>NC_073383.1:1727096-2083150 GCF_028641065.1 Leucoraja erinaceus
ATCTTCACCAAGGCCACAGTTAACAATGGTAGACAAAAATGCGGGAGAAACTCAAACTGAAGGGTTTCAACCTAAAATGTTGCCTATTCCTTCTCTCCATAGATGCTGCTGCACCCGCTGAGTTTCTCCAGCATTTTTGTCTACCTTCGATTTTCCAGCATCTGCAGTTCCTTCTTAAACAATGGCCTGTTTCCTTTATCATCATAACTTTCTTGCATTTCTTTCATGAATTTATTCTATAATCTCTCTACATCACCGTCTATATCTCTCGTTTCTCTTTCCCCCGACTCACAGTCTGAAGAAGGGCCTCGACCCGAAACGTCACCTATTCCTTTTCTCCAGAGATGCTGTCTAACCCGCTGAGTTACACCAGCTTTTTGTGTCTACCTTCAGTTTAAACCAGCATCTGCAGTTCCTTCCTACACATTGATTTCTATACCTTCCAGCTAAACACTATTGCGCCTGTATTCTGCTGCAAGTTATCAAATTCCCATTTCTCTCTCTCTGTTAATACAAACTGGACCTGTTCCTCAGCCCTGCAACTAACACAACACAAAGCAGCATAATTATAAGGGCCTGTCCCACTTGGCGATTTTTTTCAGCAACTGCCGATGTCATATCAGGGTCGCCAAATGATTTTGAATATTTTAAAATCCAGCGGCGACAAAAAAATGGCGCGGCACTTGAAAAAACACCGCACGTCAATACGTCATACGTCATCACGGCACAAATTGTTCGGTGACTTGATACGTCAGTCGATGATGCCGGCAGTCGCCAAAAATATTGGCAAGTGGGACAGGCCCTTAATTGTTCATTTGCCCTTTCTCTTTACCATGGTCCCAGCCTTCCCTTTCTCCCTCCCATCTCTTCCCACGAGTTTCTCTGCAGCTTCAAGTTACTTTCCACAGATGCCTGCTCACTTGCCATGTGTTCCAGCTTGTTCTGCTTTGTTTTCAGATTTTGTGGTTTATGATTTTTACCTGCAAGCTATATAGTATAAGCAAATTGATCCAAGGCATGCCACACCAAATAAACGTACCTAGAAGAGTGGAGGAGAGAGCTACAGCTATTCATGCCACTAAATGCTGGATAATTTAAGATGTAGTCAGTGGAGGTTAGTTTATATACAAATTATGGATTAAATCAGTGTGACTGGCTGACTGACCAGTCTGACTGTCCCTCTGATTACATTTTATCTCTGTATACTTCGTTGTCACCTTCTCCTAGCTAATAATGATCCATTTTTAATCTTCCTTGATCTGATCATAATCATACTTTATTGGCCAAGTATGTTTTGCAACATACGAGGAATTTGATTTGCCATACAGTCGTACCAATAAAAAGTTTTTTTTTGACACAAAATACATTTTAACGTAAACATCCACCACAGTGACTCCTCCACATTCCTCACTGCGATGGAAGGTGAAAAAAAGTTCAATCTCTCCCTTCTTTGTCCTCCAGCGGTCGGGGGCCTCTAACCTTCCGTTGACGGGACGATCTTACTCCCGTAGCCGGCGGCGGGCCTCCTCGTCGGGGCGATCAAACTCCTGCATCGGGGGGGGGAATCTCAGCACCACCGCGCCGGTTGATCTACCCCAGGTCAGAGCTAGTCGAACCTAATGTGGCTTTTGGAGCTTCCCGACGTCGGTCTCAACCCGAGACCACGAGCTCCTCGATGGTGAAATCCGCAGGCGTCGATCCTAGGCAAGGGATCGGCTCCGATGGTAAGTCCACACCCGGCGGTGGGGCTCAAAGTCAGTCCCGAGCAAGGCTTCCAGCTCCATGATGTTAGGTCGCAGAGTGACCGGAGATACGATCCGGAAAACATTTGCATCTCCGGCAAGGTAAGAGATTGAAAAAAAGTTTCCCCCGACCCCTCACCCACCCCCAAACCAGAGAAACATAGACATAGAAACATAGAAATTAGGTGCAAGAGTAGGCCATTCGGCCCTTCGAGCCTGCACCGCCATTCAGTATGATCATGGCTGATCATCCAACTCAGTATCCCGTACCTGCCTTCTCTCCATACCCCCTGATCCCTTTAGCCACAAGGGCCACATCTAACTCCCTCTTAAATATAGCCAATGAACTGGCCTCAACTACCCTCTGTGGCAGAGAGTTCCAGAGATTCACCACTCTCTGTGTGAAAAAAGTTCTTCTCAGCTCGGTTTTAAAGGATTTCCCCCTTATCCTTAAGCTGTGACCCCTTGTCCTGGACTTCCCTAACATTGGGAACAATCTTCCTGCATCTAGCCTGTCCAACCCCTTAAGAATGTTGTAAGTTTCTATAAGATCCCCTCCCAATCTCCTAAATTCTAGAGTATAAACCAAGTCTATCCAGTCTTTCTTCATAAGACAGTCCTGACATCCCAGGAATCAGTCTGGTGAACCGTCTCTGCACTCCCTCTATGGCAATAATGTTCTTCCTCAGATTTGGAGACCAAAACTGTACGCAATACTCCAGGTGTGGTCTCACCAAGACCCTGTACAACTGCAGTAGAACCTCCCTGCTCCTATACTCAAATCCTTTTGCAATGAAAGCTAACATACCATTGGCTTTCTTTACTGCCTGCTGCACCTGCATGCCTACCTTCAATGACTGGTGTACCATGACACCCAGGTCTCGCTGCATCTCCCCCTTTCCCAATCGGCCACCATTAACACATAATTTTTAAATGCACTAAAAAAAAGGACAAACAGGACAAGCAGCCTGCAGGCGAGGCTGCCATCGAAGTGCCACCCAGTGGA
Organism: Leucoraja erinaceus; assembly: GCF_028641065.1. Taxonomy (NCBI): domain Eukaryota; kingdom Metazoa; phylum Chordata; class Chondrichthyes; order Rajiformes; family Rajidae; genus Leucoraja; species Leucoraja erinaceus. Next base: position 1,729,845 of record NC_073383.1, read on the forward strand.
ATTTTGTCATCTAATTTTCACACCTTACACTTCCTTATCTCTGTGTCTCCTTCTCCCCTACGTTTGTAGAGGGGTCTCGACCTGAAACATCGCCCGTTCCTTCTATCCAGAGATGCTGCCTGACCAGCCGAGTTACTCCATCTTTTGGTGTCTATCTATGGATAAAATCAAACTCATTTTCTTACAGTGTTGTGAACACCAAGCTTGAACAACACCCAATCATCTCCATTCGACCTGTTTAAAACACCATCACTATAAGCAAAAAAGGCAACCACTGAAAATTAAACATTTTCCCCAATTTAGGATTATGAATCGACTCCAAAAGTACAACGATACAACATCACTACAGATATACACCTGTCACTGATGTAGAGGACATGAGCTCCTTACAAGAAGACCTTAAGTCCTGGCAAAACACATGGAAGATGAGCTTCAACCCAACTAAATGCTCAATTAATATAATTTCAAATAAGAAGAAATCACCTACTCGAGCCTACGTCTTCTGTGGACAAATACTTCATCCTACAAGTTCGTCAAGTCACATCAAGTTTATTCGTCACATACACATACGAGATGTGCAGTGAAATGAAAAGTGGCAATGCTTGCAGATTGTGCAAAAAAAACTACAAACCAGAATGGAACAGAATCACATATTACATATTTGTGGGAGAAAAAAAGAAACAGCAATTTAAAAAGACACCACACAACAGTAAATTGGTACAGTAATTTAGTCCCTGGTGAGATAGGAGTTTACAGACCTAATGACCTCTGGGAAGAAACTCCTTCTCATTCTCTCTGTTTTTACAGCATGGCAACGGAGGCGTTTGCCTGACCGTAGCAGCTGGAACAGTCTGTTGCTGGGGTGGAAGAGGTCCCCCATGATTTTGTTGGGTCTGGATTTGCTCCTTCTGATGTATAGTTCCTGCAGGGGGGGCGAGTGTGCTTCCCATAGTGCGTTCGGCCGAACACACTACTCTCTGCAGAGCCTTCGTGTCCTGGGCAGAGCAATTCCCAAACCAAATTGTGTGGTTCACAACCATACCTTGGATTTCATCTTGATAACAAGCTTTCGTGGGGGGAACACGTGGATAACACGGTCACTAAAGCCACTAGGATTCCTTAGACAAAACGTCTGGTTCTGCCCAAAGGAAGTGACAATCACAGCATATACAACATTGGTTAGACCCTTACTGGAATACGCTTCATGCACCTGGGACCCATACAAAATTGGTCATATCAACAAACTAAAAGGGGTACAGAGGAAAGCAGCGGGAACTACAATAGAGTGTCATCCAGATGCTGTCCAACCTGGAGTGGGAAACGCTGGAAACAAAGGGCAAGGAACAGACTAGCCATGTTGTACAAGATTCAAAAGGGGTCGTGGGCATAACTGCAGATAGATACATAACATACTCAACAGAAAGGAGAACAAGAAAGAAAAATGATATGCAAATAGAAATCCCATTCACCAGGACAGATATTTATATGAACTCATTCTTTGTACGAACCTTAAGGGAATGGAATAAACTAAACAACAATATAGTCAAATCACCTTCACTGGACAGTTTTAAGGGGCCACTAATAGCATGTTAGGGGCCTGTCCAACCAGCACGCGACTGCTTGCGGCTAGTGTAACCTAACGTGGTCACTTGAGCCGTACGGCCTCGCGGGGCCGGTCCCACTCTGATCGCCGGAGCCGTATGGAGTTGTGCGGGGTTGGTCACGACATCGCGTGGGGCTCCGAAAAACGGACACTGTTCAAAAATTCCACGCGACAACGGCCTGTCGGCCCACAGCCGCATTGAGGCCTACGCAGCGCCTTGACGGGCATACGCAGTATCTCAACGCCATACGCAGTATCTCTACGCCAGCGTCTTGACGCCGTATGCAGCGTTTTGACGGCGTACGCCTAGCCTAGCGCGTGGCGTTGCGCGATGATGTCACCGCCTGGCGTGCTTTTGCGCGAGGACGTAACCGACCGATGCCGTGTGACGTGCAAATTCAGTCGGCCCGCCTCCTGCCCAGCTGATTGGTGAGTATGATGTCGGGACCAGCCCTGCACAACTCCATATGCCTCCACGGTTGGAAGTAGGACCGGCCCCGCAAGGCCGTACGCCTCAAGCGACCACGTTTTGTCGCATTTGATGCATACAATCGCATGCTGGTTGGACAGGCCCTTTAGTGTGCACAACACATCCAAGTTGGCGATATGCAGAGTACTGCCCTGCCGACTATAAATTCAGAAGATTCAGAAGAAGATAAGCATTTAAATTCTAAAGAATTGGACACACGCAGTTAGAGCAAATATAAAGAAGTTCAAACACCTTTACAAAGACAATTTATTTTAGATTTTCTCACATCTCCCATGTTTTTCAAAATAATTTGGATTTCCTTATAACGTGTTAATTCCTACAATTGGCCAAGACTCCTTAATTACCAGTAGTTTTATTTTCCCTATTTCCTAAAGTAGCACCATACTTTACATAAAACAGGACAGCTAAATAACGAGCTATTGACACAAATGATAGCAAATTACAGACTTGTCACTGGATAACGAGCTAATGGCCAGCATTCGAGTCAATCAATAATCAAATATAAAGAGACAAGAAATTGCTTCCTGCAGTTGGACCTAAATTTGTATCAAAATATATTAGATTTTTGGGTTGATTTTTCCCAACTGAAAGTGTTCATAGCTAATATTTAATACAACACAATAAAAGTATGTTCTGGTTAGGTTCTAGAGCTGTGTCAGTTCAAGTTTTACACGAAATACAGCATTTTTTGATGAATCCAAATGTATTTCCTAGTTCCTAGAAGCATGCTGCTCAACGTTTAAATTAGCCTTGTTTTCTCTATTACCTCCTTGGTAGGAAGCACTGATTCACACCATTCTGTGCAGGTTTGTATTCTTTGGTAACTCAGCATAAGGTCATGGTTAGGGCGACTCTGTGACATGCCTGATGCACATCATAGTTAAGCCAGTTGCGTGGTACCCATTAGAGGCAATGTACGTAAAGCATGTTAATGCGAACAGCTCAACAGTCACGTACATGAACTGGGCTGATGAATAAAAAAAGGGTTTTGTAATCCTCGTATTACATGTGGAATGAAAGGTCAAGTCCATTCATTTTGATTTAGAAATCTATAAGGAAGATCACAGCCATTTATTCAGGTGAACACCAAGAATCAAGTGTCAGAGAACAGGGATAATACAAGAATTAAAAAGAGTTAAAATGTTTTTGTGTTATGACTGTTGGCAGATCAATTTCCCTCCTGGGATAAATAAAGTTCTATTGTATCGTATCGCATCGTATCGAAGCCAAAAAGTAAACTCACCCTAAACGTGGCATAATTTAGGCAACACCACAAATTAATTAAAAAAAGAGTACATAATTGTACTTCCCTAAATGAATTTCATGCACTTGCTCAAAGAATAAGCCCACATTTAGAAACATAGAAAATAGGTGCAGGAGCAGGCCATTCGGCCCTTCGAGCCAGCACCGCCATACATTGGGATCATGGCTGATCGTCCCCAATCAATAACCCGTGCCAGCCTTCTCCACATATCCCTTGATTCCACCAGCACCTAGAGCTCTATCTAACTCTCTCTTAAATCCATCCAGTGATTTGGCCTCCAGTGCCCTCTGTGGCAGGTAATTCCACAAATTCACAACTCTCTGGGTGAAAAAGTTTTTTCTCACCTCAGTCTTATATGGCCTCCCCTTTATTCTAAGACTGTGGCCCCTGGTTCTGGACTCGCCCAACATTGGGAACATTTTTCCTGCATCTCGCTTGTCGAGTCCTTTTATAATTTTATATGTTTCTATAAGATACCCCCTCATCCTTCTAAACTCCAGTGAATACAAGTGTGAGATAGAAACACAATAGACTGCAGATTTATAATCTTGTTATATTTAGACCGTTTTTTTTTTTCTTATGCATACATAATCTACATAATGCCATCCAGTAATGATGCAACAAGACATCGTAGATCATTACTGGCCCATTTAATTGTAGCACTGAATGTCGGAGCTTGAGATTTCACTCGAGTTCCTCGAAGTTCTCAAAGGCCCTCCAGTCCCAACATCGGAGATTCATCATCCAGGCCTGAGCAGCCAGCTGCCCATAGCGGCGACTGCGGAGGGCTCCGGAGTCCCCGACCATGGGTGAACATCAGAGGAAGATGACTGACTTTGGTGCCTTCCCTCACAGTGGGAACATTTTGATTCTGCTGTGTGGGGATGTTTTATGTTGAACTCTATCAACTCTATGCTGTGTTCTTTATTTTACTGCATGTCCGTATGGTGATCACATTTCACTGTGCCAACTGGCACATGTGACAAATAAATGTATCTTGTATCTTGAAAAGTGAAACAGTAATTTCAGCATTATCAATAAGATGGGAACATCATTTGAAGGTCAACTGGTTCCTCGCTGGCAGGAATAGTATATATGTGCCATCTGGGCCTTTTATGGGTCCACTGACCAGTAGCACTCAACACCATGAAATAGTCAAGGACAAAGTAAGCAGGGAAGGTGTAGATTACAAAAAAGGAAAAGTAATCAAGTTACACATCATATGGAAATTAAAATATGCTGCACATATGCAATATTTTACAGCAATGTTGGGATGGTTCCTTAATACAGCGAAAAATTCCAAGATGATTCACAGGAGTGTTAAGATAGACAATTTGATATGGAAGTTCATTTCTTTATTAATCCTTAGTTCCAGCAACTTGCTTCATCCCATCTTTGCAAAACCTGAGCATTTAAAGTACACGGAGGCATGCAAGTGATAGGAGTAGAATTAGGTCATTCGGCCCATCAAGTCTACTCCATCATTCAATCATGGCTGATCTATCTCTCCCTCCCAACCCCATTCTCCTGCCTTCTCCCCATAATCCCCGACACCCATACTAATCAAGAACCTATCTATCTCTGCCTTAAAAATATCCATTGACTTGGCCTCCACAGACTTCTGTGGCAAAGAATTCCACAGATTCACCACCGTCTGGCTATACAAATTTCTCATCATCTATCTAAAGGAATGTCCTTTAACTCTGAGGCTTTTGACCTCTAGTTCCTAGACTCTCCCATGTAGACCAACCAACGGACTTCAGCCCGTAATGATGTTAGTCCCAGTTCAGATGAAAATGACGTGACCCATTTTACAATGACAACGTTTGCACATCTGAAGAGGAACTAAGGTGTCAAAACATAACTTAAGTTCAATTGGGTGTTGTTATTATCAGTGGAGCACGAGCGATTGTGGCATTAGAATTAATGTAATCTAATATTTTAATTTACCATCAGCCTTGATGATTGCAGTACACCTGAAGTAATCAGAAATGCAGCATTTACGAGACTGTATTAAAAATATTCACAGATCAGTCTTTGATAAATGTAACCTTACATTTTTAAAAAGAAACAATAAACTATGTTTCCAGCACATTGGCTGGGTTTGTTTCATGCAGAAACTCATTTTAAGAGATAGATAATCGGATTTCTCCTGTCCTTTTCACAAAAGGATTCACAGTCTGAATGACGAGGGTGAAGGTTTCAAATGTTAATTCATTAGCTTTCTCCTTTCCTGTCCTCCCGACTGAAGAGGCACATGGTGACCTGCGTGGATTTTCTCAGAGATCTTCTCTTTCCTCCCACATTCCAAAGACGTACAGGTTTGTAGGTTAATTGGCTTGGTTAATGAAAACATTTTGCCCAAAACGGGAAAAAACTATTGTCCAATTTCCAGGGGGGACGAGACTGGGTGTCAGACCAGTCATTGAAGGTACAATGCAGGTACAAGGTTCAAGGATTTGCCAGGAAGTTCTACTGCAGTTGTACAGGGTCTTGGTGAGACCATCCATATGCCAAGTCTCCAAAGTGAAGCTTTGGTTGTGTTTATACTGATTCCTGGGATGTCAGGGCTGTCTTATGAAGAAAGACTGGTCATTGTATCAACCACAGAAACATAGGAGACACAGCCTACCTACTAAGCCTAGACCTTTAGCTACACAAAAGGGGACACACTTTGAGATCAACAATCACTGAACAATGAACAGCAATCACAATCAATATTTGCAGAGCTGAACTACTATCTACCTCTTTGATGACCCTTGGGCTATCCTTGCTCGGACTTTGCTGGCTTTACCTTGCACTAAACAAATCTGTACATTGTAAATGGATAGATTGTAATCATGTATTGTCTTTCCACTGACTGCTTAGCACGCAACAAAAGCTTTTCACAGTACCTCGGTACACGTGACAATAAATTAAACTTAATTGAATATTTTACATTTTCCACTGTTAGTCTGGTAATCTTTACCACTATGTGTAAGAAGGAACTACAGATGCTGGTTTAAACCAAAGACGGACACTAAATGCTGGAGTAACTCAGCGGGTCAGGCAGCATCTCTGGAGAGAAGGAATGGGTGATATTTTGGGTCGAGACCCTTCTTCAGACAGCTCGGGTCTGGACCCGAAACGTCACCCATTCCTTCCCTCCAGAGATGCCGCCTGTCCCGCTGAGTTACTCCAGCTTTTTGAGTCTATCTTCAATCTTTACTACTACCCTGGCAATAAATAGAAAACGCAGCACAAACGGGTCTGACTCTCCTTGTTCAGAGGAGTTATCTGTCTGCCCCTTTGCCTTAGTTAGCTGTCTGGAAGCTATTGAGTATTTTACCTTCCGACCATGTTGTACTGTATGTTATATGATAAATGACAGTAAAGGCCTTCAAATTATTTAAATCAACTGAAGGCTAATTTATCCCTGTGACTTGTGTAAATTTAAAAAAAAAAGAGTACACCTCAACTATTTCTTGGTAAAACGTAGCTCTATTTGTGACCTCAGGTCAACCATGACTGGTGCTTTTCTCATAAATCAACATCACAGCCCTCAATATTTTTCGCTCATAACTTGCAAATGACCAAGTATAGATTCTCAAAGATATTACTTCCTATGCCGGAGACGAAAAGCAAAAGTGAAAACATTAGAAATAAGACAAAAGATGCAAGCAGTTCTAAGCAATTTTCAGACAATCTGAAATAGACAATAGGTGCAGGAGTAGGCCAATCGGCCCTTTGAGCCAGCACCGCCATTCAATGTGATCATGGCCGATCATCCCCAATCAGTACCCCGTTCCTGCCTTCTCCCCATATCCCCTGACTCCGCTATTTTTAAGAGCCCGATCTAGCTCTCTCTTGAAAGCATCCAGAGAACATGCCTCCCTCGTTAGGTCATCATTTGCCTATCTGGTGAAGGCTTCAATATAAAATGAAATCTAGATTTTCTCTTTTGAAATAATGATTGCTTTAAATTTTATTTGTGGAAATAAATGCCTGGTAATATCAAGTAAGAATTATAAAGAACAAGCCTGATGAATGTGAACACTTAATATTGAATCTTTAGATTGCAGTGTTGATAAATGTATACTTGCCACACCAGCAATTCAGGCTTCAAACTTAATACTTTCATTTTCACATGAACCAAACTAATATCAAGCTATGTCAGAAAATATTAATTTAAGCCACAAGATCAAAACATTCCCCACACCACAAGGCCACTAACTACAGAGGAACACTCAAATGATAATTTAAATGCCAGCGGCAAAAATGTCATTAATCCAAAAGGTTACACACCCCATAAATTAAATAGGCCACCATTGTTTACAAAAAAACAGAATACAAGGAAATCAGGTTGCTCTCACTTGCTCAATGCATTAAGATTAATAACATGGAAACAGGCGTGTTTAAATGACAAATATAGTGGAAATATCCATTACAAAACACGTAGCAGGCAGGCAGGGTAGCACAATTTATTGCCCCAGCGGTCCACAATAAATTGAGTGGGACGCAGAGAAATATAATTCGCCAGACTAAGTGATGAATGTTATTGATGGTTGGGTTTAACTCCTGAATGCCACCTGAGAATTGCCGATTATTAATAACCAACTAAAAAAAAAATGTCATTTCATCCCACCAGCATGAGATTTTCAAGATAAGTCCATATTTTCGAAAAATATCAGCTCCACAAATAGCTTTGTAAACCATGACAGACTGCACTCACTGCTTTTTCCCAGGGTCACTCTTAAAATACTAATCAAATCAGTGTGACGTTTATCGATGGAGGTTACTGTGACTTCATGATTATCAATCTTCATCGTGGATTCATTGAATGCCACAAAAGGCTACTGTTAATCTAAAGGCCAGCATGACATCACCAGATATCACTGATGTTAGACAAGTAATAATTCATTTATTTCCCCATTTAGATAAGTTGTGCCCAAAGGAGCAGGTTTGAACATGTTCGGAAAATTCAGGGAGAATTGTTTTAAATTGGAAGGTGGTGAGAATAATGAACAGATATGCTAACCATCGTAAAAACCCTTACCTAGAGCAGGAGTTCCCAACCTGTTTTTTTTTTTTTCATTGACTGACTGTGTTTGGTTCTGGTACACCGGTATCTGTTCATCATTAGTTGTTCATTAATAAGTCAAAAGTCATTGTATGTGGTATTAACGTTGCCAGGGGCAAACGGGCCGAAAAGGGTTGGGAAGCCCTGAGCTGGAGGGACAGGAAAGTTGCCCGACCTGTTGTGGCTGAATTTGAGACAACTTCGGCAACCTTAAAACTCAAATTCCAGTGTGCCAGCGGAAGCAACTCGTCATTGCTCACAGATCTACTGGACGTCGCCACTGGGCTGTCGGTACTGGACTCAAAAGGGAAGGAGCTAGCCGTGGGAAGCTCGTAGCATCTAACCTCCGTGCAATGTGTAGGAAGGAACTACAGGAACTGCTGATTTACACCGACAAAAAACCGGAGTCACTCAGCAGGGACAGGCAGCATCTCTGGTGGCATTTCGGGTCGAGACCCTTCTTCAGACTGAGAGTCAGGGGAGAGGGGGAGGGAGACATGGAAGGGTACAAAGAGCATGGAAGGTGCGATCAGACAGATCACAGCAGTCGGCGATCAAGGAAATGTAGACTGTTTAAGAAAGAACTGCAGCTGCTGGAAACATCGAAGGTAGACAAAAAATGCTGGAGAAACTCGGCGGGTGAGAGGCAGCATCTATGGAGAGGAGGAATAGGCGACGTTTCAGGTCGAGACGTCTGTCCCTTCTGTCCATAGATGCTGAGTTTCTCCAACATTTTTGTCTACCAAGGAAACCCTTGTGTAGGAAGGAACTGCAGATGCTGGTTTAAACTGAATACACACACACACACACACACACAAAGCTGGAGTAACTCAGCCGCTCAATGGTTCATTACCAGACGAGGGGAAAGTAACAAGAAGGCGGTAACGTTAAATCCGGAGCACAGTGAAATTAACGAAGTGAAATCTTCTCAATGCAATGTTGCAGCCCGCTACTTCCTCCCCAGCCGCTGAAACAGACCCCCCACCCCTCTCCCCATCAACGCCACTAACCCCGACAAACAAACGCCGACGCAAAGAAGTCTCCTTAAAAAACAAACATTGCCAATCCCCTCCTACCACCCCTCATCTCTCTCACTCACCCTCTCACTCAGCGCCGCCACTTGCTGCTTGCTCCTGGCTGGAAGAAGCCGCGAGTTCATTCAGCAGCTTTTATTTCACATGTGTGTTTGTGTGTGTGTGTCTGAACGCCACAATAAGCCACAGCCCGGCTGCCAGAGGATTGCCTCGATTGCATTGGCTTCAATGCTAAATGATGTTCATCCACTTGGTCTGTATATTCACTCGCCCCAAGACTTCTCCGCTGTGCTGGGAGCTGGAGTTTCTCGCAGGGCTGCGCCGGGAGCGCGCCTCTACCTTGCTATGATGCTCATGCTCGTGCCCGCGGCCGTGCTCGTGCACAGGCGCGCCCCCGCCCCCACAAGCATTCTGGAGAAAGGGGACTCGTTGGGTCCGGAGAGGGAATATTTCCTTTATCATCTTTTTTGTTGTTGCATATCTTTCATCCATTTGTTCTACATCACCCAATGTCACTGTCTATATCTAGTCTCCCTCTCCCCTGACTCACAGTCTGAAGAAGGGTCTCGACCCAAAAAGTCACCCATTCCTTGGCTCCAGAGGAGATGCTGCCTGTCCCTGCTGAGTTACTCCAGCATTTTGCGTACAAATAAAACGCTGCGGGTGTTGCAAAAAAAAAACGAAACTAAACGCTGGAAAATACCCACAGTGACGAGCAGCGTCACCGGAGAGAGATTTTCTTTTTTTAACAGGCTGTAATTTAGAAAGAGTTCTGTCCTAAAACGTTCATCTGTTTGGCATTCAACAGAAGGTAAACAGTAAATGCTGGAGTAACGCAGCGGGTCAGGCAGCATCTCTGGAGAGAAGGAATGGGTGACGTTTGGGACCGAGACCCTTCTTCAGACTTCCACAGATGCTGCCTGACCTCATTAGTGTTTCCTGCGTTTTCTGTGGGTTTTTTTTAAATTTCAGATTTCCATCACCTGCAGTTTCTTTTGCATTTTCAGTTTTAATTTAAAAAGGGTCGATTGCAGCCTGGTTTCATTGCTGCAAACATCTGTGTCCAGGAGCTTGCTAGCAGATGCTGTCCGACCACTGAAGTACGGGTGGCATTTAGTTCCTTAATTCCTGAGTTCTAGTAGCAGGATAAGGCCATTCGGCCCATTAAGTCTACTCCGCCATTCAATCATGGCTGGTCTATCTCTCCCCCCCTAACCCCATTCTCCTGCCTTCTCCCCATAACCTCTGACACACCCAAGAATCTATCAACCTCCGCCTTAAAATATCCATTGAGCTGGCCTCCACAGCCACCCATGATAACGAATGCCACAGATTCATCACCCTGTCACTGTGGTAAAGCAGGCTAGCCTAGTAAATGTGTCCACAACAAGCACACTGAAAGGACGATCATATCTATTTATTTTAATGTGGCGAATTTAAGTATGAGCATACAAGGGAAACTCCCCAGCTCCCTTTGCAAATGTTGTCATGATGAGCACAGCGAAGGCACAAGTACATCCCTGTGGTGCCCCCAAGCAAAATATGTAGGTATGAAAAACGCGCTCTGCCAGCTCCTGCAATCTATTTTCAGCTCCGACAGGATAATGGGCTTGTCGTGGGTCTATAAATAGAACATGTCTCTGATTTGGCTCCTCTGGTGTAATTGAATTGAACGTGCATTTTGCAGGGAAGGGAACCCTTTGCCTCACGTCATCCGTTTCCTCCTCGCCAGCAATTCTCTCCAGTCTTTCATTCGCAGAGGCCAATTGCTCGCAGAGTCGCAGTCCTCACATATATACTGTGATCCGTTCATCGCCGGCGATACAATAGGCGGCTAAAGTCAAGGCGGACAATCATTTTTAAGAGACTTCTCTTTCCCTGATTAATCCCGGGTTTCTGCACGCCTGAAATATTCATTCAACGCGCTGGAAACACACGGAATTTGACATCACTTTGCATTAACCCGATAGCGCTGGCAATATAGTCCTCAAAATAAAGATCAGCCTATGCCCCTTCCAGGCTTTCGTTTGGAGAATAACCCCACATGAATTGAATCTACTCAGTATAAAGGCTGAAACGTGTTCAACCTCTTGCAATTGAACGCTTTTTTTTCGCAAACATTGTTTGCCACGCACTGGGTTCTATTGTTGGAATAAAGAGAGATTCAACTCGAGTCCATCACAGATATGCTAAGTAAACACAGGCTTGCCTCGGTTGCTATGACTTCATCCAAAAGTAAACACCATATATTTTGGGATATGACGCCAACTGACATGACTCTACATTTTTTAATGCTTTCCAGAGTGCAGTAATGTAGCTGCAGCGGACAGTAAACACCAAAAGAGAATGGGGTTCGCTGTGAAAAAGAACACACCCCCACATGATCAAACACTTTTCCATTGCATTTCCGATTTTGAGGGGGGAGGGGGAGATAAAATGCTGTGCTCTAGTATTTGCAGCCTACCCAGGAAATGCAAAGCAAAGTGACAGGCCACCTCGAGATTACAATCAAAAACACGTTGACATTGTGGAGAGATGATGAATGTATTGACTGGTTGGACAGCCCCCTATTACGAGAAAGTCTCAGTACTGCCACCTTATGGACACGGTAGCAGCAGATGGAAGTAATTAATAATAATAATCATAATAATAATAATATCTTTTATTGTCATTGCACATATGTGCAACGAGATTTGGTACGCAGCTTCCATCCGATGTCATAACTTAAACAACTAATAAAATTTAGATACCCCGAGAAACATGATTTATAAAAAAAAAGAACAGTAAAACAGTAAAACAGTCTAAAGTGCAAATGTCTGTGCCGGGTCGATGTGCAAAGTGACCATCCAACATGACCATCCAGTTCGTGGGGGGGGTTGGGCACTTAACAGAGCCGGTTCAGAGCAGCTATAGCTCTGGGGATGAAGCTGTTCCTGGGTCTGGAGGTGCGGGCTTAGAAGGCCTTGTACTCATTCGATGTATCTTCACGGTCAACTTCCAAAGCGGTCTGAAGAAGGGTCTCGGCCTGAAACATCACCCATTCCTTCTCTCCAGAGATGCTGCCTCTCCCACTGAGTTACTCCAGCATTTTGTGTCTATCTTCGGTGTGAACTAGCATCTGCAGTTCCTTCCTACACTTTCCAAAGCAGTTTAGATTAATCCTGCAAGAGTACTTTTTATTTAGTTTCAATTATGGTATAGTACTAATTAAGGGCCTTGTGTGGTATTTAATTGTGGAACTCATTATCGTTGTAGCCTTTCCGTTTGCTTATAAATAATTTTGTGTCTTTGACACCCTGTTCATCGGTAGCTGTATTGAAGTAATCTAACTCTGAGGTCAGAGCAACGGGCCAAAAGTATCAACCAAGTCAAGTCAAGTCAAGTTTATTCGTCACATACACATACGAGACGCGCAGTGAAATGAACAGTGGCAATGCTCGCGGACTTTGTGCAAAAAGACAAACAAACAAACAACCAAACAAACTACAAACAGAATGGAACAGAATCACATATTCTTTTACATATTAAATATTGTGGACAGAAGGAAAAAGGGAAAAAAAACCCAGCAATTTAAAAAAAAGCATTAGAGTGGTACAGTAAAGTTAGTCCCTGGTGAGATAGGAGTTTACAGTCCTAATGGCCTCTGGGAAGAAACTCCATCTCCACCTCTCCGTTCTCACAGCATGGCAACGGAGGCGTTTGCCTGACCGTAGCATTTCTCTGATGCCATTTTAACTGTCTGGGTATTTAATTAAAATTGCCAAGCAGCGAACTTTTTTTTCACATATTATCCCATGTTATTAAAAACAACAACATAATTCTATTTCTGTTATTGAGCGACACTCAACCCCAGTATTACCACAGTGAAGTACATCTGTTTTTGCATTTATCTGAGGCTGCCGTGCTTCCCACTCCAAATTCATAAATTACTCAACAGACCTTCATCACAATCTGCCTCTGTTGGGAATTTTGTGCAACTAAATTTCATGTCAAGTACACTGACATGCATTGGTTATAAAATGTATATAACCAATATATTATATATTAGTAATGCATTAAAAAAATCTATCTGTTAAATTAAGATTCAAGGGAGTTTATTGTCATGTGTCCCTGATAGGACAATGAAATTCTTGCTTTGCTTCAGCACAACAGAACATAGTAGGCATGACTACAAAACAGATCAGTGTGTCCATACACCATTATATAAATATATACACACATGAATAAATAAATTGATCAAGTGCAAATAACAGATAATGGGCTATTAATGTTCAGAGTTTTGTCCGAGCCGGGTTTAATAGCCTGATGTCTGTGGGGAAGTAGCTATTCCTGAACCTGGACGGTGCAGTCTTCAGGCTCCTGTACCTTCTACCTGAAGGTAGCAGGGAGATGAGTGTGTGGCCAGGATGGTGTGGGTACTTGATGATACTGCCAACCTTTTTGAGGCTGGGACTGCGATAAATCCCCTCGATGGAAGGGAGGTTTAGGCTATTAAACTCAACTCAAACAAAACTCTGATTATTAATAGCCCATTGCACTTTATCTGTTTATTTATGTGTGTATATCTATATTACTAAAACTCTGTTCTTGACCGGTTTTGGCGATCTGTGCTGCGAGGGGGGATGGACTATAAAACCAGGAATTGGTGTGCCTCAATTAGTCTGCAAGCTGGAGGAAGGCAGAGGGTCACGTTTCTCTGAGCTGTGAATAACACTGAACACATGTCCACACAACTGTGAGTAAGTACCCTTAATGTGGTTTGAAAATGAAAATATGGTTAAAGTAAAAAAGCACTGCCTGCAAATGGTTGTTTGGGGGGATTGGGTTGAAATAAAAAGGCACCCCCTCTCTCTCCCCCTCTCCTCCCCTCTCTCCCTATCTCTCTCCCCCACTCCCCCCCTCTCCCCCCCCCCCCCCCCTCCCCCCCCTCCCCTTTCCCTTCCCCTCTCTCCCCCCTCCCCGTTCCCCCCCTCCCCCCCCCTCTCTCCCCCCCCCTCCTCTCCCCCCCCTCTCCTCTCTTCCCCCCCTCCTCCCCCCTCTCCCCTCCCCCCGTGAGTGGGTGAGGGGAGGGGGAGCTCTCCTAAAGTCTACAATCAATTCCACTGTCTTAAGAGCATTAAGCTCTAGGTTGTTGCGATGGCACCAGGACGCCAGCTGTGACACTTCCTGTCTGTATGCAGATTCCTTCCCATCCTGGATCAGTCCAATCAGGGTTGTGTCGTCCGCAAACTTGAGAAGCTTGACAGAGGAGTCTGTGGAGGTGCAGTCGTTGGTGTAGAGAGAGTAGAGGAGAGGTGAGAGTACGCAGCCTTGCGGTGCTCCTATGCTGAGTGTTTGTGGGTCCGAGATGTGCTTTCCCAGCCTCACATGCTGCTTCCTGTCCGTCAGGAAGCTGGTGATCCACCGACAAAGGGGTTCAGGCACAGTCAACTGGGAGAGTTTGGAGTGTAGTAGCTCTGGCACAATAGTGTTGAATGCATAGCTAAAATCCACAAACTAAATCCTCACATAGGTTCCCTGGCGGTCTAGGTGCGGGAGGATGAAGTGCAGGCCCAGGTTGACTGCGTCATCCACAGATCTATTGGCCCAATATGCAAACTACACTATGCAAACAGAAAAACCCAGAGAAAACGCACGGGGTCACGGGGAGAACGTGCAAACTCCCTACAGACAGCACCCATAGTCAGGATCGAACCCAGGTCTTCAGCACTGAAAACGTTGTAAGGCAACAACTCTACCGCTGTATAATTGTGGCCGCCCCATGAGTCTGCCTATACGGTGGCCATATAACACTTCAAAAAGAATTGTATTTGAAATGTATTGCCGCATCTTATAAATTGGGTGGATATGACACACAACTTCTGATTGATATTTAGATATTTATTAGATATTTATTATATTATTCCAATATTGTAATTGTGCATGGAATTGTGGAACATTGGTAGACAAAACTACAGCGGGTCAGACAGCATCTCTGGATTTGGGTCGAGATGAATCTGGTCGAAATCTCGACATAAAACTTCACCTACTCCTTTTCTCAAGAGATGTAGCCTGACTCGCAGAGTTACTCCAGCCTTTTGTGTTTATCTTCTGTTTAAACCAGCATCTGCAGTTCCTTCCTACACGTTGTGGAACAATGTTTTGCTCTCCAAAGGATGTCACTCTTTGTTCATGGAAGAAGGTGCAGACTGGGGATCTTAAGCTCACTTTGAAGGAGCATTATTCAATGCTGCATACAAAACGTCTAGTGAAGATTATAGTGGAGATGGTTGTGAAAGATTGCAGCAGGATCTTGATCGATTGGCCAGATGGGTTCAGGAATAGCTGATGGAATTTAATGCAGAGAAATGTGAGGTGTTGCATTTTGTGAAGTCCAACATGGGCAGGACCTACACAGTGAATGGGGAGTGTTGTAGAGCAGAGGGATCTACGAGTACAAGTGCATGGTTCCTTGCAGGTCAAGCCGCTGGTAGATAAGGTGGACAAAGAGGATTTTGCTACATTGGCCTTCATCAGTCAGAGTATGGAGTATAGAAGTTGGGAGGTCATGTTGCAGTTGTGATAAGACATTGGTGAGACTGCATTTAGAGATTTGTGTTCAGTTCTGGGCACCATGTTATTGAATTGAATTGAATTGAATCCTTTATTTGTCATTCAGACCTTTCAGTCTGAACGAAATGTCGTTGCCTGCAGCCATACATGTAATAATAAACAACACACAATAAATACAAATTAACATCCACCACAGTGAGTTCACCAAGCACCTCCTCACTTCCTTCCTCTTCTCCCTCTGCACTGAGGCGATACCCCACTGGGCGATGGTAAGTCAGTCCCACGGTTCAAGCTCCGCGGCCCGGGGGTGGTCGAAGCTGCCGCCCTCCAGTCCAGCGGACGCAGCTGTTGCCACGGGAGCTCCGGAAAACAGGCACCAGCCTGAGACCCGCGAGCTTCCGACGATGTCGTCCACTGTCCCGCGTCCGAGCCCCGGATTCAGGTCGCCGCTGCCAGAACACCGCCTCAGCCGCCAGAGCATCTTCTCAGCCCCGCACCGGGCCATCCACACGGGAGCCTTTCAGCCCCGCACCGGGCCATCCACACGGGAGCGCCTTCCAGCCGGGAGCCGGGCCGCCCACATGGGAGTGTTTCAGCCCCGCGCCATCCGCCCTCACCCGGAGCGCTCGAATGCCGCCGCAGCTCGAAGACGGCCAGCCTCGCGTTGGTAAGTCCTGGCTGGCTCTACCGGAGCCTCAAGGTCGGTCGCAGGTTGGAGGCCGCCAGCTCCGCCATTAGGCCTCAGCTCAGACGGGGGAAGAGAAGGGGGATACGACAAGAGAGTCGCATTCCCCCGAAGGGAGGGAAAGATGTTGTCAATCTGGAAAGGGCACAGAGAATATTTACAAGGATGTTGCCAGGACTAGAGGGCCTGAGCTATAGGGAGGGGTTGAGTAGGCTGGGTCTCTATTCCATGGAGCGCAGGAGGATGAAGGGCGATCTTATGGAGGTATATAAAATCATGAGAGGAATAGATTGGGTAAATGCACAGAGTCTCGTGCCTAGAGTAGGTGAATCGAGGACCAGAGGACATAAGTTTAAGGTAGATGAGGTGAAAAGATAGAATAGGAATCTGAGGGTAACTTTTTCACATAAAGGGTGGTGAGTGCATGGAACAAGCGACCAGATGAGGTAGTTGAGGCTGGGACTATCCCATCATTTAAGAAACAGTTAGACAGGTACAAGGATAGGTGGGATATGGACCAAACGCGGGCAGGTGGGACGAGTGTAGCTGGGACATGTTGGCCAGTGTGGGCAAGTTGGGCCGAAGGGCCTGGTTCCACACTGTATCACTCTAATTCCATTAATTTCTCCTATACATTCTTTTTATTTAAAGAAAATGATTAGTTGTTCTCTATGACTCTATGAAACTGGCATTGGTGGAAGTTAAGTAGGTGGTTACCCAGCCAGGCCACTGTTTGCAAACGGTGCACAAAAGGATCATGAAATCAAGAAAAATCAAAGATAGGGAAGCAACAACACACCTTATAAAAGTCATGTGGCCTTAGCTCTGAATGGCATCCTATTCATTTCAATTTGTGATACTTCTGTAACTGGGCAACAATAGTAATGCAACTCATCTGTTTTCAAAATATAACACCATCATGGGTCAAGAATTTTGCCGTCAAATTGATTTTCAATGAGGTGATCGCTTCCTTTCGGCAAATTGATAGTAAATACTAGAATCTTCCTGCAATTGCCACCGACTAAAATTGGATTCAAAAATACTACGCAAATGTTAAAGTTATCATATATACAACATATGATGAGCGCTTGACAGCACTGGGCCTGTACTTGCTGAAATTTAGAAGGATGAAGGGGTCCCCATTGAAACTTACTGAATGGTGTAAGGCCTGGATAGAGTGGATGTGTAGAGGATGTTTCCACTAGTGGGAGAGTCTAGGACCAGAGGCCACAGCCTCAGAATTAAAGGACATTCCTTTAGGAAGGAGATGAGGAGGAATGTCTTTATTCAGAGAGTGGTGAACCTGTGGAATTATTTGCCACAGAATGACAAATGGAAATAGTTTTTGTTTAAAAAGACTTCGCAAAATTGGATTGAACAAAAAAAATGCCATATTTAAACAAATAACTGTAAAAATGATCACTCAGGACTATTTAATGGATTGGGATTATATTTTGCCATGGCAACATTTAAGCCTTGTGAATGTGTTGAGCCACCTGTCCCACCGTGACCAGACAGTGGTGAATCTGTGGAAATCTTTGCCACAGAAGGCTGTGGAGGCCGTCAATGCTTATTTTTAATGCAGAGATAGCTAGATTATTGATTAGTATGGGTGTGAGGGGTTGTGGGGAGAAGGCAGGAGAATGGGGATCAGTGGGAGAGGTAGACTTGGTGGCGCGACTCACCCGTTGCAGCGGCCCCTGCAGCCTGTCTGTCTTTTAAAATTTTTTGTCTAATTAAATGTAGTTGGTGTTTTTTAATACTGGTTTTAAATGTGTATATGTGGGGGGGCGGGGGAGGGGGGAAACCGTTTAAATCTCTTCCCTGTCCGGGGGACCCGACCTTTTCCCTGTCGGGTCTCCGTTGTCGTTGGGGCCTAGCACCGTGGAGCGGCCTCCAACCTGAACGACCCGGGGGCTCGGGAGACTGCGGAGCTGCGGACTACTCACCATCGTGGGGCTGGCCGGCCTCGGAGCGTGGGGAGCGGTGGTGACTCGCTGCTGCGACTCGACTCCTGGGGCTCGGAGGCTCCAGCAACGCAGCCGCAGGTCCGGTGGACTGGGACATCGGGAGCTCGCGGGTCCGGGTGGGAGGAGAGACCGCTTCCCAGAGCTCCCGCAACGCGACTTCTCCAGCCCATGTCGCGGGGTTGGAACGACCCGGAGCGGGGCCGTACATCGCCCGGCGCGGCTTCATGGCCGTGGGACATTACAGCGCCCGCCGGGGGCTCCAACATTGTGACTTTTAGACCGGGAGCGGGGCCGTAAATCGCCCGGCACGGCCTAAAATGGCCGTGGGACTTATCATCGCCCGCCTGGGGCTTGGACATCGGGAGAGAAATGGAGAACAGGGGAGAGAAAAGACTTTGCCTTCCATCACAGTGGGTTCACTGTGATGGATGTTTGTGTGAATTAAATTGTGTGTATGTCTGTAGGAAATTGTCTTTGTTTGTATGGCTGTGGAAACGGAATTTTCTCAGTGAGACTCAAACAACAATAAATATTGTTTTGTATTGTATTGTATTGTAGATGAGCCATGATTGAATGGTGGGTAGACTTCTAATCCTATCACTTATGACCTTATGAACATAACTAGAAGTTTCAAATGTAAATATAGAGTATGGATTTTTTTCTGTGGTTTGGACAATTTCGGAGGAATTTACCCAAGTCACACACAAATTATTATTTTAGTCATGTAATAAATTCCGTGTTCAGCTTGTACTCGCTTTTTATACCTCTGCTTCAGTCAGCACTAGCTAAGGCTTACTGTATGTTAATTATGGGAATAAATTGTATTCCTGCCCACGCTTTATAATCTTGTTTCAAATACGAACTCGTAGATTTAGATTCATTGACACCACTGGTGAATAATGACAAATGGAAATAGTTTTTGTTTAAAAAGACATTGCAAAATTCGATTGAACAAAAAAAGATGCCATATTTAAACAAATAACTGTAAAAATGATCACTCAGGTCTATTTAATGGATTGAGATTATATTTTGCCATGGCAACATTTAAGCCCTGTGAATGTGTTAAGGGCCTGTCTCACTTGGGCATCATTTGCGCGTATCTTACGCAACATAATTTACGCGTCACGGCACACGTGATGCGCGCATGGCGCATGGTGCATGGTGTCGTAGGTAGTGATGCGTGGTCGCGCGCGGTGCCCCAGGATTTTGGGATGTACAAAATCTTTGCGCGCCATCTGTGTGACACGCAAATGACGCCCAAGTGGAACCGGCCCTTTACGACTTGGGTAGCCTCCATAAAATGCCATGTAATTCATGTCGGAAACCAGCACCACTGCGTCGCTAATGTTTTCAACGATTTAATAATAATAATAAAATAAAATAATAATGATACAAGATTTTTCATCTTGCAATGACTTTCATTTCTACATGTTCAATATCCCAAATGCTAATGGACTGCCAATTATTCTTTGTACTACATCTGATGGAATAGAGCAATGCAAATGTATTTCTTCATCAAGAATCCACTTGCTTTGTCACTGATGCAAGCGTTTAATTCCGGATTTGTTCAACTTAATTCAATTTATTCTGTATTGGGGTTGGTTTTGGTTTATCGTTATCACGTGCACCAAGATACATTAAGAAATGAAATGAATGAATTAATACTTTATTGTCACATGTGACAAGTCAGAGTGAAATTCTTTTAGTTTAGTTTAGTTTAGTTTGGAGATTCAGCGTGGAAACAGGCCCTTCAGCCCACCGAGTCCTCGCCAATCAGTGATCCCCGCACACTAACACCATCCTACACACACTAGGGACAACTTACACTTACACCAAGCCTATTAACCTACAAACCTGCACGTCTTTGGAGTGTGGGAGGAAACCAAAGATCTTGGAGAAAACCCACGTGGTCACGGGGAGAACACACAGACAGCATCCGCCAGGATCGTACCCGGCTCACCGGCGCTGCAAGCGCAGTAATGCAGCAACTCTACTGCTGCGCCACCGTGCAGCCCAAGATTTGCAAAGAGTCGCCACATAGAGGAGGCCAACAAAATATCCCACGCCAGGTCCGCCTTTGTCCTCGCCCCTCTTCCTCCTCCCCCCTCCCTCACGGCAGTCTCCCCATGCCAGGTCCTTCGTAGGAGGACGTCGTTTTTCATCACAGGTGGCAAAGCGTCAGCGTGCAGGAGAGAAATAGAGACCTGTTTGTGTAGTGCGCTTGAAGGTGGTTGACGGAGGTTGAAGGTAAGACCTTCCACTACCTGCAACCTCCGGCAACCACCTTCAACTAGCATCGCAACCGGATTCGACTAAAAAATTACCGATTTTTTAAACGGCCACCTATTTTTAGTCGCGGCCGGTTTTGAATTTTTTGAAATAATCGCCGGAACATAGAAGAAGCCGAAGCCACTTTCGACCATTAGGGAGACTGACAAAAACTTCCGGGAACCTCCGGGAACTGCACAGAAACCTTGGGTGGGGTGCAAAGTCTCCAGAGGTTTCCGTTCAGGTTTCCCAAGTGGGACAGGGGGCATTACAGCGCCAGAGACCCGGGTTTGTTCCTGACTACGGGTGCTGTCTGTACGGAGTTTGTACGTTGTCCCCGTGACCTGCGTGGGTTTTCCCCGGGATCTTCGGTTTCCTTCCACACTCCAAAGACGTACAGGTTTGTAGGTTAATTGGCTTGGAATGAATTAAAAAATTGTCCCTAGTGCATGTAGGATAGCGTTAATGTGCGGGGATCGCTGGTCGGTGCGGACTCGGTGGGCCGATGGGCCTGTTTCCGTGCTGTATCTCTAAACTAAAAATCATTCCCCTTGTACATTCTTGTTCACTGATGGGACTGCAGCTCTGCTATCGCTTGGTTCCAGTCAAATAAAAGAATGACCAGCAAGTAAAACAGATAATGATGGAAAGAGGACCGCCACCTGTAATATTAATTCAGTTTCTCTTTCCACAGCTGCTGCCTGACCTGGTGAACATTTTATCTTATAATTTAGACTTCCAGCATCTGCAGTTTTTTTAACTTTCAGTGATGAGCTTTGTTTTCCAAACTGGACTATTGGTATTGGTTTCATTATTGTCACCTGAACCAAAATGATTGGTTAAAAATCTTTGTTTTGCATGTTATCCAGGAAAATAATCCATACATGATTGGTATTGAACCGTACGTGAATATATCAAAGTCAAAGTCAAATTATCCTTTATTGTCATTCAGTCTGAATGAAATTGTGAACCTTGAGGTCATAACATAGAATAAAATAACAGAACACAGTTTAACATCCACCCCAGTGAATTCTACCAGGCACCTCCTCACTGTGATGGAAGGCAAAAGTCCTTTTCTCTTCCTTCCTTGTTCTCCCTCTGCGTTGAGGGGATCCAGCTTTCAATGTTGTGACCCCGCCGGGTGATGGTAAGTCCCGCGGGCGAATCCGAGCTCCGCGAACAGGCTGGTTCAAACTCCACGGCCCGGGGCGGGCGAAGCTGTTGTTGCGGGAGCTCCGGAGAACCGGTCACCAACCTGGGACCTGCGAGCTCCCGACGTTGTCGTCCACTAGGCCCGCGGCCGAGTCCACTGGGCCCGCGGCCGAGTCCACTGGGCTCGCGGCCGAGCCTCCAAGACTCCAACGTCGGGTCGCCGCCGCCACAACGCCACAACAGCCCCGAAGTCGGCCAGCTGGTAAGTCCTGGCTCTGCCTCCGGAGTCTCAAGGTTGGTCCCAGTTGGAGGACATATAACTTCCACATCCAATTGAGATTTTTTTCAAGGTTACCATCGATGCCATGAAGTCCAGAACATTAGTTGGAGCTGCTAGCTATCAGGTCCTACAAATAAAAGTGAAAATTTTTCTAACAGAAAAGTACACAACAAACACAAATCAAATTAATTTTTGTATTAGCTTTAGTTTTAGAAATACAGTGTGGAAACAGGCCCTTCGGCCCATCGAGTCCGCACCGACCAGCGATACACACACATTAGGGACAATTTTTACATTTATACCAAGCCAGTTAACCTACAAAGAAGGATCTCAAAAAGTCACCCAGAGATGCTGCCTGTCCTGCTGAGTTACTCCAGCTTTTTGTGTCTATCTTCGGCGTAAACCAGCATCTGCAGTTCCTTCTGACACAGTTAACCTACAAACCTGTACGTCTTTGGAGTGTGGGTGGAAGCCGAAGTTCTCGGAGAAAACCCACGCGGTCACGGGGAGAACGTTACAAAGAGACACAAAGAGTGGAAGACAATCCAAAGCTCCTTGAGCCAAGACATGGGGACTTTGGCAGTATTCCTATGACAGTGGCGTCTAAAGCTGAGCGAAGGCAAAACAGTGTCAACAGCTTTTCTTCTAAACACCAAGGAAGCTAAGCGAGAGCTAGCTGTCTTCGTTAACAACAGGCGTTTGGACTTCCAACAAACACCCACTTACCTCGGCATAAAGCTGGACATTTCGTCAACACCTAGCTGGTCTCCGTGACAAGGTCATGGCACGTAGCGACCTCATCCGACGCCTGGCAGGATCCAGTTGGGGAGCCAGTCCATCAACTCTTCGCACCTCTGCCTTAGCTCTTGTGTATGCGCCAGCTGAGTACTGCGCACCCGTATGGAGTAGTAGCAGACATACTAGCCTGGTAGACACGAGCCTGAACAGCATCTTGCGAACCATCACTGGGTGCCTCCAACCTACTCCACTTGAGCAGCTCCCTATACTTGCGGGCATTCTGCCTGCAGGGATCCGAAGGCAAGCAGCAACTGGCACTATCTTGTCGTGCCATGGACCCAGATCACTTCCTCCATCAGGCTATCAGCAGAGAGCAGAGGCCACCCGACTGAAGACCCGTCACCCCTTTGCTCCACATGGAAAACAACTCCTAGCATCCATCCAGCCAACTGAGATAAATGAGAATGATAGGTTGGGAATGCGGGATAGGAGATTGAGAAGGGATTTGAGGGAATATATTTTCACCCGGAAGATAGTTGATACCTGGAACACACTACCTGAAAGTATGCACACAACATTCAAAGACTACTTAGATGAGCACTTGGAAGATTGTAGTTGAGTGGTGGAAAATGAGATTAATGCAGTTAAGTACCTTATGGCTAGCATGGACTAGGTGGGCCAAAGAACCAAAATCCATGCTGTTTGACTGGATTACTACATTTAATTATTTAAATCAATCATTACCGTAACAAACTTTTTGACAGTTGTTCATCCTAAAGTTGTTACAAACATAAATCTGAACCATTCTCAAAAACATTCCCAAATTAATTCCAAAATATCAGAGCCTATGGGTTAGTTGCAAACAAGCTCAGCCACTTTAGTTTAATTTAGTTTAGAGATACAGCGTGGAAACTGGCCCTTCGCCCACTGAGTCCGCACATTAACATTATCCTACACACACTAGGGACAACTTAAATTCACACCAAGCCAATTAACCAACAAACCTGTGCGTCTTTGGAGTGTGGGAAGAAACTGACGATCTTGGAGAAAACACACGTGATCACGGGGAGAACGTGCAAACTCCGTACAGACAGCAGCCATAGTCGAGATCGAACCCGGGTCTTTGGCGCTGCAAGTGCTGTAAGGCAACAACCCTGCCGCTGTGCCACCGTGCTGCCCCACCCACCTCACTTCACCATTATTTATACCACACTCACCACCATTTACCTCACTTAAATTAAGTGAGATGAAGTGGACCCTTGCATACAGGAAGACACTGGTTTGGAGCAACGCTTCATATTGTTTTCTTTAGCAAGGGGTGCATTGCTTTAAAGTTCTATGTTACACCTTCTGTACTTGATTCAAACCTAATGGGAAAAGACAAAAGTCCCATTCTGCAATATGATGCAAACAATTCAATTAATGAATCACCAAAGATTGATTGATTTTTGAAAGTAGCTTTTTAAATTTGCCATAAAGCACAAAGTGCTGGATAAACTCAGCAGGTCAGGCAGCATCTGTGGAGGGAATAGACAGGCAATGTTTCTGTTTGGGGTCCTTTTTCAGATCTTTTTAATTTGTAGTATTTACTACAGGAAGTTAACTAGCTATTGGCAATGGTGCAGGTGATGCAGTGATTTAAAGTGGCAGCTGCCTGTGTGCAAACTCTTTTGTGAACCAGCAGTACTTTGGTGTCCAAAAGGATTTAAATGGAAACAGAACCAAACAGAAAGAGCTCTGCCAGCAAATATTATTCAAAAACTGAAATTGTAATTTGTGATATAAAAGAAACACAGATGCCTTTGTACTTGGGTTCGGTTCACATAGAATTGCAGGGAGCTAAATAAAAGTGAATTTAATAATAGTGGTTTGCAGCAAAACAACATAATTAAATTGTATTATGACAGGTGTATATTAATATTCATGGACTCTGTTAGTATAGTTGTTGCATTATTAGGCTAGGAATCCGGAGAATGGGAATTACATTCTGGTGATGTTCAAACAAATTGTACTCCAGTATGTGTTATAGAGTCATAGAGTGATACAGTGTGGAAATAGGCCCTTCTGCCCAACTTGTCCACATCGGCCAACATGTCCCAGCCACACTTGTCCCGCCTGCCTGCGCTTGGTCCATATCATAGAAACATAGAAACATAGATAGAAACATAGAAATTAGGTGCAGGAGTAGGCCATTCGGCCCTTCGAGCCTGCACCGCCATTCAATATGATCATGGCTGATCATCCAACTCAGTATCCCGTACCTGCCTTCTCTCCATACCCTCTGATCCCCTTAGCCACAAGGGCACATCTAACTCCCTCTTAAATATAGCCAATGAACTGGCCTCGACTACCCTCTGCGGCAGAGAGTTCCAGAGATTCACCACTCTGTGTGAAAAAAGTTCTTCTCATCTCAGTTTTAAAGGATTTCCCCCATATCCTTCCAAACCTGTCCAATCCATGTACCTGTCTAACCGATTCTTGCCTCCTCTGGCAGCTTATTCTACACACCCACCACTCTTACAGGGAAGTTTACATTTAGTTGACTGTGGAATTAAAGAGAGTTAAAACTGGGCGACATGGTGGCGCAGCGGTAGAGTTGCTGCCTTACAGTGCTTGCAGCGCCGGAGACCCGGGTTCGATCCCGACTACGGGTACTGTCTGTACAGAGTTTGCATGTTCTCCCCGTAACCTGTGTGGGCTTTTCCCAGATCTTTGGTTCCCTCCCACACTCCAAAGATGTACAGGTTTGTAGGTTACTTGGCTTGATAAAATTGTAAATTGTCCCTAGTGTGTAGGATAGTGTTAGCGTACGGAGAGGTTGCAGGTCGGCGGGGACTCAGTGGGCTAAAGTGTCTGATATCTCTGATCTTCTAGTGTAGAATAGATTGGCCTGACTGCTGTGGGCTGTGGCTATCACCACAGTTTACGCGCTATATCTCTAAACTAAACTGTTCATGGTAATTATGAAACCACCATAATACCACAAAGAGCGTTCTGGTTTACCAGTATCCTCCAGGGAATGGATGTTGGCTCCTTAAAATGTTACCCAACCTGTGACATGAACCCTTGTTAATGAATGGAGGTACAGTACAAAATCAATGTAACACATTCTGCATTTCCTCACACACACACACACACACACTGGAAGCTTGATTTGCTGATCTCATTCTCCACATTGTGTTGATGTGCAGGAAGACCGCTAGCTATTTGGCAGATTATTGAATGGCCACAACTCACGTTAGAAGTTGCTGCCGCAGAACTGGCGCGTTGAAAAGGTACGTGGGACTTGACTTCCTAAAGCCTCTGTCCCGCTTTCACGACCAAATTGGCGACCTCTGCCGAGTTTGCCCGTGACTCATACTCGCAGTATGGTCGCCACGAGGTCGTAGGAAGTCTTCGTAACTCTTCCTCATGCTCGTTGAGTGGTCTCCGCGTACTCGTGGCCTCAAGTAGGTCGCGGCGTTTTTTCTTCAGCCTGATAAAAAATGTCCACGAGTAAAAAAAAGGTCGGCATGGAAAAAATTGATACTTTTTACTTGTAGGTAGGTCGTAGGTAGGTCGTGATGGTAGTCGTGGGTCGGTAACTGGCCCGAGAAAAAAATGCAAACATTACTTCATTTTATCATGTGATCATTTTCCACTCGTAGCTGGTCGTAGTTGGTCTTAGGTGTGGAAGACTGAGGTCGAGGGGGGTCGTAGGAGGTCATAGACATAGTTGTTGGAGGTCATATACATAGTCGTAGGGGGTCGTAGGAGGTCCTTTACAGTCAACACAACCGTGACATTTTTTTCAACTCATCTAGGGTCTTCTAAACTCGTGGATTAGCTCGTCCAAGTGGGACAGGCCTTTTAAGTGAGTTTTAATCAGATGAGAGACACACAAAGAGCTTGAGTAACTCAGCTGGCCAGGTGGCATCTCAGGAGAGAAGGAATAGATGATGTTTCAGGTCGAGACCCTTCTTCAGACTAGTCTGAGCTGCTCAAGAGTGACTTAAAGAGATAGTCCATTGCTGAGCTGCTGCTGAAGAGTCTGTCTCTGATGGACTAGACGTCTTCAAGTTTTCTTTGGACGCAAGGAACTTTTAGGATGTTCTTTTAGGAAGGAGATGAGGAGGAATTTCTTTAGTCAGAGGGTGGTCCCTCTGGAATCCATGGAATTCTTTGCCACAGAAGGCTGTGGAGGCCAAGTCAGTGGATATATTTAAGGCAAGAGTAGAAAGATTCTTGATTAGTACGGGTGTCAGGGGTTATGAGCAGAAGGCAGGAAAATGGAGCTAGGATGGAGAGATAGATCAGCCATGATTGAATGGTGGAGTAGCTGAATGGCCTAATTCTGCTCCTATCACTGATGATCTTATGAACTGCAGATGCTGGTTTACAAAAAGAAGACACAAAGTTCAGCAGTAACTCAGACGGCATTTCTGGAGAACACGGATAGGCGATGTTTTGGGTTGGGGCCCTTCTTCAGACTGATCGAGGTGGTTTTCGGAAAGCTGGAAGAGTGGTATGGGCGGAACAAAGTCTGGCAAGTGCTAGGTGGATAGGTGGATACCTCCTCATCAACTTGATTGGGGTGTCCATATGTGACCTCACTTACACCAGTGAGACCCAGCATAGACTAGGTGGCTGTTTGGCCAAAGTCCTGCACTCAGTCCGCCAAGGCCTGTTGGATCTCCCGGTTGCTAACTTTTCTTCCCATTCCCACACTGACCTTTCTGTCCTGGGCCCCCTCCATTGCTGGAGTGAAGCCACATGCAAACTGGGGGAACAGCACCTCATATTCCACTTAAGTAGCTTATAACCCAATGGAATGAATTACCTACCTACCTATCTGAGCTTCTACACCCTTATGCACCCGCCCGCTCTCTCAGGTCAGATAATCAGCTGCTCCTGAGTGGGCCTAAAACTAAGTGGAAGTTCAGAGGGGACTGTGCCTTTGCTGTGTCGGCACCCAAATTATGGAACGATCTGCCTCTCCACGTTAAACAGGCCTCTTCTCTGTTTGTTTTTAAATCACTTCTTAAAACCCATCTCTCTCCGTGGCCTTTAACACCCAGTAAGATGTCGACTTTATTTACTTGATTTAATTTCTTATTTTGATTGCTTTATTGCGTGGTTATTATTTTTACTCATATTTTATGTCTTTTAATTTATTGTTGTATTTCATATGTAATTTTTGCGCTTTATGTGAGCTGTTATGTTATGTTCTGTTATGTTGTCTGTTTATGATGTCTTGTTTATTCTTCTGTACAGCACTTTGGTAAACATTGGTTGTCTTAAAGTGCTTAACATATAAAGTTGGATTGGATTGGATTGGATGAATATTAAATTTTACAATTTTTTTGGGTAACTGACCTACAAACACCCCACCCCTCCCCCATTCACCCCCACCCCTTCTCTGAGCCCCACCAGATGCATACCCATTTCTCCCATCCTCCTCAACTCTTCTACCTATATTCCTTCCTCTGGCATCACTCTTTGTACATCTTCTAACCTTATCTCCTCACCTCACACTTTTTGTCTTTTCTTCTCTGACATTATCTGCAAATCTAAAACCTCTTTCACCTGCATCTACCTATCACTCAGGCAGGCACAAAAAGCTGGAGTAACTCAGCGGGTCAGACAGCATCTCTGGAGAAAAGCAATAGGTGATGTTTTTCATGTCGAGGCCCTTCGTTTCTTTAATGACTCCCTTATCTTTACTAAAATATCTTATCGCTGCCCCGCCTATCACTTGCCAGACATTGTCCTGCCACCACCTCTGTTCTTGCCTTCTCCTCACCACCACAATCAGTCTGAACAATGGTCTCAACCCAAAGCGTCCCCTGCCCATGTTCTCCAGAGATGCTGCCTGACCCACTGAATTACTCCAGCACTTTGAGTCTTTTTGGAGCTTGTCTTTGCTTAGTAGGGATGGGGAACATCGATGGCTCCAATGTGTGCTCTAGGTAGCACCTCTAGTGCCGTGCTATCTGGTGTCCATGCAAAATGCAAACTTCTTCCTTTGTCTCTCCAGTCCTGGTTCTGTCTGCAAATCAACTCCAGTTCCATAAGTGGTGGTTCCCATGGAGAACTGATATAGCAAATGCTGTTATCTTGCTGGAGACCCCCTGACATTTGGGGGTCTGCACTGCTAACCTGCTTGCTTCCTTGCACATCGAATGCCTTCTACCATTTTCATTCACTTCATCACATTCTTTAAGGGACTGTCCCACTTACGTGATTTGTCGGTGACTTGCCAGCACCCGTCATTGTGGCAGCACCTTTTTGACATGTGACGCCTGTATGGTAGTGAGTAGTCACCCAAAGAGTCGTACCTTTTCCTGATTGCCGCTGGATTTTTAACATTTTGAACATTTTCGGCGACCTGCTGTAACTATGACGGGTGCCGGCAAGTCGCCGAAAAAAATCGCGTAAGTGGAACAGGCCCTTTACAATTTCTGTCCAACAAAATATTTTGAAAATGGCTTAATTCATTATCTTGCAAAATTCCAACCAGATTTCCTCACTATATTCAGGCATCAAAACAATCATTCTTGGAATCCATTCTTAGATTTATTTACTACCATTAATCTCTGCAGGTTCTTGTTCTGAAATACATCAATAAGAAAGAAACAGTATTTAATTTCGCCCGCAATTGAAATCAAAGTGAAATGGCACTTGTTTTGCATATGTTAGTAATTATACAAATAAGTGTACATATACCAAATTTATGTTAATACCCGAAAGTCTCTGCCTCAGAGGGCGTTGGAGGCCGGTTCTCTGGATGCTTTCAAGAGAGAGCTAGATAGAGCTCTTAAAAATAGCGGAGTCAGGGGATACGGGGAGAAGGCAGGAACGGGGTACTGATTGGGGATGATCAGCCATGATCACATTGAATAGAGGTGCTGACTCGAAGGGCCGAATGGCCTCCTCCTGCACCTATTGTCTATTGTCTATTGAAAGTTGTCGATAAACTGAAGAAACAGTTTATTGCAGAATAAAAATATGGTGCCATGAAAATGATTGAACTTATAAAGAAGAGGACCAGATATATTGCGGGAATCTTTCGTGTTGAAGCTGCTCCTAAACCAGTGCCTGAGCTAAGGGCTCTCACCTATTTGGTGACAATATCTTCTTTTGCCAGCATGTGCCGGCTGCCTTCAGCTGATAACCTGCTCCTTCAATCTTGACCAGTCAGCTTAGCTTTGCCTCTGTATGTAAAGATACACTCAGTGAGAGGCGATTTGAATAATAATTTTAGATAAACAAAAGATAAACTTTATGTGCAGTTGGTATAAAACGATCATACATTCCCTTTCCACCTTGTTGCTGATCTCATGGGACAAAGAGCACAAACTATGTGGTCTCGAGAGAATTGCAACTGTCATTGTAGCAAGGATTGCTAAAATTGCAACTCTCAACATGCTCATGAAACTTTATTTTTTCTCTCTTTAGCTATTTCATAGATATATGTTTACATGAATAATATTTTCTTTGGAACTAGCATTCACTGCAGAATTTGTTTATAGCAAGGAATGCATAGTTACTATAAAAGGATTTAAATACTTTAAACATGGAAGTTTTTTCAGAGGAAAGAAGAATTAATAGAACTAATTTCCAATGGTATTTGTGATTTCAAAGACCCCAGACTTTCAAGAGAGATTTCTGAGACATTTCCTCAGCTTTAGTTCTAAGCATGGGTACATATCCATGGTTTATTTGTACGGAATCACAAACCAAAGGGAGAATTTCATTTTTTGCTCACATACAGCACATACACTCCAAAGACTTACAGGTTTTGCCCTCCTCCCATCAGGGAGGCGGTACAGGAGCCTCAGGTCACGTACTAGTAGGATGAGGAACAGCTTCTACAATAATACAATTACACTGCTGAACTCGGAGTCCCGCCGATAGATTTCTCTGGTCCCTCCGTCCCCATTGTTTAATTATTCTGTATTTTTTGATTATTCTGTATCTTCTCTCTTTCTATTTTTTTTATTTCTTTATGCACAACTACTACGGACTGACGCAAAACTGCATTTTGTTGTACTCATACTTGTATTTGTGCGATGACATTAAAGTTGAATTGAATTGAATTGTAGGTTAATTTTGTAGGTAAATTGTCCCTAGTGTGTGTAGCATAGTGTGAATGTGTGGGGATCGCTGGTCGATGTGGACCTGGTGGGCCGAAGGGCCTGTTTCCATGCTGTATCTCTAAACCACACTGAACAATAGGATATGCTATCAGCCTCCGTTGGTCGGTATTTTTATAATGTCCATTTCTTAACATAATAAATTAACTGTACCCACATTTCAAAATTGGAATAGATTTTCAGTCATTATTGAATTCAAGTAAAACCATTCCTACGAGAGACACAAGAGGCTGGTGTAACTCAGCGGGACAGGCAGCCTCTCTGGAGAAAAGGCAAAGGTGACCTTTCGGGTCGAGATCCTTCTTCAGACTGAGGGGCGGGGAAAGGGGACCCCTTGATGTAGACAGATATAGAAGAAATTAATTAAAGAAATGCAAAAAAGTAATGATGATAAAGGAAACAGCCATTGTTAGCTGTGTGCTAGGTGAGAACGAGTTGCAGAGTCTGTAGAAGTGTCTCGACCCGAAACGTCACCCATTCCTTCTCTCCAGAGATGTTGCCTGTCCCGCTGAGTTACTCCAGCATTTTGTGTTGATCTTCAATTTAAACCAGCATCTGCAGTTCCTTCCCACACTAACACTATGGTTAGTTTTGTCCGATATTACAATGGGAAAGCCAATGTGTACAATTATCTACCCGACCTTCCATTTTATACCCGTTACTGCAACAACCATTCCTCATGAAAAATAATAAGCAGTTGAGCACCTTACACTCTCATACCTGAATCCATCAGTCAGAATAAGCTGCTGGTGTTCCCCGGGATGACAAAGCTTTACTTTTCATTTCCAATCGTTGGGAAGTGCTTCACTACCAAGGCTCAGCTGGCAGGTGATTTATTTTGCACTGCAAATTCGCTGAGTGGGGGAACTCACAAACATTCTGCTTTCTTGCAAGACGATGAGCCAGGGACGGGATGAAATGAGCAATGTGATCCTCATCTTTTCCTTTTCATTTAAAAAAAATTATTCACATTAATGTCAGCTTGTATGAGAATAATTCCGCAAATACTTAATCGTTTTATAAGTAATATACCCCGACTATTAAATGAAAATGTTAATAAACCTGATTTTCAAACCTTGAATAAAAATACTTGGAAATTGAATTATTTCTGGTCAGGCAATTACATGTGACTTGAATGCTTCTGGCATCAACAACCAGGAAGCAAGGCAGTCATGTCACACCTCATGTAATCACAATAAGTGAGTTTGGTATTCCAACTGCGCATTCCCAGGTCATAGGTCACTCGCGATAAACACTCTCAGCATGCCTGACAAATACAGGAGGTGCAGACTGCATGCTGGCAATCCTGGACACTCATATGCTCGCCTGCTTCAGTTTTTAACCACCTAGCACTCACAGCAGAAAACTGTAAATTGACACAAAAAGCTGGAGTGACTCAGCGGGTCAGGCAACATCTCTGGAGAAAATAAATAGGGGACATCTCGGGTTGAGACCCGGCTTTAGACAGAGAGTCAGAGGAAAGGCACTCTCGTTTCACTCTCCCCTGACCCTCAGTCTGAAGTAGGGTCTCGACCCGAAACGTCACCCATTCCTTCTCTCCAGAGATGCTGCCTGTCCCTTGAGTTACTCCAGCATTTGATGTCTATCATCGGTTTAACCAGCATCTGCATTCCTTCGTACACAGATGTGAAAATGTGCGAGTGTGACCCGCCATGACATTTGCAACAGCCTAATTGCAATTTTAATGAAGAAGTGAGTGGATCGTGCAGAGACACAAAAAAATCAATTGATATTACATCAATAAATATAAATTATACCCAATGAAATATGGAAATCGATCGAAGTATTGTGGTTAGAGTTCATGATAATTATTAGCCACATAATAATTGTGCCCAGTTTATAGACAGTTACTTGGAGTATGATGATGATTTCTTTAAATTGAAGCATAGAAAATAGGTGCAGGAGTAGGCCATTCGCCCCTTCAAACCAGCACTGCCATTCAATATGATCATGGCTGATCATCTAAAATCAGTACTCTGTTCCTGTTTTTCCCCCATATCCCTGGATTCCATTTGCCCCAACAGCTATATCTAACTCTCTCTTGAAAACATTCAATGAATTGGCCTCCACTGCCTTCTGTGGGAGAGAATTCCACAGATTTACAACTCTCTGGGTGAAATGTTTTTCCTCATCTCAGTCCTAAATGGCCTACCCCTTATTCTTAAACTGTGACCCCTGGTTCTGGGCTCCCCCATCATCGGGAACATTTTTCCTGCATATACCTTGTCCAATCCTCTAAGTGCCTGCTTCAACTATATACTCTCTCATCCTTCTAAATTCCAGTGAATACAAGCCCATTCGACCCATTCTTTCATCATACATCAGTCCCGCCATCCCGGGAATTAATCTGGTGAACCTGCACTGCACTCCCTCAATAGCAATAATGTCCTTCCTCAAATTAGGAGACCAAAATTCCACACAATACTCCAGGTGTGGTCTCACCAGGGCGCTGTACAACTGCAGCAGGACCTCTTTGCTCAGAAATTCAAATCCTCTCACAATGAAGGCTTTCTTCACTGCCTGCTGTACCTGCATACTTACTTTCAGTGACTGATGTCCAAGGACTCCCAGGTCTCGTTGCACCATCCCTTCCCCTAGTCTGACACCATTCAGATAATAATCTGCCTTCCTGTTTTTGCTACCAAAGTGGATAACCTCACATTTATCCACATTATACTCCATCTGCCATGCATCTGCCCACTCAAGTCACCCTGCAGCATCATAGCATCCTCCTCGCAGCTCACACAGCCACCCAGCTTTGTATCATCCGCAAACTTGGAGATGATACATTTAATTCCCTCGAGAATCTTTCCCTCCCCATGTTTCAAGAAGAAATTAACATTGCCAAAATAACCTACAGTTATCTTATGCAGACTCTTAGAATCAAGGATAACGTGTTTGCATTCCACCTTTGTGGTTTATAGTCACAGAGTGATACAGCGTGGAAACAGGCCCTTCGGCCCAACTTGCCCACACCGGTCAACAATGTCCCATTTACACTCGTCCCACCTGCCCACATTTGGCCCTTATCCCTCCAAACCTGTCCTATCCATGTAACTGTCTAACTGTTTCTTGAATGTTGCAATGGTGCCTGCTTCAACTACCTCCTCCGGCAGCACATCCATTCACCCACCATCCTTTGTGTGAAAAAGCCACTCATCAGATTCCTATTAAATCTTTCCCCCCTCCCCTTAAACAGGTACGACACAGCTACGACACAGGTACGACACAGGTACGACACAGGTACTACACAGGTACTACACAGGTACTACACAGGTACTACACAGGTACAGGTACTACACAGGTACGACACAGGTACTACACAGGTACTACACAGGTACTACACAGGTACTACACAGGTACTACACAGGTACTACACAGGTACAGGTACCACACAGGTACTACACAGGTACTACACAGGTACTCAGGTTTGTGCCTGAGGTCACAAACCACCATGATCAGGAACAGTTACTTTCCAACAACCATCAGGCTCTTGAATCAAACTGAACGACCTTGATCCTACTTCAACATCATCACGACAGACTACGTCTTGCACTACCATTGACTTGTTTTCTCATGGTGAAGAGAGACACAAAATACTGGAGAAACTCAGCGGGACACGCAGCCTCTCTTGATAGAGGAATGGGTGATGGTTTGGTTGAAACCCTCCTTTAGACTGTTTTAGACTTCAGACCCTGTCTGAAGAAGGGTCTCGACCCAAAACGTCACCATTCCTTCTCTGCAGAGATGCTGCCTGTCCCACTGAATTACTCCAGGGATATGTAGCAATGTTACAAAATTTTGAGATTAAAAAAATCAAGTCTGCAATTTATCCCATCAGATAAAGCATAAAAATAAGTTTAATTTGACACCTAATTCACTTTCATATCTTCAGTATTAAAAAAGGTATGGCCATTTTCATACTCGGAAATTAGCATCTAGAACTTAGTTGCTTTTCCATTGACTGAACACAAAAGCTGTGATCGATGACAGTCAAAAGCCCATAACTTTCTTAAAAATTAAGAGAACTGAAATACATTTTCAGTTATTATAGATTGAAGCATTCTGAAACAAATATGAAACAATCTTACTTGGATGACCTGAAATTAAAGCATATAATTAGTTAGCTACATAATTGTAGCTAATTACAAAATTCAATTACTAGATCTAAACATCTATCCATTTCTTAAGAAAAGGTTAACATTTTTAAATAGCCTAAGTGTCCAAATAACATTCACACAAGAATTCACAATATAACATGATTTTTAAATCTCATTGTCATGGATTTATAGGCCAAATTTAATGTTTAATTTCTGTAAATTAATGGCCATTTTAATCATCTTGCGAGTGGGATTTTGTGGAACGCGATCGATTGGAACGTTGCATGTGCGGTGAATTTAAACCCCATATCGACAGGAAAAATACTGCCCGTTCGTATGGGGCCTAAATCACCTTTTCGCAACGTAAAATTTGGATTAAGGTCATCCTAAGAAGCAAGTTTATATATTAAATAAACGGCTTTCCTTTAGCTGTCCAGTACCTGATATCCGTCCCGGTTATCAACATTCACGGCATTAGAAGCTGATTTTTATTTTATTCCAGCGCTGAAATTGTACAGCTATGTTTAAAAAGAAATTCACAGTCCGGCAGTCGGAACAATTCTTCAGAATTAGCTGCAGCCCCGAAAAAATAAAACTCTGGCAGACAAGAGAAAAAACGCATTTTAACCCCCCCCCAGGCGCCAAAGTCGCGCACGCGGCCAGTGACAGAATTGCAGCACCGCTGAAGGTAAGTTTTGTAACATACCTACGTTATGTGTCCATCTTCAGTGTAAATTCAGCATCTGCAATTCCCACCAACACTGTTTTCTATTGGTGTTTTACTCATGTCTGTTTTTGGCACATCTTTTCTCTTCAATATCTTGCGCAAGTTATGTATGATTTATGTTTATAAGTGTCGCCTGAGTCCAAGTGCTAGTGATGCTGCAGCCAGCAAGATTTCCTTGACCCAGTCACGGTGGTGCAGCGGCAGAGTTTCTGCCTTACAGCGAATGCAGCGTCGGAGACCCGGGTTTAATCCCAATTACGGGTGCTGTCTATATGGAGTTTGTACGTGCTTCCCGTGACCTGCGTGGGTTTTCTCTGAGATCTTCGGTTTCTTCCCACACTCCAAAGACGTACACTTTTGTAGGTTAATTGGCTTAGTAAATGTAAAAATAAATAGTCCCGTATAACTTCCAATATTGTCCCTGGTGGACTCTTCGGAGGTAATGACCACAAGTAACAAGGTACAAGGTACACCATACTTGTGCAGATGGCAACAAACACAACCTGACTTGATTTTGATTCAGAACTGTAATTGCCTTTAGCTACACCCAATAACGCAAACATTGGCTTTAGTTCCCGTCATAGGTGTGAACAAGTCAGGTTCACCTTTCATACTTAAGTTCAAATCAAAACTTACCAACCATGTTGGTGTCTGCATGTGTATTAGCCAGTGTTTGATAATCTTTACACCTTTCACACTTATATGGTGACATTTATTCCCTATTTCAGATTTAATCATTCTCTGAGCGCTTGTCCAGAATACTCAGTGGGACGTAAAACAGAAGGCAGATGTCAGGAGATGAGTGGGCAATGAGATGAGTGAATGAAGAAGGGTCTCGACCCGAATCGTCACCTATTCCTTTTCTCCAGAGATACTGCCTGACCCGCTGAATTACTGCAGCTTTTTGTGTCTATCTTCGAGAAATTACTTCTGTTGGATTTTGCAACCATTCGTGAAAGAGCATTAAATAGTTAAATTGCTAACCCACCATTTATACCTATTGTGTCAGGAAAAGATCAGACTACTTAAGAAAATAACATGGCAGAACCATGCCGTTCAAATATCAAGTCAATTACAGGGATCAGCTGCATCCTTCTAAGAATTGAGCTGCAATTCAACCTTTGCTGTTGGAGTAGTTGACATCTGATGCTAGAATTCAGTGCTGTAAA
This sequence comes from Leucoraja erinaceus, assembly GCF_028641065.1. Lineage (NCBI taxonomy): Eukaryota > Metazoa > Chordata > Chondrichthyes > Rajiformes > Rajidae > Leucoraja > Leucoraja erinaceus. The sequence continues at coordinate 1,767,092 of NC_073383.1, forward strand.
AGCTTCAAACCTTTAGTGTGTGTGCAAACACTAAAGCAGTCCTGTGTCGAGAACTTGTCCTCAATGTACAGTATGAAAGATATCCTCATGATTCACTGTAAAATTAATGTACATCATTAAAAGTACGACTAACCAAATCTCACGAGACCTCTATGAAAAAAAATCACAAAATCACATTAACCTTGAGAACATTAATTCAAGGTACAAGATTCAAGAGACATTTATTGTCACATGCACCAATTGGTACAGTGATATTTGAGTCACCGTACAGCCATACGAATAAAAAAGAACACAACACACGATAGACTTTAACACAAACATCCCCACACAGCGGAATCAAAGTTTCCCACTGAGGGAAGGCACCAAAGTTCAGTCATCCTCCTCTTTGTTGTTCACCCTTGGTTGGGGCCTCCCATGCCCCCCTGCAGTCGCCGATATTCAGGCCCTCTCGCCGGGATGATGGAACTCCGACGTCGGAACGGAAGAACATTCTCAGCGGCTTGGACTTCCGAATTGGCCACTTCCTACCGGAGACCACGGCTCCCAAAGACCACAGGCCGAGCTGGGCGGAGATTCACGCTGGCGGCCCTCGGCAAAGGGATCCCAGGACTCCGTGACGTTGAAGTCAGCGCCGCCCGCGGCTGGGAGCTCCGCAAACCATAGCTCCACGATGTTGAAACAGCAGGCCCAACACTCCGGAGCTTCAAACGGCGATCCTAGGTACGGCATCGCCCGCCCCGCGGTGAATCCAGTGCTGCACCGCTGCTGAAGCTCTGGTCGGTCTCCGGCAGGAATGGCCACGCCAATCCAGTTGGTAGACCGCGAGCAGGGGGGGGGGGGCGAAGATGCGACTCAGAGAATAGTCGCATCCTCGCCAGGAAGTGACTGTGAAACGGTTTCCCCCATTACCCTGCCCCCCACATATAAATACTAAAAAAAACCTCCAAAACATACTGATAGTCTTGAATCAAATTACCAAATTACACGGAACATAGACACAAGGTGCTGGAGTAACTCAGCGGGATAGGCGACATCTCAGAAGAGAAGAAATGGGTGACGTTTTGGGTCATAGAAATATAGAAACATAGAAAATAGGTGCTGGTGGAGGCAATTTGGCCCTTCGAGCCAGCACCGCCATTCATTGTGATCATGGCTGAGCGTCCCCAATCAATAACCCGTGCCTGCCTTCTCCCCATATCCCCTGATTCCGCTAGCCCCTAGAGCCCTATCTAACTCTTTTAAATTCATCCAATGAATTGGCCTCTATTGCCTTCTGTGGCAGAGAATTCCACAAATTCACAACTCTCTGCGTGAAAACGTTTTTTTTTTCTCATCCAGTTTTAAATGGCCTCCCCTTTATTCTTAGACTGTGACCCCTAGTTCTGGACTCCCCCAACATTGGGAACATTTTTCCTGCATATAGCTTGTCCAGTCCTTTTATAATTTTTTTGTAGACCTTTCTTCAGTGGCAACCCGAAACGCCATCCATTCCTTCGCTCCAGAGATGTCCCGCTGAGTTGCTCCAGCATTTTGTGTAAGCCAGCATTTGCACTTCCTTCCTACACATGCCAAGCGACACAGCAAGATATCAGCAAAAATAGCATGATTCAAAGCCATCAGTTTCCTCTTCACAGGGAAAGCAGCAATTATAACGTACAATGCGTGTCCTAATTCTGTTTCAATATAATTACTAAGATTAGACATTGTTCAGTGACTTGTTGGAACTAATAATATAAAGCAAGCAGAAATATATTCAATAATTTTGCAAATAAAATAGCTTTGTCAAAACTGAAATGGCTACTTGTTGTCATCCAGATGCCAGACAACTTAACGTCTTGGGTCTGAAGAAGGGACTCGACCCGAAATGTCACCCATTCCTTCTCTCCATTCCCCTATCTTCTCCCCATAACCCGTGATTCCCATACTAATCTATCTCTGCCTAAAAAATATTAATTGACTTGGCCTCCACAGCCTTCTGTGGCAAAGAATTCCACAGATTCACCAACCACTGACTAAAGAAATTCCTCCTCATCTCCTTCCTAAAGGAATGTCCTTTAAATCTGAGGCTATGACCTCTGGTCCCAGACTCCCACTAGTGGAAACATCCTCTCCACATCCACTCTATCCAGGCCTTTCACTATTCGGTAAGCTTCAATGAGGTACCCCCTCATCCTTCTAAACTCCAGTGAGTACAGGCCCTGTGCCGACAAATGCTCATCATATGTGAACCCACTCATTCCTGGGATCAATCTTGTAAACCTCCTCTGGACCCTCTTCAGAGCCAGTACATCCATCCTCAGGAATGGGCCCAAATTTGCTCACAATACTCCAAATGCAGCCTGTTCAGGGATTATGGAGCAGAATCTAAATAAACACTGCAATGAAATGGACTTTTTACCTATCTTACGCTAGTTTCAATGTATTATTGCATGAATGTTTTCCTCCTTAAGATCCAACTCTTGTTTCTATACAAATACAAAATGCTGGAGCAACTCAGCAGGACAGGCAGCATTTCTTGTTAGAAGGAATGTGTGATGTTTCTGGTTGAGACCCTTCTTCAAAAACGTCACCCCTTCCTTCTCTCCAAAGATGCTGCCTGTCCCGCTGAGATACTCCAGCATTTTGTGTCTCTCTTCGGTGTAAACCAGCATCTGCAGTTCCTTCCTATGCACTTATTTCCCTACGTTGCATTCCTCCAACATAGCCTGAATAGGAAACGATAATATTTAACCTAACGTGCTCCAAGAAACACCAATAAAATTTAATTCTTATTGGTTCAAAATTGATAAAATCCGTAGGAGAAATAAGTTTAGAAAACACATCTGATTCACAACATCACATTGCATTCACCTCTACTCAGCTGTCACCAATTAACACAAGTAAATAGAAATGAATCAATGGACTCCTTTGTTTCATATTATGCTTATTTTCTCTCTGTTGTATTTTTAGGTTGTCTTAAACAGATTTCAACCTTAACTTGATCCCTTCTCTCAACACGGAAGCAGCTGCTGTTGAAAGGGGTGGCACGGTGGCACAACGGCAAAGTCGTTGCCTTACAGCGCCAGAGACCCGGGTTCGATCCTGACAACGGGTGATGTCTGCACAGAATTTGTACGTTCTCCCCGTGACCTGCGTGGGCTTTCTCCGGGTACTCCGGTTTCCTCCCACACTCCAAAGACGTACAGGTTTGTCGGTTATTTGGCTTCAGTGAAGATTGTAAATTGTCCCTAGTGTGTGTTGGATAGTGCTAGTGTGCGGGGATCGCTGGTCGGCGTGGACTCTGTGCTGTATCTCTAAACTAAACTAAAATGTATATTTTCAGATACTCACACATTCAGCGCGGAGTATTTTACTGTTTAGAGTGGGTTGATTTGTGTATTTGAAAAGTAGCAAATCCGTTAAGATGCATTACATTTTATCTAATAAAGAATGACAAGGATAAAACTTCCAGGCAATTATCCCGAAGGAATAAGTCGGCAAATATACAACTTCAATAGACTTCTTATTCTTTTATTATTTTCCGTCACAAATGGAATTTGATTTATTCATGAATTACCAGTGAAATCAATGGCTCAATGGGGTGGGAGATTGCAACCTTCACGTGGCCCGCCCTGTTTCGACAAATGCAATCAATCCGGTGTGCACAGTCAAATAGAACAAGTTGTCCTACAACTTTAGGCTGTGCACGCCATACGCAAGAAGAAGAAGAATGGCTCAATGGTTCTTTATTGTCACGTATGTACTTCATGATGAAATTATTTTGCACAACTTACACGTGCACAGTCCACATTTTTGGCGTCAATTACAAAAAGATAACGAAGAAGTCTATAGTCCACAGGCTGTTCCACACGCTGGAGGAACTGGGGTACCTCTGATTCAGGTGAGCCCAGGTTAGCCCCAGGCCCATGATCCGACGCCCTTCTCCTCTCCTGAACAACTCTGGGGATGCCTTCCATAGCTGACCATGAAGTTGCTGGGGACAGTACCCCGGTCCCTCTTCTATCGAGCCTCCTCGCCGCCAGCGGCTCCTTCTTCTCCCACTCTTCGTGTACGAGCCTGGTTGCCTCCGAGCTTCCCTTGTACGCAGCAGCCCGCCCAGTCCTTCTTTGTTCTCCGTGGCCCACCAGGTCTGTCCGTGTTCTCGACATCTCGCCAGGATGTTCACAGTGGCCGCAGGGTCATAAGGTCATAAGTGATAGGAGAAGAATTGGGCCATTCGGCCTACCAACTCTACACCATTCAATCATGGCCAATCTATCTCTCCCGTAATACGTGTTTTGCGTAGGAGTAGGCCATCTTGCTCCGCTATAAGATCCTTGGTGCTAGTGTGCGGGCTTCGCTGGTCAGTGTGGACTCGGTCGGCCGAAGGGCCTGTTTCAGCGCTGTATCTCTAAACTAAGCTAAAAAACTTTGCTTGGGGTGCCATCAAGCCTTGGAGAGAACAGCTCATTGTAATTTTTGGCAGCGTGCATGGATATCCCACCTCTTGACTATTATTTATCTGTGGCGATACAAGTATCTTGCCAGATGTCTGTGCGGGTCCCGATTTAATCATTTGTCCATGGCACATGCTGACAAAGCGCGGTGCCAAATAAAATATCAGTGTTACATTGGGAATTGCAATCAGCAATTGACAGTGGCAACACTGCAAATCACTCCAGCCCTATATTTATTGCGAGCTAAGCAACAAAACATAAAAGCTAGGCAGCATAGATGATGCTCTCCAGTTTGCTCTTCCTGGCATGGGATTAAGTTACCGCTATTCACCCATTAGTGTCAGGTGGAAGCTGTTTCGCCTAGACACTTACATTTATGATATTAATGTATTTCCAACATGCAGGTTTTTAAGAGAACTATCGGGAGGCAATTTGCGTCCAACGTTTCAGAATTTTTGCTGCCATTTTTCATTCAAGACTTCTGTATAACCCACATAATTCCACAAAGTGGTTAGCAGAGGGAGAAGGCAGGAGAATGGGGTTAGGACCCCATTCTCTTGCCTTCTCCCCATGACCACGGGGTCCATCGCCATTCAACTCTGCGGTGCATTGTGGCAGGTTTTCTGCCCTCATTATACACTCTCATCATGATGATTACTCGTGAAGATCTCCTTGTTCAATATTTCTCAGTTTAAAACAGAGAGAGATATCCCACCTCCTGATATTTCCTGGTACCTCCTGGTATCAGGGCCGTCTTAATGGGCAGTTGCCTGGGGCCCCACGACCATAGGGGCCCCTTGCTAATCTATGTATTGTAGAATGCCATTGCAGAAGATGAAAATGGAGAAGAACATGGCAAGTGCATGACGGCATATTTGATTTGGCATAAAGAAACTGGAGGTGTAGGGGCCACAGTGTATTGCTTTGCCCGGGGGCGTATAATGCTGTTAAGCTGCCCCTGTCTGGTATCTGCGCATATTAGTATAAACTGGCTAGAAAGATATTTGCAGCAGGCATAATCCCTCTGCTAACCACTGGAATTATGTGGGTTATACTGAAGTCTTGAATAAAAAATGGCAGCAAAAATTCTGAAACGTTGCACGCAAATTGCCTCCCGATAGTTCTCTTAAAAACCTGCATGTTGGAAATACATTAATATCATAAATGTAAGTGTCTAGGCGAAACAGCTTGCACCTGACACTAATGGGTGAATAGCGGTAACTTAATCCCATGCCAGGAAGAGCAAACTGGAGAGCATCATCTATGCTGCCTAGCTTTTATGTTTTGTTGCTTAGCTCGCAATAAATATAGGGCTGGAGTGATTTGCAGTGTTGCCACTGTCAATTGCTGATTGCAATTCCCAATGTCACACTGATATTTTATTTGGCACCGCGCTTTGTCAGCATGTGCCATGGACAAATGATTAAATCGGGACCCGCACAGACATCTGGCAAGATACTTGTATCGCCACAGATAAATAATAGTCAACAGGTGGGATATCCATGCACGCTGCCAAAAATTACAATGAGCTGTTCTCTCCAAGGCTTGATGGCACCCCAAGCAAAGTTTTTTAGCTTAGTTTAGAGATCAGCGCTGAAACAGGCCCTTCGGCCCACCGAGTCCACACTGACCAGCGAAGCCCGCACACTAGCACCAAGGACCTTATAGCGGAGCAAGATGGCCTACTCCTACGCAAAACACGTAGTACGGTCATGGGCAGATTCATGGATGATTATAGGACCCATTTTAGCAACCAGCCATCGCCATCTTGCCTCCGCCATCTTGTTCCGCCATCTTGCCTCCGCCATCTTGCTCCACCATCTTGCTTCCGCTATCTTGTTCCGCCATCTTGTTCCACCATCTTGCCTCCGCCATCTTGCTTCTGAACAAAGATCGGATCTTTGCTTCCGCCTCCGCTCTGGAATCTAAAGAATCTTCTCTTTGCCCATGGCAGCGTCCACATCTACTATTCCTGCTGTAAGTTGCTCCAATCAGCAATGTAGGCGACCCGACTTGTCTTTCTCCAGGTTCCCCGTGCGGGGAGTCTGGCCGGGATCAGCACGGCCGAAGCACCAAAGTGAAGTTGCGGGGAGGTTTACAATGTTTTTTATTTAATGTTGTCCCTTGTCTAGTCTGAAATAAAATTCATCATTGGATATAAAAATCGAACAAAATGTAAATGCGTGTGTTATATTATTATATACATCTAAATCAAATTCATGTATGTGTGTTCTTTCCAGCACAATCTAATCAGTTGTATAGAAACATAGAAACATAGAAATTAGGTGCAGGAGTAGGCCATTCGGCCCTTCGAGCCTGCACCGCCATTCAATATGATCATGGCTGATCATCCAACTCAGTATCCCGTACCTGCCTTCTCTCCATACCCTCTGATCCCCTTAGCCACAAGGGCCACATCCAACTCCCTCTTAAATATAGCCAATGAACTGGCCTCGACTACCCTCTGCGGCAGAGAGTTCCAGAGATTCACCACTCTCTGTGTGAAAAAAGTTCTTCTCATCTCGGTTTTAAAGGATTTCCCCCTTATCCTTAAGCTGTGACCCCTTTTCCTGGACTTCCCCAACATCGGGAGCAATCTTCCTGCATCTAGCCTGTCCAACCCCTTAAGAGCTCGCTGAATAAAACCGTCCTTAAGTTATACATCCTTTGTAAATCGTGCTTAACCAAATTTAATTTAATTTAGATAACCCCACCATTTACAGACAGATCTCATTCCACTCTCTGGCTATTGGGAAGACCAGACCCATTTTATTGTTGAGAAACAACTCCATAGACACAAATACATTAAGTAACATTTCAGGGCTAGAGCAACTGGAATCTTCAATTTGCTATTATTTTCCCAAATACTGCAGTTGTGAACAGTGTGATTAGATGAATGAATTACAGAGTGCAAGGGTAATACAAAATCAACTCAAACACAGCATATGAGCCATTTAAAAATAAATTATTTAAAAAACATTAAAAAAAAATTACCAGAGTCAAATTTTATAAACATTTTATTCTTTAAAAAGAAATAACAGAATTATGAATCTAACCCTATATCACACACACACAAACTGTTCCCCCGCAACGTTGATTACGCTGTGGGTCGGGTCGGGTAGGTTCCGGTTACTACAAAATCAACTCAAACACAGCTTATGAGCCATTTAAAAATAAATGATTTAAAAAACATTAAAAAAAAGAAAATTACAAAGTAAAATTTTATTCTTGACAAGAATTAACAGAAGTATGAACTAACAGTATTATGAATCTAACCCTATGTCACACACACATACTTTTCCCCCGCAACGTTGATTACACTCCGGGTCGGGTCGGGTCGGGTCGGGTCGGGTAGGTTCCGGTTACTAAAATGATGCGCAGGATCCCCTCCGTAGCTACTACACGTGACGTCAGCCCATTGCATTTCGCAGGAGTGGCCTATCTTGCTCCGCTATAAGATCGTTGCTAACACTATCCTGCAGCCACTAGGGACAATTTACAACCTTTACCAAAGTCAATTAGCCTACAGACCTGTACATCTTTGGAGTGCGGGAGGAAACCGGAGCATCCAGAGAAAACCCACGCGGTCACAGGGAGAACGTACAAACTCTGTGCAGACAGCACCCGTAGTCAGGATCGAACCCGGGTCTCCAGCGCTGCGTTTGCTGTAAGGCAGCAACTCTACCGTGACCGTCCAAATTTGTTGTAAGTTAGACCTTACCTTATTTGTAGTTAACTTTTAATAAATGTTAACTACAAATAAAGATGCCCTCTATTTATTCTTGATACCGTGTAACCTACAAAATATATATAATGTGAATTATTTGATTAAACTCTTTGCTTGATTGATTAGCATTAACTTCAGTGTGCAATGAAATACTTCAATGCAAAACGGGTTCATTTTCAGTGTGATTCCTTTCTTTTAGAGAAAGAAAAATATCATACATGAGGCAGTACGGTGGCGCAGCGGTAGAGTTGCTGCCTTACAGCGCCAGAGACCCGGGTTGGTCAGCTGGTCAGCGCGAACGAGGGGCTTGTTTCCACGCTGTATCTCTAAACTAAACTAAACTAAATTTCAACAGGGTAAAGTCTATGTGATATTCTGGTCGGGACCCTTCTTCAGACTGATTGCACTCTCCCAATTACAGTCAGTCTGAGAAGGGTCTCGACTGAAAACGTCAACTATCCCTTTAATCCCAAGATGCTACCTGACCTGCTGAGTTACACCAGCGTTTTGTGACTCGATTTGGTATAAACCTGCGTCTGCAATTTTTTGTTATTACATTAGGGTAAAGTTTATCTTTTAGTTTCGGTGAAGAGGCAGTAGTAATGAACCAGATGTCAGAGTACACAATAACATAAATGGGAGCCAATCAGTCTTTTTTAGATGCTCTTCTGTTTTCTCAATGTTGTCATCTATTTTGCCCTCACATCTGATTATTATTTGAAACATACACATATAATGTGCCACAGCATGGTGGTGAAACTGGTGGACTGGGGGCTCAAACTGTGTATCTGGGCCTGATGAAATGTCCCCATGAGCTGGTAGGAATTCCATATCATTAGCAATATCTGTAAATTGACCAGGTAATGGGGGCAGCACAGTGGTGCAGCGGTAGAGTTGCTGCCTTACAGCACCAGAGACGCGGGTTCAATCCTGACTACGGGTGCTGTCTGTATGGTGTTTGTACGTTCTCCCCGTGACCTGCATGGGTTTTCTCCGGGAGCTCCAGTTTCCTCCAACACTCAAAATACATACAGGTTTGTAGGTTAATTGGCTTGGTATAATTTTAATTGCCCTGTCCCATGGTATGAGTTCATTCCAAGAGTTCTCCCGTGTTTGCCCTGATTCGAACTCTGAGATTTACGGTAATGGCCACTCGTCGGTACTCGGGGCTATTGTGGACATTTTTCATCATGATGAAAAATCTTCACGAGTCTTCCCGTGCTTACCTCCCATTAGCGAGTCTTCCCGAGTACCTGCCGTTAGCGCTAAGTGACGTCCCTGAGCTCCGACGTACCCGCTACGTTCATTCTCCATGCTTACCACGAGTTTGATTTTTTTTAAACTCGGGAGAGCTCTTGAAATGAACTCGTACTGTGGGACAGGGCTTCAAGTTGTCCCTTGTGTGTGTAGGATAGTGCTAGTGTACAGGGATTACTGGTTGGCACAGACTCGTTGGGCCAAAGGGCTGGTTTCCATGGTGTATCTCTAAACTAAATGAAACTAAACTAAACTAAAAGGAAATAGTGTAACAAGGAACTGCAGACACTGGCTTAAACCAAAGATAGACACAAACAGCTGGAGTAACTCAGCTGGACAGGCAGCATCTCTGGAGAGAAGGAATGGGGTGACGTTTCGGGTCGAGACCCTTCTTCGGACTGGTGGAGATATAAAGAACAATGAATGAAAGATATGCAAAAAAGTATCGATGATAAAGGAGACAGGCCATTGTAAGCTGTTTGTAGGGTGAAAATGAGAAGCTAGTGCGACTTGGGTGGGGGAGGGATGGAGAGAGAGGGAATGCCGGAGCTACCTGAAGTGAGTGAAATCAATATTCATACAACTGGGCTGTAAGCTGCCCAAGCGAAATATGAGATGCTGTTCCTCCAATTTACATTTAGGCTCACTCTGACAATGGAGACAAAGGACTGAAAGGTCTGTGTAGGAATGAGAAGGAGAATTAAAGTTTCCAGCAACCGGGAGATCAAGTAGGTTCATGCAGACTGAGCGAAGGTGTTCCATGAAAGGATCGGCCAGTCTGCGTTTGGTCTCGTCGATGTATAAGAGTCCACATTTTGAACAGCGGATACAGTAGATGAGGTTGGAGGAGGTGCAAGTGAACCTGAAAGGACAGAGTCGAGGTTGGAGTGTTATTTTGTAATTTTTAAGATTGTGTAACACAGGAGGTCCTGTCTAGAATGTCACACACATCTCAAAGTAGGTAAAGACACAAGAACTGTAGGTGCTGGAATCTTGAGTAAAACACAAAGTGCTGGAGGAACTCAATGGGCCTGCGGAGAAAATGGACAGATGACTGATGTTTATGTTTAAGTCTTGGTTTATTATGACGTGTACTGAGATATAATTCAAAGCTTCGCATACTATCTAATCAAATCAGCTCATAAATACAATTAAATAGTTAAATACAGTTAAATACAATTAGAGTAAAGGGAAGATGCAGAGTGAAGAATATAGTTCTCAGCATTGTAATGCAACAACTCCTGAGACATTGTCCAATGTCCATCATGAAGTAAAGGAGAAGTGGTCTGTAACCAAGCTCATGGGACCATTTAGAAGTCTGATAACATAGGGAATAAGAAGGTCTATTATTCATCATAGAAACATAGAAAATAGGTGCAGGGGGAGGCCATTCGGCCCTTTGTACCAGCACCGCCATTCATTGTGATCATGGCTGATCATCCCCAATCAATAACCCGTGCCTGCCTTCTCCCCATATTAATTGATTCCACTAGCCCCGAGAGCTCTATCTAACTCTCTCTTAAATCCACCCAGTGACTTGGCTTCCACTGCCCTCTGTGGCAGGGAATTCCACAAATTGACAACTCTCAGGGTGAAGAAGTTTTTTTCTCACCTCAATCCTAAATGGCCTCCCCTTTATTCTAAGACTGTGGCCCCTGGCTCTGGACTCGCCCAACATTGGGAACATTTTTCCTGCATCTAGCTTGTCCAGTCCTTTTATAAATTTACTTCGCAGTCACGCGAGTGACTACGTGAAGAAGCCCGCCACGACGCATGTGTGTCATATCGCTTTCACGCTTGCGAAACGACAGGCGGGGTGGAGCGTTCGCCCGCAGCGGTAAGTTTGAAACCGCGACCTGCAGGTAAGTGATTTACTCTACGGTAGTGTTTGTCCCCGCGCTGTTTTTACACAGGGGGGGGGGGAATCTGGACAAAATAGTGTCCACAAGTGCTGCGAGTGAAGCTGGCTAGGGAGGATCGCGAAGTTGCGGGAGCCAGCAGCAGCTGAAGGCACAAGCCCCGTAAGTGGGATCAGCTGTGCCGATTTCCGATTCCGCGCCAGCCAGAACACCACGGCCGGGCGGGAGACTATTCAGAATGGGGCCGTCGACTTTTGACAAGTCGATAACGGCAGGAGGCGGGGTGGAACGACGTTCCCCCGTAGCGACAATTTAAACCAGGACCTGCAGGTAAGAACTGCGGTCTTTTTGTGTTTTCCCATGCTGATTACAGGTGGAGAAGACAAGGTCTGCGACAAAGCTGGTGAGGGAGGACCGCGGAGCAGCGGGCAGCCAGCAGCAGCCAGCGGCACTCGGATCACCGATAGTGGGATCAGCTGTGCCCGATGTCGCCTCCACACCGGCCTGATCCACGCAGCCGGGAGGAAAGGCTAGACACAAAAACAAACAAGGTCATGGATTCAGAGGAGTCCGACTTTGAACACCCGCGGGCGGCCAGCGACCGAGAGCGCTGGAGCTGGATGGAGCGGTGTGTGGAGCATTTGCTCCAACGTGACAGACTCCGGGAGATGGAGTCGGGTCACTGTGGGCCCTATGATAAACCCACAGCAGTACCTCTTGAAGGGCTGCACAGTGCTTCTACCTCATCAGAGGGGAGCACTGCGGGTCAGTTCTGGGCTGACCTGGAAGAGGGGTCCGCAGAAGGAAAGACAAGTGTGCAAGGAGTGCAGGAACGAGAGAACCTACTGGACTAATAAAAGGGACTCCAACAAAAACCCACTACAGCCAAAGACAGCACCCCTACGCACCCACCAGCAGAACTGGTGAAAGCTCAAAGGCCCGGTACTCAAAACATGTCTTTTTTAGGCCATGGCCCAGGCCGGCCTTCTTCGAAGATGCGGGGACCTCCAATGCCAACCAAACCAAAAATCCAGACACCAGCGCAACAACAGCAGCGAAGAACCTACAAAAAGAAGTAAACCTGCCACTGGTAACTATGGAGGTAGGTGGGTCTGGTTCCCTACAAAATACAGGGAGCATGGAGGTTAGGGGGAGATTACACTCTTTTCTGAATGCATGGAGCATGTTAATAATAATAATAATAATAATTTTATTTATAGAGCACTTTAAAAACAAACATAGCTGCAACAAAGTGCTGTACATCACTAATCATTGACAAAAAAGTTAATACACACCAAAAATAACAATCAAAAGAAATAGTAGGAAAAGACATGTAAAATAAAGAAACATCAAAAACACCACAAACAGAAGCAAAGCCTCAGGCATGGTCAAAAGCCAGAGAGTACAAATGCGTTTTAACACTGGATTTGAAGATGGACAGTGAGGGGGCCTGTCTGATGTGCAGCGGCAGGGTGTTCCAGAGTGCCGGAGCAGCAACAGAGAAGGCTCTATCCCCTCTGAGCCTCCGACTAGACCTCGGTACCTCCAGGAGCAGCTGACCAGCTGACCTGAGGGACCGGGCAGGAGTGTATGGGTGGAGCAGCTCAGAGAGGTAAGGCGGGGCGAGCCCATTCAGAGATTTAAAAACAAATAACAGTAACTTAAAATGAACCCGAAAGTGCACCGGGAGCCAGTGTAGGGAGGCCAGAATTGGCGATATGTGCTCCCTCTTTCGAGTCCCTGTTAAAAGGCGAGCAGCAGCATTCTGAACCAACTGGAGACGAGCCAGTGAAGAACGAGCAACACCAAAATAGAGCGCGTTACAGTAATCCAGCCTAGATGTAATAAAGGCATGGATTACTGTCTCAAAATGCTGCCGCTCGAGAATGGGCTTCACCTTCGCCAGCTTCCTTAGGTGAAAGAAGCTGGACTTAACCACCGCGCATATTTGGCGATCTAATTTAAAGTCACTGTCCATCCTAAAACCCAGGTTCACAACTGTTGGCTTCACGTACCTTGACAATGGACCTAAATCAACAAATGGAGGTTCACGGCAGCCATTGGGATCAAATAAAATTAACATCCAATACTTACATCTTAAGCAGTATCCAGGGATATACAATAGAGTTTATACACAAGTACAGCCCTCCAGTTCAACGTATACCGAACCGAATGTTCGTGCTTTCTGATAAAGAAAAATCAAAAGCGTAAGCTGAACTGGAGCGGCTTTGCATAAAAGGTGTAATTGAGAAAACTCAACACGAACCATTAGAATTCGTGTCCAATATATTTACCAAAAACAAAAAGTAGTTGTCGCATCATCATAGATCTGACAAAATTGAATACATTTGTACAATATATTCACTTCAAATGGAAACCTTTGTTACTGCTAAACAATTAATTTCCAAAGGTTGCTTCATGGCCAGCATCGATTTAAAAGATGCTTACTATACAGTGCCTATACGAGGTGACCACAGACGTTACTTAAAATTCAACTGGATGGGACAACTATGGCAGTATAAAGCACTGCCAAATGGATAATCATCAGCCCCAGGCTGTTCACAAACATTTTGAAACCAGCCCTAGCGTTTTTACGTAAACGTAAACACATGGTAATGGCATATTTAGATGACATACTCATTGTGGGCAAAACTTTGGAATTGGCCAAACAAACTGTAACAGCCACAAAACAGTTATTTGAAAAACTGGGATTTATTATCCATCCAGTTAAATCTAAACTAACGCCTTCCACTACTATGGACTATTTGGGGTTCACCATTGACTCAGTTCACATGTCAGTGACTCTGCCCAAGGGAAAGGCTAGAGATTTAATAGAGGCTTGCAATAACCTCATTGACATCAGCAAACCATCCATCAGATTGGTAGCAAAAGTAATTGGCAAAATGGTGGCTGCCTTTCCAGCCACACAATTTGGACCTCTACATTACCAAAACTTGCAGAGAGCAAAAATACAAGCACTCTAAATGAATGCAGGTCACTTTGACAGACCTATGAAACTACCAATCAAAGCTAAAATGGAACTAAAATGGTGGATAGATAACATTTGGCTTTGTTCCAATCCAATCATTGTCAGTAACCCTTCCATGGTACTACAAACTGATGCCAGTGCACTTGGGTGGGGAGCCACCAATACCATCACCAGCTGTGGAGGTAGATGGACATTTCAGGAGGCATCATTATTACACACTGGGCATAAACTACCTGGAAATGTTGGGTGCATTCCATGGCCTAAAGCCATATTGTACTGGGTCATATCACCAGCATGTTAGACTACAGATAGACAATACCACCAACAATACATTACATTAACAATACAATACATTAACCACATGGGTGGAAACAAATCGACATCATGTGACAATCTGGCTAATACAATTTGGCAATGGTGTATCCAGAGAGATATTTGGATATCAGCCACTTACGTACCAGGAAGACTAAATTTAGTGGCAGACACCAGGTCATGCAAATTTAATGAAAACACCGAATGGATGTTGAATAAAAAAGTATTTGCTGATATTACAGCAAAATATGGAACACCAGATATCGATCTATTCGCATCCAGACTTAACCACCAGTTATCAAATTATGTTTCATGGAAACCAGACCCTGGGGCAGTGGCGACAGATGCATTTTCGCTGCATTGGGGGAAAATTGTTTATTTACGCATTCCCTCCTTTCTGCCTCATCAGTCGGGTATTAAGGAAAATACAACAAGACTCTGCGTCTGGTATTTTGGTAGTACCCGATTGGCCTACTCAACCATGGTTCCCTGTGGTATTAAACATGGTATTAGAACCATGGATCACCATCCCACATAGACCAGATTTATTGCTATATCCCGTAACAAGGGATAGCCACCCATGCCATAAACATTTGAACTCATTAATTTGTAGAGTTTAAAAACACCTCACTACAACTGGGACTGATGGACCGAACAGTGAACATGACCTCGGCGGCCCAAAGACAGTCCACCACAAACCAGTATCTGGTCTATATCAGGAGGTGGGAGATGTACTGCCATAAAAACAACATCACCTACAGAGACATGAACATCCCGTCTGTTCTGGAATATCTGGCAGGCCTCCACTATGATGAGGGGCTCAGTTACAGTGCCATCAACTGTGCCAGAAGTGCCCTATCAACTTACCTATGGCAAGGGACAGAGCGTTACACTGTTGGGACTCGCCCACTGGTAACAAAACTTATGAGGGGAATTTTTAATACTAATCCCCCAAGAACCAGGTACTCCCAAATATAGGATGTAAGTATTGTCCTGAAGATGCTCAGGAATTGGTCTCCAGCAACAGCTCTGTCCCTACACAGACTGACATTAAAAACAGTCATGCTAATGGCATTGGTCACGGCACAAAGGGTACAGTCACTGCATAAACTAAGACTGGACAACATGACTTCCTCAACAGAAAATATTACGTTTCATATCTATGAGTTAGTAAAGCAGAACAGACAGGGATCAGCAGGCCTCAATATAAGGTCATACCCAACAGATGACCGTCTGTCTATAGTAAGACATCTGTCATTATACATGGAGAAAACGAAAATCCTAAGAGGCAATGAGAAGGCACTTTTTGGTCAGCCACAAGCAACCACACAAAAGAGTGACGGTCCAGACCATCTCAAGATGGCTGAAACAGGTGCTAACACAGGCTGGGGTGGATACTAATATTTTAAAATCTCATTCCACCAGGGCTGCAGCTACATCGGCAGCGATACAGTTGGATGTACCAATGGACGAAATCCTCAAGGCAGCAGGATGGTCTGGGGAAAAAACATTTCAATTATTTTACAACAAACCAGTAATGAAACCTGGAACGTTTGCAGAAACAATTTTAAGTTTAATTTAAACCCATAAAAATGGGTTATAATTTTGTGTTAATACATTTTATGATTTCAATGTCGAATTCATGTCCAAATGATGTTAACACAATTCCTCCTATAGTCATCAAGGCAGATGTGATGCATGGACTCGTTTCCACAGCAAGAAATCACAGCTTTGAAATCTTCACGTAGTCACTCACGTGACTCCGAAGTAAAATAGTAAGATTAAACGAGAACTTACCAGTTTGAAGTTTGATCTGTATTTTATGAGGAGTTACGATGAGGGATTACGTGCCCTCCGCTTCCCACCCCAACCATTACAGTTATCTGTGATTCCACACCGCTGCTTTGAAGAATGACACGCATGCGTCGTGGCGGGCTTCTTCACGTAATCCCTCATCGTAACTCCTCATAAAATACAGATCAAACTTCAAACTGGTAAGTTCTCATTTAATCTTACTATTTTATATGTTTAGATATAATTTTATATATTTCATCAGCGAGATCTCTTCTTTCAATACCACTATCCCGACCAAGCTCACCTCCAAACTGACCACTCCTCACTGCAACTGGATCATGTTCATAAGAGATAGGAGCAGAATTAGACTGTAGACAAAAGGGCTGGAGAAACTTAGCGGGTGCAGCAGCATCTATGGAGTGAAGGAAATAGGCAACTTTTTGGACCGAAACGGCCCGAAACTTTTGTCTACCTTCGATTTTCCAGCATCTGCAGTTCCTTCTTAAGCAGAACTAGACTGTTCAGCCCATTGAGTCTGCTCCGCCATTCAGTCATGGCTGATGTTCCCAGGAATAAATGTCACCAGGAATTAGTCCTGGAGCAGCCACTTTGAAGCTATGGCCAAGAATGTACATCTGCTTCCTTTGAAGGCTTCGAACATTTGGCATGTCTCCAACAACCCTCACCAACTTCTACAGAGGTGCCGTAGAAAGCATTGGAGTCTGGTTTGGGAACAGCTCCATCTAAGACAGCTACACTTTGCAAAGGCTCGTTGACGTAGCCCAGACCATCACACAAAGGAACCTTCCATTCATTGACTTTGTCTACACTTCATGCTGCCTCAGCAAGGCCATGCACAAGGTGGAGGACCAGTCTCACTGCAGTCAGTCCCTCTTCTCCCCTCTTCCATCAGGCAGGAGATACGGAAGTTTTATAACACATACCTCCAGATTTAGGAACAGTTTCTTCCCAGCTGTTATCAGGCAACTGAACCATCCTCTCATCAGTTGAAGTGCAGTCCTGACCTCCCATCTTTAGTTTATAGTTTGGTTTGGAGATACAGCGTGGAAACAGACCCTTCAGTCCATCAGGTCCCAGCTGACCAGTGATCCCTGCACTATCCCACACCCACTATGGACAATTTTTACATTTACCAAGCCAATTAACCTGCAAACCCTTACGTCTTTGGAGTGTGGGAGGAAACCGAAGATCTCGGAAAAAAAACCCACGCAGGTCACGGGGAGAACGTACAAACTCCGTACAGACAGCACCTGTTGTCGGGATCGAACCCGGGTCTCTGGCGCTGCATTCGCTGTAAGCAGCAACTCTACCGCTGCGCCATCGTTATCTATCTCATTGGATAGCTTTGGACTTTCTTTAATCTGACTTTATCGGACTTCAACGTTATATCTTTGCAATAAATGTTGCACCCTTTATTCTTTCTCTTTGTACTGTGGACAACTTGATTGTATTCAAACATAGTACAGGAAGGAACTGCAGATGTCGGTTTACAATGAAGATGGACGCAAAATGCCAGAGTAACGAAACGGGACAGGCAGCAACTCTGGAGAGAAGGAATGGGTGACGTTTCGGGTCGAGACCCTTCTTCGGAGTTGATCTCAGCGAGGTTCTGCATTTACTGGTGTAACACATTTGGCAACTTCTCTCGCTGAATAAATAAATCTCAGGTGCTTTCAAGAGAGAGCTACAGAGGGCTCTTAAAGATAGTGGAGTCAAGGGACACGGGGAGAAGGCAGGAACGGGCCGAGACCATTCTGCAGATTCAAGTATTCTCTTTTTTTTGATTGGATAGTATGCACAGAAAAGCTTTTCTCTGTATCTCGGTACACGTGACAATAATAAATAAATAAATAAACAAACAAGCTGTTCGTGAGTTTGGTGGTGAGCACTTTCTTCTGCCCGACAGGCATGAGGAGAAGAAGGAATAGTTGAGTCGGAAAATCATTGGTAAACCGTTTAATCTCTTTATCCCTGTCGGGTCTCCAGTGCCATTGGGCCTAACATCGTGGAGCCGGCGGCGGCCTCCAACCAGAACCAACCTGAGGGCTCCAGTCGCGGAAGCTGCGGACTTCGCCATCGTGGAGCTGGCCGACTTCAGAGTGGGAGGAGCTGTGGTGGCGCACGGCTGCGACCCGACTTCAGAGCTTCGGAGGCTCCAGCCGCAGGCCCGGTGGACGGGAACATCGGGAGCTCGCAGGTCCCTGGTGGGAGACCGCTTTTCAGAGCTCCCGCAACGGCAACCTCTCCCACTGGAATCACGGGGTTTAAACGACTCCCAGCGGGGCTTAACATCGCCCGGCATGGCTTAAACGGCCGCGGGATTTACCATTGCCCGCTGGGGTCTTTAACATCAGGAGCCCGAGTCGCCTCAACGCTGCAGTTGGACTGCTGGACTGCGGGAAAAGAACAAAGGGAAGAGATAAGACTTTTGCCTTCCATCACAGTGAAGAGGTGTTGTGGATTCACTGTGATGGATGTTTGTGTAAATTGTGTTAAGTGTGTGTCTTGGTTTTTTTTTTGTAATGTCATGACTGTAGGAATGAAATTTCGTTCAAACCTTGTCTGGTTTGAATTACAATAAAAGGCATTCTATTCTACTATTCCACATGACCAAAATGGTTCTTCATGATCTAAAGTCTAAAGCCGACTTTGCCTGCTCTGCATATGGAAAGTTAAAATCCCTGTATGTTTAAATAATCAGACTTTTAATGTAAATATTAAACACCACATCAAAATTAAATGCATATCTCTTACCTATTGAAAAATACCTCGTACAATAAGGCTATTTGAGTTTGATTTTTCTTTGCTTAAAGCTCATCCCACCTCCCTACTTTTCGCTAATGACCTGTTGATTTGATTACTTTAGGCTCCCAAATGCTTTATACGCTTGTGTTTGGCTTATTTCCACAAATCATCTATTTGTATTTTGTTGGTGAGGAGCCCTCTTCTCTCATGCGTGGCTGTTGCTATGGTGATCTCAAAATAGAACAAGTATCAAATGGATCAGTCTGGTTGAAAATAAACTAACCCTTTCCATAAAGGTGATAGCTAGGATGTTTGCTGAATGAATTACTAAGTTTTAGCAACACAGCACGCATAATAAAAGTTCTAATAATGGAAATGGACAAATTATTAAAACTAGCACCTCATAATTCTACTTACAACTGTAATGTCACTTACAATATCACAAGTCGGACTGAATTCACCCAAGATACAAGACACAAGATACATTTATTTGTCACATGTGCCAGTTGGTACAGTGAAATGTGATCACCATACAGACATACAAATAAAATAAAGAACACAACACACGATAGAGATCAACATAAAACATCCCCACACAGCAGAATCAAACGTTTCCCACTGTGAGGGAAGGCACCAAACTCAATCATCTTCCTCTGATGTTCTTGATGTTCACCCGTGGTCGGGACATCCCGAGCCCTCCGCAGTCGCCGCTACGGGCGGCCCGCTGCTAAGGCCCGCTCGCCGGGATGATGGAACTCCGACGTCGGAACGGGAGGACAACCTCAGCGGCTTGGACCTCCGAATCGGCCACTTCCAACCGGAGTCCGCGGCTTCCGAAGTCCCCAGGCCGCGCTGGGCGGAGATTTACGCTGGCGGCCCTCGGCAAAGGGCCCCAGGGACTCCGCAATGTTGGTCAGCGCTGCCCGCGCTGGGAGCTCCACAAACCAGAGCTTGGCGATATTGATGCTGCAGGCCCAACACTCTGGAGCTTTAAACGGCGATCCAGGTAGGCATCGCCTCTCCGCGGTGAATCCAGCGCTGCACCACCGCTGCTGAAGCTCTGGTCCCCGGGTCCCTGGGCCCTGGCAGGAAAAACCGCTCCAATCCAGCTGGTAGGCTGCGAGGAGGGGGCGAGGATGCAACTCGGAGAAGTCACAGATTCCCCCCTTACCATAACCCCCTCCCCCACATAGAAAAGCTAAAGAATCCCCAAAACAAACTGTTAAGACAAATTAAAATTAAAAAAAAGATAGAAATAACGGACAGACTGTAGGCAGAGGCTGCCATCAATGCAGCGCCCCTCGGCTTATGTAAAGCTTATGATGAATTGGCTGAAAAAATTGCTACAAATCCAATCTCAATCCAAGGCTAGCAGCATAATGAAGGACGGGTTGCACCCTGGTCACTCCCTCTTCTCCCCCTCTCCCATCATGCAAAAGGTATAGAGGCGTGAAAACGCACACCTCCACATTCAGGGGCAGTTTCTTCCCAGCTGTTATCAGGCAACTGAATCACCCTACCACAACCAGAGAGCAGCGCTGAACCCCCATCTACCTCATTGGTGACCCTTGGGTTATCCTTGTTTGGACTTTGCTGGCTTTACCTTGCACTAAACGTTATTCCCTTATCATGTATCTGTACACTGTAAACGGCTCGATTGTAATCACGTATTGTCTTTCTGCTGACTGGTTAGCATGCAACAAAAGCTTTTCCCTGTACCACGGTGCACGTGGCAATAAGCTAACCTGAAAGGGAGATTCCCATCCATGCCAA
The DNA here is from genome assembly GCF_028641065.1 of Leucoraja erinaceus. Taxonomy (NCBI): domain Eukaryota; kingdom Metazoa; phylum Chordata; class Chondrichthyes; order Rajiformes; family Rajidae; genus Leucoraja; species Leucoraja erinaceus. The sequence goes on from NC_073383.1 coordinate 1,788,005, forward strand.
ATGGAGCTTACCCAAGAAAAATATCATTTACTTTCCACCAGTTATTGCTGCCTTTTGACAAACAGCATGGCTGGGACAAACACTCAACGGATGTTATCAAGCAAATGCAGAGACAGATATCACACATCATCTTGCTGCCTCGTTTAGCCTGTTTTATTGTCACCACCAAAATGAGGACTGAACCTTCTCGTGACCTGGTCTGACGTAGGACTGACATTTATAGCCGGCATTACACTTATCAACTATGAATCACCCAGAGATTTGTGAATCTGTGGAATTCTCTGCCACAGAAAGCAGTGGAGGGCAAATTAACTGGATGTTTTCGAGAGAGAGTTAGATTTAGCTCTGAGGACTAGGAATCAAGGGATATGGGGAGAAAGCAGGAACGGGATACTGTTTTTGGAAGATCAGCCATGATCATATTGAATGGCAGTGTTGGCTCAAAGGGCTGGATGGCCTACTCCTGCACCCATTGTCTACGTTTCTATGAATCATTCTGACCATTATCCCCCCATGCTAAGTGGTCAGCCATGAGTGAATGCAGAATTTTCTGCCTCAGCGGGTTGTGAGTGCAAACACACTTTAATGTATAATCTACAAACCAGGGTGACATTGAGGGGGCACAACAGATCTTTTAGTGTAGATGTAAGGTGGAAGTCCCTGTCTGTTGTCTAGGGCAGGGTAATGTGAGGGAAAACAAGTTGCATGGAAATGCATGGGACTGCTCTGAGTACCAGCATGGACTCCTTCAATGTTACATAGAAAATAGGTGCAGTAGACGGCCATTTGGCTTTTCGAGCCAGCACCGTCATTCATTGTAATCATTGCTGATTATCCACTGTCAGTAACCCGTGCCTGCCTTCTCTTCATATCCCTTGATTCTAACTCACTTTAGTTTCTTCCAGTGAATTGGCCTCTACTGCATTCTGTGGTCAGGCTAACTGGTCTATAGTTCCCTGTTTTCTCTCTCCCGCATACCTCGACTATTACCTCGGATAAGTAGGAGGGGGTGTCTGAGAGTTGTCGCCTGGCCTCAACCCGGTAGAGGTCAGCGCACCGGACTACCACGGCACCTCCTCATCTACTGTATCTGCTGTTTCAGGTGTCAACTTCTGTACATCGGTGAGATCAAGCACAGGCTCGGCGATCGTTTCGCTGACTCCTCCGCTCAGTCCGTCTTAACCTACCTGATCTCCCAGTTGCTCAGCACTTTAACTCCCCCTCCCATTCCCACACTGACCTTTCTGTCCTGGGTCTCCTCCATTGGCAGAGTGTGGCCCAGCACAATTTGGAGGAACAGCGCCTCATATTTTGCTTGGGTAGCTTACACCCCAGCAGTATGAACTTTGACTTCTCTAACTTCAAATAGCCCTCGCTCTCCATCCTCTCCCCCTTCCCAGTTCTCCCACCAGTCTTACTGTCTTCAGCTCCATTCTAGCTCTATCCCACCCACTCCCTTGACACTAGTCTGAAGAAGGATCTTGACCCGAAACGTCACCAATTCCTTCTCTCCAGAGATGCTGCCTCTCCCGCTGAGTTACTCCAGCATGTTGTGTCTACATTCGATTTAAACCAGTATCTGCAGTTCTTTCCTAAAACATTAGCAGCCATGATATTGAATTGTGGAACAAGCTTGAGGGTTCTTATGACTTTTTCTTACTCCAGATTTTTATATTTTTAAGTGCGTTGATTGAAAAGGTTGCAATTATCTCTTTTCAAAATTCATCACACCTGTTTGATAAAGGAGCTTAATTGTTGTTAGTGACCCAGCATGTCTTCAGAGTTGACCTGAACTATGCTAACGTTCCACGTAGAACATTGAACATAGAACAGTACAGCATTGACACAGGCCCTTCAGCCCATCATGGCTGTGGCGAATAAGATGCCAATCGAACTACTGCTACACCCCTCCAGTCCCTGACTATTCTCGTGCCTGTCTAAATGAATCTTTCATATCTGCTTCCACCACTTTCTCAGGAACTGCATTTTAGTCATCAACCTATCTCTGTGCAAAAAACTCACCTGATAAATCTTCCTCCTCTCTCACCTTAAACCTATGCCCTTTAGAAAGGAGTAGGAATGTCTTTAGGTTTGAATCATCTTTGCCATAGAAGACTGTGGAGGGTCAAAATTTATTCAATTATTTACCAACATAGAAAATAGGTGCGGAGGAGGCCATTCGGCCCTTCGAGCCAGCACCGCCATTCAATACGATCATGGCTGATCATCCAGGTCGTTGACAGGTGCCAACCTTTTATCAGAATTCAGAATGGGATTTTTCAGAAGGAGCGTAGATTATGTTAGTAGTTAGTTTGGAGGGATTTTATGTGGGGCGACCTCGCTCCTTTAGAAAGGAGGTGAGAAGGAATGTCTTTAGGCCGAGGGTGGTGAATCTGTGGAATCCTTTGCCATAGAAGACTGTGGAGGCCGTCAATGGATATTTATGTCAGAGACAATTAGATTAGAAACATAGCAACATAGAAAATAGGTGCAGGAGGAGGCCATTCGGCCCTTCGAGCCAGCACCGCCATTCAATACGATCATGGCTGATCATCCAGAATCTGTACCCTGTTCCTGCTTTCTCCCCATATCCCTTGATTCCTTTAGCCGTAAGCTGCAGAGCTATACGGCGACCCGGTAAGGCATTCTCTCTTGAATGACCAGGTCCAGTGAATTGGCCTTCCACTGCCCTCCGCCTGTGGCAGAGAATTCCACAGGATTCACAGTAACTCTGGGTTGGTGAATTTTGGGTTTTGGCGCCAAACTCATGCGCAGTCCTGGAAAAAATGGCCGGTTTTCGGGCTTTTCCTAACACCGGATAAAAGGTTGTGCCCTGTATATTAACTCTCTCTTACAGTGAATTGACCTTCCAAAGAATGGATTTCTGGGTGGAGTTTTTCCCCCAACATCGGGCCTAACATTTTCTTAAACTGTGACCCCTGTTCTGGATTCCCCCAACATATTTTTCCCTGTCCAATCCCTTAAGAATTTTATATGTTTCCATAAGATCGCCTCTCATCCTTCTAAATTCCAGTGAATTCTTGATTAGTACTTGGTGTCAGGGGTTATGGGGAGAAGGCAGGAGAATGAGGTTACGAATGGGATTGATTCACTGCTATTGGTTTGTCACAGCCTCCAACGCTCCAAGGAAAACAATGCCATGTGCTCTGGGTATGAAAGAGACAAGGGGTGTGAGGATAGAAGGGGCCTGGGATTTGGGGTGGGGGGTTAAGGGGATGTACAGAACAACACCAACATACACCTTCGGGTTATTCTATATCTTGACCTGGGAACGGAAATAGTCAATTGAAATTTACGCTCACAAGGCCGACAAAACAATCCGAGGAAGATCGTGTCTACAAAGGACAAAGGACATGTATTGTCACATACCCCAATTTGGTGAGATTTGACTTGCTATTTGCAGCACACCAATAAAAATAAAACACAACATTAAAGAATTGAACATAAAACATAAAAACATCCCCCCACAATGGTTCCCACTGTGAGGGAAGGCAGCAAAGTCCAGTCCTCTTCCCCTTGTTCACCCATGGTGGGGCCTATTGAGGCCTCCTCAGTCGCCGCAATGGCGGCCCGATGTTCAGGCCCTCTCGCCGGGTGATGGAGTTCTGGCGTCAGGAGAACATTCTTCAGCGGCTTGGAGTGTCTGGAACGGCTGCTTCCTCCCCGGAGACTGCGGCCCCCGAAATCCACTGGCCGCGCTGGTCGGATCTCCGACACCGGCGATCTCGGCGAAAGATCCCAGGCTCTGCAGTGTTTAAAGTCAGCGCCGCCCGCGGCTGGACGCTCAGCAGCGACAGCTCCGCGATGTTGGAGTCGGCGGTCCAGGCACTCCGGAGCTTACCACATGGCGACCCGGGTAAGGCATCGCCCGCTCCGCGATGGTGCCTCAGTGCTGTGCCACCGCCAAAGCTGAGGTTCTGGCCGGTTCCGGCAGGAAACGCCGCTCCAGGCCCGTTGGTAGGAAGGGGCGAAGTTGCGGCTCGGAGTTAAGCCGCCTCTCCAACCAGGTAGGGACTGAGAAATACAGTTTCCGCCTCACCCCCCCCCCACATTAAAAGACTAAAACCTCCAAAACAAACACTTTTAGCACACTAAAAATAAAAAAAGGGTTAAAGGACAAACAGCTGCAGGCCCCTACGACAGCCATTGGATCAAAAGGAGAGATAGCAATTGGGCTGCAAGTTGAAGACAGGAGGGTCTGGAATTGAGGGGGCGCCAGGTATCACCGTTGAGCCCTCTGGCGATGTTGTGGGCTTATCAATGAAACATCAAAGAAGGAGGGTGCCCACCTGATACCCCTGATGACGTAACTACCCTACTTTCACCACTCCAATCCCACGGCAAATAGCAGGAGTGCCGACTTACTACAGGGATTGAAACATCAAGTCCTATTAGCTCTACTATTGTGAGTATCAACCAAAGTAAAACGAGAAAAAGGCCTGAACAGAAATATAACAACACCTCAGATTGATGTGTTGCCTGTTCATGGTGAACTATGCCTGAGGGCTTCCAAGGAGCTCAATCAGATGAAGTACCACACCTTACGTCAGGCAGGTGGTTCAATAATACATTGCAGCACACATTTATCACAGTGATACAGAATCTCCCTTAAGAAAAGTTACCATCATTTCTTTCAATTTGTTTATGAACAAATTGTGGGGATGTGTCCCCTGAATATCCTTAAACAAGCATCTTGTGAGGGTTCATATTTAATTTGTGTTCGTAAACCCGTTTGGATTTTGAAACAGCAATGAGATTCCATTCCTATTCTGTTTAAGCTCCTGATGGTAAATTGCTGCTCTATTCAGAGAACACAGGGCACGCACCGTCTAGAGTGCAGCTATATTTCATCAGCACTCATTTATTTGCTTGCAGCTATTTTATGGATTTTTTTTATAACCTCTGTTCTTAAAAACATGCATTATTAATTTAGTAATTTGGCAACGTACAATGGTTTGGGTATTGAATACACTATTCAGACCTTTTGCACTGCGAAATGCATTCTACATTGCTGACAACTAATACTCACATAATCCCAGGATAACATGGCTTAAAATCAACCTTAACAACAACCAACAAGGCTTTCAACTTTTCTTTCAGTTACAGTAAATAATTATTTGCCAATATGCAACTGGAAAGCCTTTGAGAATCGTGTAGGGGTACTGATTGGGGATGATCAGCCATGATCACATTGAAAGGCGGTGCTGGCTCGAAGCACTGAATGGCCTACTCCTGCACCAATTGTCTATTGTCTATTGAACTGCAGATGCTGGTTTACACCAAAGATAGATGCAAAAAGCTGGGGTAATTCAGCGGGACAGGCAGCATCGCTGGAGAGAAGGAATGGGTCGAGAAGAAGGGTCTCGACCCGAAACGTCACACTTTCCTTCTCTCCAGAGATGCTGCCTGTCCCGCTGAGTTACTGCAGCTTTTTGTGTCTATCTTAAGCTTTTGAGGGAGAATGGGGGGAAACACAGGGTTTGGTTAGTGCTATGTGTAATTACATAGCACTAACCAAATGGCTGTGAATCCGTTTGTGATTCTGCTGATTGCCGCCAATGAAATGTTCTCTATATAAATACTGAATGAATATTGCAGACCTTGCTCTGTTAGTAAATACTCTGTTTTTAACCTCATCTCACTTTGATATTTATGAAAGCCAAATGACTCTAAATGCTTGTCAATGATTGTAAAATTGCAGGTCACTTTAGAAGCTCTACACACAGAGCTAGCTTTGAAACAATGTGCGTAGGAAGAAACTGCAGATGCTGGTACACGCAAAATGCTGGAGTAACTCAGAGGGACAGGCACATCTCTGGATAGAAGGAATGGGTTTCGGGTCGAGACCCTTCTTCAGACTGGAGGGTGTCGACCCAAAACGTCACCCATTCCTTCTCTCCAGAGATGCTGCCTGTCCCGTTGAATTACTCATTGTTTCAAAGCTAGCTCTGTGTGAATTACTCCAGCATTTTGTATCTATCTTTGAACCAACATGCAATGAGGTGATGTAATGGTTTTGGTAAGAATACTGTAAAATTGTGATATTTCACAATGGTTGAGCTAATGAAGTCCAGACTTTCCAACTAGGTTTTTGTTCATCAGTGTCGATTACCGCACCACTCTCTCAAATCATGACTGATGTTATGGAATTATGATAAACTAGACCAAGTGAGACAGGTAGGGTCCCTCCCCTCAACGCGCGGTTGCGGGAGGATGGGGGCAGCGGCCTGCGTCCTGAGGCAGGCAGAGTACAGGGGCAGAGGCAGAGGCCAGAGGGCAGAGGCCAGAGGGCAGAGGTAGCGGGTAGAGGCACAGGAACCGAGCAGCCAAGCGAGCCAGCCGAAGAGCCGAGCCAGCCCAGCCAGCCAGCCGAGTCTTCTGAATAACTGGGGGGAGGGGGGGGGGGGGGGGGGGGGGGGGGGGGGGGTGACGTCACTTGCAGCGCATGGAAGAAGAGGACACGGAGCAGGCCCATGATGTCTTCAGTGAAAGAGTTGTTTTCAAATTCAAAGTTTTGTCAGATTTTTGCACATTTTCAGTAATAACTCGAGAAATAAAGCCTGAAATTTTCAGATAAGGCGATTTTGGACTCCACGGGAAAAATCTCTACCGGAATATGCAAAATAGGGCATGTTTTTTCGTGAAGATATGATTACACACAAAAATGCAAACAAATGAATACACATCCAAGATCAGAGATTTATAAGTATACAGATGTCGGCATTGATATTGGTCCATTCTTGTCCTGTCCATTGAGGTGCAGTGAACATCTTCATTTGGGGTGCAGGCAAATCATAGCATGCTGGCAAAATGTGTACCGAGGAAGTGCAGATGCTGGTTTAAACCGAAGGTAGACACAAAATGGTGGAATAACTCAGCAGGACATGCTGCATCCCTGGAGAGAAGGAATAGGTGACGTTTCGGGTCGAGACCTTTCTTCAGACTGAGCAAGGGTCTCAACCCGAAAAGTAATCTATTCCATTTCTCAAGAGATGCTAGTTTGACCTCCCAAGTTACACCAGCATTTTCTGTATTTATTCATACTGTGCAGGAGTTCATGAGGTCACAAATGACAATAGAACTCTGAATAGATCTGCCTAATAAACTATATAGAAACATAGAAACATAGAAAATAGGTGCAGGAGGGGGCTATTCGGCCCTTCGAGCCAGCACCATCATTCATTGTGATCATGGCACAATCAATAACCCATGCCTGTCTGCTCCCCATATCCCTTGACTCCACTAGCCCCTAGAGCTCTATCTAACTCTCTCTTAAATCCATCCAGTGACTTGGCCTCCACTGTCCTCTGTAGCAGGGAATTCCACAAATTCACAACTCTCTGGGTGAAAACGTTTTTTTCTCACCTCAGTCTTCAATGGCCTCCCTTTTATTATAAGACTGTGGCCCCTGGTTCTGGACTCGCCCAACATTGGGAACATTTTTCCTGCATCTAACTTGTCCAGTCCTTCTATAATTTTATATATTTCTATAAGAATTTTCTCGTTCTCCAAACTATGTTTAATCAAATCTAATTAGGATAAAGTAATTAGGAGAGGGACGTCGGTTTGCCTGCCGAGCCAGTCAAGGACGGCGGAAGAGGCCCTGCTGCATTGGGTGCCTCTCCAGTACATTGAGCCCTTGCGAATGATGCCAGAATATGATGACCTGTGTGATCTACGCTGAACGGATTCTCACTGTGCAGTGCACACATTTCAATATAGCAACACATTGAACATTGTTCTGGCATGCACGGTTTGATAGAGAGATCTCATACTCGTTCCAATACACCATGTGGTGGACAGCACTGGAGAGAAATGGCACTCAGGAGAACACAGTGCCAAAGTAATTTTCGCAAAGAGTTGCTGTTGCAGTTGAAGGTCCCACTGGGGTAAAGACCAGAGCAGATGACATAACGGTCTTTGGAGACAGGGAAAATGCAGGAAAGGCAGAGTTAGACTATGTCAGAGGCTATGGTGGACAAATGCATGGAAAGGCTAACAAAGTTGTACGAATCAACGTGAAGGACATCGTTGAAATGGTGCCACTGATCATCAGAGATGGTCTGAAGCTGGCTCGAGCCAAAGGCAAGATGCTGAGCGTGATGGATGTCAGTTTTGCACAGTGACGTTGGGTGCTAGCTGCACCATCTGACTGAGACGAGGAGCTCAGTTCAACCAGGCCACCCAAAGTTGTTGATTCTGGATCTTCTACCCTCCCTAGTCTGGGTCAGTAAAACACTGAATCGAACACTGGAGTCCAAACCCTTCTTTATTAGTGTTCACCGCGGGGCCGGCCTCTGATCCAATCACTCGAGCCCTCAACAGCCTCGTGCAAACAGAACAGAAGGAAAGACAACCAGCCCGCCCCAATAAAACAATTGCCCTTTTATACCCCTATACAGTGGCGGGAGACTAATGGCGCAAAGGTACAGGGGGAGGTGACCCCTACAAACCAATCACGAATACCGGCGGGAATATGCAATGGGAGGCAACTCCTTTGCCCAATCATAGATACAGAACAAGTGTCGGTATATTGAAACAAAACAGAAATCTCTTCAGGGGTCCAGACTTACTGGTGTCAGGTGGGTGACATGAATGGGGAGCAACCCCTTTGCCCAATCACAGACTCAGTGCCTAGAAACAAATTAGAAACAGCCTCAGGAGCCCAGAATCGGTGACAACAGGTGGGTCACATGATTACCAAGAACTGGGCCTCCACCCTATGATGTCACCACCATTTCACAGACCCCGCCCCCACCATCCCTGCAATATCATCAAAGACACCACCCACCCAGCACACAAACTGTTCACTCTCCTACCATCTGGCAAGCGCTACCGCAGCAAGCGGAGCAAAACCACCAGATTCAAAAACAGCTTTTTCCCTCAGGCCATCAGATTACTCAACACACTCAAGAAAATTCCATGAACATTTAACTTTAACTCAATGTCTGCAGTATGCTATTTGCACTTTTCTATATTGCACCTTTATTATTGCACTTTAATATCATACCTCAAAATTTTACTAGTGTCTGGCACACTGTGAATATTTTAAATAATGTATGTTGTCTATCTTATTGGTATATTGTCTGTCTGTGTTATAAATATTACTTGCACATTTGGAGTATGGGGAAACGCAATTTCAATCCAATTTATTTGAATTGACAATAAAGTTTATTTTGAACTTTGATATTCACAGAGTGATCTTGAAAGGTGTTGAGTGGATAAGCAGTGAGACAAATCAAGGAGACACAAGAGACTGCAGATGCTGGAATCTTGCACACAAAAGAAAACAAAACTGCTGGAGCAATTCAGCCCCACAATACATCTGTGGAGGAACGTGGATGGGATGACATCGCTGGTTGGAATCTTTCTTCAGACTGATGGAGCGGAGGAGGGGAGATAGCTGGAGAGAGGTGAGTGGGAGGAGTAATGGGGCCAGCTGGGAAGTGAGCTGGCAAGAAGGTCAGGGCAGAGGTCACGTAAGGCACGGAACTGCAGTTGAGAAAGTCACGGATCTGTAGAGTTATAGATCGAGACAGCATAAAACCAGGTTCTTCAGCCCACTGGGTCCGTGCCGACCATCAATCAATCATTTACACTATTTCCATATTAAACTCATTTTTTTAAATTCTCCTCACATTCTCATCAGCTCCCCCAGATTCTACCTACTCACAAGAGACAGTTTACAGTGGGCCAATTAAACCACCATCTTGACTTCTTGGGATCTGAGAAAAAACCATACTTTACACGGGGAAAGCTTCGTGGACACAGGAGAGCTGTGCAAACTCCACACCAACATCACAGAAGGTCAGGATTAAATATTGGTCCCTGTGAGGCAGCAGTACTCTGAGCTGTGGCATCGTGCGTATTTGCGTACAGTTTTGGTCTCCAAATCTGAGGAAGGACATTACTTGCCATAGAGGGAGTGCAGAGACGGTTCACCAGACTGATTTCCTGGGATGTCAGGACTGTCTTATGAAGAAAGACTGGATAGACTTGGTTTATACTCTCTAGAATTTAGGAGATTGAGATGGGATCTTATAGAAACTTACAAAATTCTTAAGGGGTTGGACAGGCTAGATGCAGGAAGATTGCTCCCGACGTTGGGGAAGTCCAGAACAAGGGGGTCACAGCTTAAGGATAAGGGGGAAATGAGCTGGCAAAACCAGAGACGTAAGGCAAGAACTGCAGTTTTTCACGGATCAGAGAGTAGGTGAGATCTCTAAAACCTCTCTGCCACAGAGGGTCCGTTGACCATCAGTCAATCATTTGGCTATTTCCATATTAAGACTCATTTTTTAGAATGTGGCCTCACATTCTCAGGGGATCAGGGGGTACCTGGAGACAAAGGCAGGTACGGTTTACTGAGTTGGATTGATCACCGATGATCATGGGATCTGAGAACACGGTGAAGGCTCGTGGACACAGGAGAGCTGTGCAAACTCCACACCAACATCACAGAAGGTCAGGATTAAATATTGGTCCCTGTGAGGCAGCAGTACTCTGAGCTGTGGCATCGTGCCGCCCAGCTTCCCAATCCATCTTTACTTCCAGAGGGTCATGACTGCATCTCAGTCTTCAGTAAGTTCACCACGGCTCTGTGCAGAAGGCCCAGCGGCCGTCCCGCCTATATGTGTAGGAAACTATTGCAGATGCTGGTTTAAATCGAAGATAGACACGAAATGCTGGAGTAACTCAGCAGGACAGGCAGCATCTGAAGAAGAGTCTCGACCTGAAACATTACCCATTCCTACTCTCCAGAGATGCTGCCCGTCCTGCTGGGTTACTCCAGCATTTTGTGTCTATCTTCGATTTAAACCAGCATCTGCAGTACTTTCAAACAAGAGGACATGACTTCAGAATTAAGGGACAGAAGTTTAGGGGTAATATGAGGGGGAACTTCTTTTCTCAGAGAGTGGTAGCGGTGTGGAATGAGCTTCCAGTGGAAGTGGTGGAGGCAGGTTCATTGGTATCATTTAAATATAAATTGGATAGGCATATGGATGAGAAGGGAATGGAGGGTTATGGTATGAGTGCAGGCAGGTGGGACTAAGGGGAAAAAAAAAAATTTGTTCGGCACGGACTTGTAGGGCCGAGATGGCCTGTTTCCATGCTGTAATTGTTATATGGTTATATGGTTATATGGTGTCTATCTTCGTTCCACCAATATCACTTTAGCTTATGGCTTACCTTTGGATCTTTGCATTGAGGTGCATGTACAACTGTTCCTTTCCCATTGAGTAAAGGTGGATGTTCCAGCCCAGGAACACTTTGCAGGTGATTAGCTCCATTGATCTTGTCAATCTCATCAAACCCTTTTAGGCTTTTCTTGGCAGACAAACCAAAAATATAATGGAACGTCTCTGAAGAAGAGCCTCGACCCGAAACGTCACCCATTCCTTTTCTCCAGAGATGATGCCTGTCCCACTGAATCCAGTGTTTTGTGTTTATCTTCAGTGTAAACCAGCATCTGCAGTTCATTCCTATGCTTACTAAATATTGATTGACTTTAATTACACCAAGTTACTGAAGGAAGCACATTGTTCCAGTGGAATTGGACCGATAGCTGACTCTGAAGAAGGGTTTCAGCCCAAAACGTTGCCTATCTCCTTCGCTCCATAGATGCTGCTGCACCCGCTGAGTTCTCCAGCATTTTTGTGTACCTCCGATAGCTGACTCGCAGCCTGAGCTCTGCTCAATGACCTAGTGTGGTTTAATGAATTAACTCTGGGCTTCAATGCTTCACAGCAGCAGAGATTGTGGGGCAGGTTTAGTTTAGTTTATTGTCACATGCATCAAGGTATATGAAAAGCATTTTGTAGCGTGTTTCCAGTCAACAGAACAACTATACAGGTCCAAGTTATGTCAGGACTTCTTTCCTTCATGATGGTCCAAGGATAACTGAGATCGCTACACCTGTGCACTGGGATTACCCCTCACCGTGAACTCTGCAACAGGTCAAGGCACTACCTCCCACCACCACCTTCCCGAAGGCTCTTTAATGCTGGGATTCAATAGCGATCTCATCACTACCAGCCACATCCCGAGACAATAACTACAATTTTTCTGTCCTTAAAGTAGCTCTCATACCAATTGACAACGCTCGTACACACTGCTGAACAAGCAAAGTGCACTGGCTCGCATCCACCTTCATCCCAGTGAGATGGACACAAAATGCTGGAGTAACTCAGCGGGACAGGCAGCATCTCTGGAGAGAAGGAATGGGTGACGTTTTGGGTCAAGAACCTTCTCAGAGTTGATGTCAGCGAGGTTCTGCATTTACCGGTGTAACACCTTTGGTAACTTTTCTCGCAGAATAAATCTCAGGTGCTTTCAAGAGAGAGCTAGATAGGGCTCTTAAAGATAGCGGAGTCAAGGGACATGAGGAGAAGGCAGGAACGGGGTACTGATTGGGGATGATCAGCCATGATCACATTGAATGGTGGTGCAGGCTCGAAGGGCCGAATGGCCTACTCCTGCACCTATTGTCTATTGTCTATTGTCTATTGTGCTGGCAATATTTACATGTTTACAACTTAGTTAACAATGTCAGCCACCAGAAGAGGGATGTTGTGAAGGAACGATGATTTCATAAAAGGAGACATGAAATCCAACACCCTTCATGGCCGTTTAAACACAAAGTTGCCTTGGATCTTCATTCCCTGTGATCTCTCATTTTCGCACCTTACCCTTCATTATCTCTGTGTCTCCCTCTCCCCTGACTCTCAGTCAGAAGAAGGGTCTCGACCTGAAACATCACCCATTCCTTCTCTCCAAAGATGCTGCCTGTCCCGCTGAGTTACTCCAGCATTTTGTGTCCATCTTCAGTGTAAACCAGCATCTGCAGTTCCTTCCTAGACATGAAATCCAATCTTCCTTTGTTGATCTTCTACCTAATCTAGTAAAATGATTGAAATGATTGAAACAGTCGCTCCTTTGTTGTATTCCAGGACACTGGGTCACAGATTGGGAGGGGAACAGTGTTGAGTGGCCTTTGTTTTGTGAATGTTCCTCTTTGGCATCTTTCCTGGTTGTTCCAGGCAACTTAGTGTTTAGCCAGGACGGATGCGGGCGGCAGCCTGGCAGGAAGAAGATTAAGTCACACAGCTATTTTCTTTCGGGAAATCCAAAATAAGAAAAGATCCCTGAATGTGTTGGCTTAGTGTGGTATTTATCTCTTACTGAATGGAGCCAAATAATGGGTGAGGGAGAGAGACAATTTTCCACTGAATTACGGAAATCACACTTCAATCCATAACAACGAGCCCTCTATTGCAATTCATAATTGGAGTTATAATTTTTTCCAATGCTGGTCACTCTCAGGGAGAAATCTTTACGGTGGTTATTTTAAACCACCTAAACTCTGATAGTCTTAAGGGCCTGTCCCACCAGCATGCGACTGCATGCGGCAAGCATGACATAATGTGGTCATACGACCTCGTGGGGCCGGTCTCACTTCGATCGCCAGAGCCGTATGGTGTTGTGCGGAGCTGGTCCCGACATCACGCGGGGCTCCGAAAAACTGACACTGTCCAAAAATTCCGCGTGGCTACGGCCTGCCGGCCCGCAGCCGCATTGAGGCCGTACGCACCGCCTCGACTGGCGTGCGCAGCGTCTCGACGCCGTACGCCGCGTCTTGCCGCCTAGCGCAAACTTCCCGTGGACTTTGCTCGAACCTCACGTCAACTCGATATCAATACCAATATTAAATTTGGGTTAGTCTATGCTTGAATGTGGCACTAGTCTCCAATACAACACAGCACTTAATTTCACTACAGAATCATTGCAAGAGTTCTACTATATCTTTCACTCAGTGTTCTTTATCTCTCTACATCATCGCCTATATCTCTCATTTCTCTTATGCCTAACCAGTCTGAAGAAGGATCTCACTCCTTCTCTCCAGAGATGCTGCCTGTCCCGTTGAGTTACCCCAGTTTTTTGTGTCTATCGACTTCTGAAGAAATCAGTACAAGTCCATGGGAGACATGCCGCATTGACTTTAGTTTAGTTTAGAGATACATTTAGCCTACAAATCTGTATGTCTTTGGAGTGTGGGAGGAAACCCATGCAGGTCAGGGAGAGAACATACAAATGCCGTACAGACAGCACCCATAGTCAGGATCGAACCCGGATCTCTGCCGCTGTGAGGCAGCGACTCTACCGAATTGTTGGTGATATTTACACGTAGGAATTTGAATCTCTCAACCATCTACATCAGCAAAACTCATGCTCCCACTCCTGAAATCTTTCAATAATAGAACCATCAGGAAATACACAGGCACAGAAATTAGTTTCCATGCCTGAAGCCAGTCCGGCCCCTTATGTGGGTCTATTACCGTGATTAGTGCGGGAGTTAGGGGTTATGGGCAGAAGGTAGGAGTATGGGGCTGGGAATGAGAGATAGATTGCCATGATGGAATGGTGGAGTAGACTAGATGGGCCAAATGGCCTAATTCTGCTCCTATCACTTATGACCTTATAATTGCCATTCTATTACCAGATTATATCTTCCCTAAAGAACAGCAGGAAGCTGTAGTCACTATACTTTATACAACATTTATAATGAATTGCCTTCAGTGATTAGAAGGGAAACTACTCAATGCTTGTGTACAAAAAGCATATTGGACATTTAAAAGCGGCATGATTCATTTTTTGTGTCATGCATTGTTTAACATGGAATGTGGAATTTAGACGTGAGATGTAACATACCAATGCTTCTCTTCCCTGGGGTAATAGAGAACTCTTTGATGTAACGGTGCAGTTGAGAAAAGAAAATAGTAAGATTAAACGAGAACTTACCAGTTTGAAGTTTGATCTGTATTTTACGAGGAGTTACGATGAGGGATTACGTGAAGAGCCCGCTCAGCACGCAGGCGCGGCATACTTCAAAGCAGCGGTGTGGAATCACAGATAGACACAGTTATTGAAGTAAACATAGTAAAGACAAGGAGACATCCGTTTATCAGTTTGACCCATATTATTGAGGGTGGGAGTGGAGGGCACGTAATCCCTCATCGTAACTCCTCGTAAAATACAGATCAAACTTTAAACTGGTAAGTTCTCGTTTAATCTTACTATTTTACTTCAGAGTCACGTGAGTGTGAGTGTGAGTGTGTACATGGCTGTGTAGGCCCTGGTCTAAAGAAGACTTTCAGTGATAGAATGTGGACCCCGAGCTTTCATCAGTCCCATATGGTAGACGTTGACTGATGGACGCGATGGGGTGCTGCTGCGTAGGAATTATTGTTTTTAGTTTGCTCGTCCCGGCCCTGCCCTCATGAGACCGAAGTTTTGTAAAACCTCTTTCATGTCCTTCATATGCTTTGTGAGGTTTTTGCCAAAGAGCAGTGGGTCTGGCTCAGTGGCTGGGATATGCACAACCCAGCAAATGTAGGATTTTTATGGCAGGTCTTTTGATTTGTTTACGAAGGTTGTGGACATCTCCGTATTTGTCCACGGAATGAGGAAAAGGATGTGATGGCTGTCGTCAGTCTTTTAACGGCCTCCTGCACGTGGGGTTACCACGTAGCTGTCCACCACACCTAGCAGCTCTCCCTGTTCCTGCCCCCCTTGCATACCCCCGAGATCTTCAGCCATTGTCCCCTGTTCTTGACCAGCCCAGTCCTGTTCACCAAAGCTACCCACGGGTAAGGAGGAAGCAATGGACAGTGCACAAGGCACTGTGGAGGGAGTGCCTGAACTCCCCCTGCGAGAGCGTCTCTCACGAAGCGCGTCTCGCTGGAGCTCCTGGTCCAGGAGCCGCTCCATGTGGCTCAGGCGGCTGCCTCCCCTCCCCGTGCGGGTGGAGAGACGTCCCCGTCCGACAAGTCGGAGCCACCGGCCGGACGCCTCTTCCGTGGCTTTACTTCCAGCCCGCTGCTCAGGCACTAGCGGGCTGGGCTCGGCACGGTGTCGGGGTATAGCGGGCCGCCCGGTAAGCGGTCCTACCGCCTTGTTGCTGCCCCCGCGAGATGGAATGCTTCTCCGTGGAGTCGAACGGGGGGGCAGGTCTGTTCAGGCGGCTGTCATTCCCCCCGTGCAGTGAGGGATTATGTGAAGAACCCGTCCAGCACGCATGCGCGGCATACTTCAAAGCAGAGGTGTGGAATCACAGATAGACACAGTTATTGAAGTAAACATAGTCTTAAAAGACAAGGAGTTTAATCTTACTATTTTACTTCATCACATGAGTGTTTGAAGATCATCTCTGTGTTTGACCCATATTTACTCCACTGCAGTTTGTGTCTATCTTCAGTTTTAAACCATTAACATCTGCAGTTCCTTCCCACGCTTAAATTAAATATTTGCCCTTATTTGATGGTTTTAATGAAAAGTCCTAATCTTCATCCTGCTTAATGTCCTGTAGCCACCGATTTGTTTGTAACTGTTTTAATGCTTGAGCCATCTCAAAATGTCTGCACCCCACATGAGGTTTTTTTATCAGGCGTTTCGAGTTGTGTCTATATAAGATTTATTTGAAGTGTGAAGCTAGCAAGCAGAGAGTTTCCATGCCCTGGTTCTGACCCAGGTCTTCACATGCTTAGGGCCTCGAATCAATACTTTACTAAGTTGTTGCTAACCGGACCACTGGGGCTCTTGTACTGTAGACTCCCGAGTCACTTCACATCATGCCTCCGGAGACTGTTAAAGTTTCTGAGAAGTTTGGCCAAAAACAGAGTCAACGGTGGTCCCATCTGAGTTTCCCATTTTTATTAGTACTGTTTGCAGATGATGGATGCTAACATGGTGTTCCAGTTTTATATAGCACGTATGTTTCCAAAGCATCATTGATAATGGGTTGGAGAGGTGGTTGATGCTGGCCTTAGGCGGACTCTTTAGGCAACTGCCAAGGCCTAGCTCTTCCTGTTTAATGGAATTCACGTACACCCTCTTCTTGACCAGGCCCCTGGCCAAAGACTATCCTCTGGAAACCTACAAGGCACTGTGGAGGGAGTGCCTGACCTCCTACGACTCCTGGGGTGCAACCTATGACAGCTCCAAGAACCGCTCCATGTGACTCATGCAGCTGTCTCCCCCCCGCCATGGGGAGAAAAATTGCCGCCACTGTCGCCAAAGATTTTTCACAATATTGAAAGTTTTGCCCAAGTATTGAAAAAATCGCCCAAGTTGGACAGGCCCATAACTATTCTTGCTGTTAGATTGCATAAACCTCAATCAGCATTTCAATACATGGCCAATAGTCCTGACTCATGCATTGATCAGTTCAGTTAATTTCAGTTTATTGTCACGTGCACCGAGGTACAGTGAAAAGCTTTTGTTGCCTGCTAACCAGTCAGCGGAAAGACAATACATAACTGTTTTAATTTGTGTCTGCTCCCACTATATCATTCGAGTTTTATTTGAAGTGTGAAGCTAGCAAGCAGAGAGTTTCCATGCCCTGGTTCTGACCCAGGTCTTGACATGCTTAGGGCCTCGAATCAATACTTTACTAAGGCACATACCAAGTTCTGAGTATTTTATTTATTGTAGCGGTAGAGCCTCCCCACTTAGGCGCCATTCACAGTGTATAGATACATGATAATTAGGTAATAACATTTATAGCGTGCAAGGTTAACGCAGCAACTGCTAAGTCCGATTAAAGACCTAGTCCTATTGGATGCCGAAATTTTTCATATGAGCCCAAGTATTGGAAAAATAGTAGGTTCAAGTCAGCATTTCAATTGGCCAAGGCCTGACTCACGAGAGTTAATTTTTTATTTGTCAAGGTACAGTGAAAAGCTTTTGTTGCCTGCTAACCAGTCAGCTAGGACAATACAACAAGCCATTCAGTGTTGCTGATAAGGGCTTCAGGCACAATCCGATTAAAGATAATCCTAGGCATAGATAGTATACAAGAACAAGAGATCATGTGTGTCCATGATACTTGCATTAGCACAATATATAGTAGGCATATATACAGACACATATACCATTAATATACACATAAAATATACAGTAAAGTGTAAAGAAACAGATAAAGGGCTATTAATGTTCAGAGTTTTGTCCGAGCCGAGGTTAATAGCCTGATGGCTGTGGGGAAGTAGCTATTCCTGAACCTGGCCGTTGCAGGCCTCAGGCTCATGTACCTTGTACCTGAAGGTAGTGGGGAGATGAGTGTGGGGCCAGGATGGTGTGGGTCCTTGATGATGCTGCCAGCCTTTTTGTGGCAGTGACTGCAATAGATCCCCTCGATGGTAGGGAGGTCAGAGCCGATGACGGACTGGGCAGTGTTTACTACTTTTTGTAGTCTTTTCCGCTCCTGGGCGCACAAGTTGCCGAACCAAGCCACGATGCAACCGGTCAGCACTGCTTTCTATTTGTGGTAGGATGGTCCAGTTGATAACAGCTGGGAAGAAACTGCCCCTGAATCTGGCGGTGTGTGTGTTCACACTTCTATACCTTTTGTCCAAAAAGGAGAGGGGAGAAGAGGGAGTGATTTGCACTGTTTGAGCACAGCTATGAAAGCAGATTGCACACATCCTTTAAGCCTGGTAGTTGGTGAGGAGAAAGCACTCTGGGCATGAAGCAAACCATGTTAAACGTTTCCCAGAGAAATGATAATATGTTTCTGAACCAGAATTATACTTCAACTCAGAATGAGCAGCAGGAATACCTGGATTACAAATCTCGCTGATTTTGGAGCTGCTGCACTTGAAACTCAAAGTATACTTTGCTCAGAAATAACACATTCTTGATTGCAAATTAAAATTCATTTGAAAACACTTCTCATCAGTCCAAGTGCAACCGCGTAATGGCAGCCTGGTGGTAATATACAAACTGCCCAGCCGTTGGATTTTCACATGCAATGCACTGAAAACAGTAGTTTCTAATGTTATTCTATTTTTTAACAATTGCTGACTCAGTGGTGAGGATGGAAATCCCCAGGAGTTGTCAGCAGCACTCTCATTAGTCACCCGAGGAGACACTTGTTTATGTGTAGGAAGGAAGTGCAGATGCTGGTTTAAACCAAAGCTGGAGTGACTCAGCGGGTCCGACAGCATCTCTGGAGAAAAGGAAGAGGCGACTTTTGGGTTGAGACCCTTCGTCAGGCTCATGGGAAAGGTAAATGAGTCACTCGGGTGGACTGAAAGCAAGGAGATGCAACCCCTGTCCTTTCACCTCCTCTTCTCACCATCCAGGGATCCAAATAGTTATTCCAGATGAAGCAGTCATTGACTAACACTTCCCTCTGTACAATCCCTGTTCCAGGTGTACACTGGCCCCATCCCCGAATTCTATCCCCGTTACATTGACGGCTGCATCGGTGCTACCTCCTGCACCCATACAGAACTCGGATCATTAACTTCACTGCTAATTTCCATCCTGCACTCATATTCACTTGGACCATCTCCGACACCTCCCTCCCCTTTCTTGATCTCACAGTCTCCATCACATGAGATAGACCTATCGACTGATGTCTATTAGAAACCTACTGATTCCCACAACTATCTGAACTACACTTCTTCCCACCCTGCTCCCTGCAAGACTCTATCCCTTACTTCCAATTCCTCCGTCTACACCGCATCTGCGTCCAAGATGAGGTGTTCCATACCAGGACGTCCGAGATTCTTGGGGGAATGGGGGTTCCCCTCTCCCATCATAGATGAGGCCCTCACTCGTGTCTCTTCGGTACCCCACAGCTCCACCCTTGCTCCCCCTCCCCCTAGTCGCAACAGAGACAGAGTCACCCTAGTTCTTACCTTCCACCCCATCAGCTGTCACATACAACACGTAATCCTTCGACATTTTCACCACCCCCAATGGGATCCCACCACTAGTCACATCTTCCCATCTCCACCCCTTTCCGCCTTCCGCAGAGATTGTTCCCTCCGCAACTCCCTGGTTAACTCATCCCTTCCCACCCAAACCACCCCCTCTCCAGGTTCCTTCCCCTGCAACTGCAGAAGATGCAACACCTGTCGCTATATCTCCTCCCCTCGACTCAGTCCAGGGACCCCAGCAGTCCTTTCATTTTAGGCAGAGGTTCACTTCTACCACCTCCAACCTCATCTACTGTATCCGTTGTTGAAGATGTGGGCTCTTATACATCGGCGAGACCAAACGCAGACTGGGCGATCGTTTCACGGAACACCTTCGCTCAGTCTGGACCAACCTGATCTCCCGGTTGCTGGACACTTTAATTCTCCTTCCCATTCCCACCATTCAGTCCTCGGTCTCCTCCTTTTTCAGAGTGAGGCTAAACGCAAATTGGAGGAGCTTCTCATATTTTGCTTGGGCAGCTTACACCCCAGTGGTATGAATATTGATTTCTCTAACTTCAAGTAAAACCGGCATTCCCTCACTCTCCATCCCTCCCCCACCCAAGTCACACCAGCTTTATGTTCTTATCCAGCAAACAGCTGACAATGACTTGTTTCCTTTATCATCGTTTCTTTTTTGCATTCATTGTTCTCTATACATCAGCGTGTATATCTCTCGTTTCCCTTTCCTGTGACTCTCAGTCTGAAGAAGGGTCTCGACCCGAAACGTCACCCATTCCTTCTCTCCAGAGATGCTGCCTGTCCCGCTGAGTTACTCCAGCTTTTTGTGTCTATCTTGGCAAACCTGGCATCCAGGGTCTTTGTCTTCTCAAGAAATACAGCAGCAGATAAGAACTTCTGGAAGTATTTAAAAAAGGAAGAAATAAGATAAACTTTGGTCACTCAAAGGATGAAACGTTCTCTAGCAATAAGACGGAGTGAACAGGAAGCTGGTCCAGCAGTGAGTGGGCAGATGCAAGAAGTGGGTGAACAGAAAATATTTACCTGGATGTTACCTGGACTTGTGGCCTTGAGTTAGAGAAAGAGGCTTGATGGGCTGGGATTTCTTTCTTTAGAGCATGAGGGTGACCTGACTGAAATGTACGGTACAAGATGATGAGACGCATTAATAAAGTGGAAAGCTGACGGTCTTTTTCCCATGGCAGAGGATGCTAAAACTAGGGGACGTTGGCTTAAGATAAGGGAGGGGAGATTTAAGTAAGATTTCAGGGGCAATATTTCCACTCAGAGGGTAGTCCGTATCTGGATGTCAGAGGAAACTATAGAAGTGGATGCAATTCTAACTTTCAAAAGTCATTTTGATAGATATATGGATAGGCACAAAATGGTGGAGTAATTCAGGCAGCATCTTTGGAGAGAAGGAATGGGTGATATTTCGGGTCGAGACCTTTCTTCCGACCCATGGTTGGCATGGATAGAGATAAGAGATAAGATAAGATATAATTTATTGCCACACAACCAGGGTCGGTGGAAATTTGGGTTGTCAGCAGCGATACAATAATAAAGAACACACAACCACAATAAAACTGTAACACAAACATCCACCACAGCATTCATCACTGTGGTGGAAGGCACAAAATTTGGCCAGTCCTCCTCCATTTCCCCCCCCCGTAGACAGGACCAGAGTCCAGAGTCAGTCCAGGATCGGCTCTTCCTTACCGGAGACCACAGCTTTAAGATAGTGTAGGCCGATCGGTCGAGATTTAAAGACTCCGCTGCAGCCAGAAGCACCGTAGACCGCAGAGCAGGCGGTCGAAGCTCCCCTCCAGGGGTGTTGGTAAGTCCATGCCGGCCCCGCGGTAGAAGTTGGCCGCGGGCCGGCAGTGATGGCTTCTTCTTCCCCCGGGTCCCACACGAGGGATCCCGGGCTGTAGACGCCGCGCCAGCTGGAACTCTGCAGACCGCGGCTTCAGGCTGCCGGCAGCCCCGGGCCAGCGAAACGGAGCGCTCCCCTCCAGTGAGCCCCAGCGAGGGCTCACCCGCTCCACAACGAGAGTCCACGCTGCGCCTGCCGCTGAAGCCCCGGGCATGTCTCCAGGAAAGGCCGCACCGGATAGAGGATCGGTTTGGTGGGATTTAGGTCTAATGGGACGAGTACAGAATGCCAACTTGTTCAGTATTGACTAGATGGGCTGAAAGGCATATTTCCATGCTGTATAGCTCGATGACACTCTGACTCTAATGGCTCAGCGGCTGGAAATATAGAAACTGCTGAAACACAGCTCAATGTTAGAGCACGGAAACACACAGAAATCTAGTGGCAGCAGTGACCAAATCCCTGGTCTCATTTGGTGACAGGTAGGTCCATGTCACTGAATGTGTGATAGAGGAACCAGGAAGGGGGGGGGAGAGAACTGTTCCAGGTGATAAAAAGTGGACCTGGTCTGGTTTTAATATGGTCCGCCACATTCGGCAGCATAAGGCCAGTTGCCTGCCATTTCCATTGAAGACTGCATCACTTGGATTAACGGCAGCAGAGCTGAGGCTGAACCAGTGGGAGCAGCCAGCATGAGAGAAAACAATGGTTTCAAAGGGGACGTTAAACAGATCCTCAGCTTTGAAATGTTCCAACTACACAACATTTCCACAGCTACCAATCTACTCAAGATGGCAATGGGAAAAATATAGTGATGGGCATTGATAGAATGTGTGTGTGAGATGGCACTGGCTGGGTTTATGGAGCTTCATCCCAATGCCTGCATTACTTCTCTGATTATTCCTGTCAAACAGGAAGCGTTTGAGAGGTTGGGGGGAAAACCAAGGTGTCTGGTGGAATCACCTGGAGTCACAGGATGAATGTGCAATCCGTACACACATGGGTACAGAGGTTGGGAATGATCTGAGTTTTCACAACATTGATGTGTTTGCAACATTGGCCCAGAGATAGACACAAATATGCTGGAGTAACTCAGCAGGTCAGGCAGCATCTCTGGAGAAAGGGAACAGGTGACGTTTTTGGTTGATACCCTTCTTCATCGCCATTCCTTCTCTCCGGAGATGCTGCCTGTCCCGCTGAGTTACTCCAGCTTTTTGTATCTATCTTTGGTTTAAACCAGAACCTGTTGTCCCTTCCTACACATTTTGTTTGATCCAGTGATCCGGATTAAATCCAGATGGAAATTTTCAATTCGAATAATTAAATAATTCTGGTATATTTAAAAAAATGGCAAGGTGGGAATGGATAAGTGTAGGAAGGAAATACAGATTCAGATTGAACCCGAAGATAGACACAAAATGCTGGAGTAACTCAGCGGGACAGGCAACATCTCTGGAGAGAAAGAATGGGTGACGTTTCAGGTCGAGACCCTTCTTCAGACTGAAGAAGAGTCTCGACCCGAAACGTCACCCATTCCTCTCTAGAGATGCTGCCTGTCCCGCTGACTTACTCCAGCATTTTGTGTCTATCGTGGGAATGGATCAATTGCATTGTCGTCATTACCCTTCAGCGACTGATGTTCTGAAGAAGGATATTTGATCTAAATGTTAATGTTTCTTTTTTCACAGATGTTATCTGACCTGTGATGAGTGTTTCCACCATTTTCTGTTTTTATTTCCGATTTCTAGCATCTGCGGTTTAAAAAAGATATTTACACCTTCAGAGCAGTAAATTTGCCATCCCTGCCAAGTCTGGTCTACGTGTGACGTAAGGGGTGTGTTCTTTTGTTAGCGGAGCCTGGCGCAGACTCTCAGATGAGAAGTTTTCTACCATGATCACGACAGACACGTTACGATACGACATACGACGGAACAGCGATTAAGAACGGACATTTATGAGTTATTTCTTTGGTTTGTATTACTTCAATAAAAAGGACAATTAATCAAGGAACGACATCTGGAAGATTCATCTTTGCTGTCGGACGTGTGTCATGGAGTGCGCTAGGCTATACCTCCAAATCATCTCCGATAATTAATGGCTATCGAAGTTGGACTTTGAGAACATTGTAAAGACTGCCGTTAGAGCAGCGATGGACAGACTTGTGCAAAGATGTCTAGTCTCGACACACCAGCTATAGGGTATTTGTATATGGATGCATGGAAGACACGATGAATTTTGCACATTGAACATAGTCAAGAGTGTTTTATTGTCATATGTCCCAGATAAAACAATGACATTCTTACCTGCAGCAGATCGACAGAATAGGTAAGCATAGTACTCTGTAAACAATGTAATAAACGAGAGAGAAAAACAAGTTCAGTGTGTGTATATATATACACATCCTCACAAATACACATATATACAGATTTTACTTCAGAGTCATGTAAGTGACTACGTGAAGATGGGCCGTCCATCTGCATGCGCGTCATTATGTCTGAACGCAACGTGCACAATGGACTGGCAGAGGCACTGCGTCCTCCCAGCCGTTGGGATTTTATAAAGGCGGCAGGTAAGGAAAGTTGAAATACTTATCTGCGTTCTTTTTTGGGCTTGAAGTTATTGTATTTCAGAGACCAGATGTTGAGGAGACGGTCCGTGGGTCCGCTGAAGACCGCGGAATTCCCAATAGCGGGCGACGGTCTTTGTCCCCGACATTACCACCGGCAGCAGAACTGGCAGCAGCAGACTTGGAGCGGGAGGAGAGCACCCTGGTGGTCCCGGCGGGACGTAAAGCCACCCGCAAGTCTGTCAGACCCATTGACTCGGATGAGTGCGGGGAAGAGGGATACCCTCCCTCAACAGGAAGCGTCTGAGGACGACTCTCCCACAAGGAGCAACTTGTGGAGAAGTTGCTCCACAATGATCTGCTCTGAAGGAGGGAGCAGCATCAGCACGGGTCTCCACAACAGACCGTGCCAGCAGCCTCGCACATGGGGCAGCAC
This sequence comes from Leucoraja erinaceus, assembly GCF_028641065.1. Lineage (NCBI taxonomy): Eukaryota > Metazoa > Chordata > Chondrichthyes > Rajiformes > Rajidae > Leucoraja > Leucoraja erinaceus. The sequence goes on from NC_073383.1 coordinate 1,812,625, forward strand.
AATGTCTTCCCCATTGGAGGGGGGAGTACATATGGAAGAAATTACTCTGTCAGAGTATAGAAGTACAGGGGGGGAACATTCCCAGGGACGTGCAGAAGAATTACCTCTGCAATCATCCAGGTTTGCCATTACAACGCCACTAGGTGCTCCCCTGGATGAAGATCTGGCTAGTAATATCAATTACCTAGCATCCCATTAACTTAAAGATCTGGCCATGGAAGAAACCATGAACAGCTACTGTGCTTCCCTGAAGGTCCAAGCAGTGAACCGTGTCATCTGGGGACAGATTGGACCTATCATCCGAAACCACGAATTAAAATTCCAGAAGGTATTAAACCTACTGGGGTCTGGCATCACATCATTTGCAGGAGGAGTGGAAGGAGGACTCCTCACTGACAGAGAACAGGACAAAATGGCACTATTGTGTAATGCCCACTTTGAGATTAATTGTATTCGGAAGAATGCAATCAAACCATCGATTAACTCGAAGTTTGCTGTCCTGTGTAAAGCCAGCAATGTCCAGCCCGCAAACTACCTGTTCTGGGAAGACCTGCCGAGACAGGTACGGGATTTGGACGACGAGGCAAAAATGATCCGCCTCATAACCAGAGGTCAGGTTACCCAAAAGTGTCCATCGCCAAGGATGCATCCTTACAGCTCTCGGCGATTCACGCCTAGAGGGCCAGGCACTGGAGGAAGACCCACACCGGAGTCAAGGTCTTTTTAGGGGCAGGCCCCAGCCGGCCCACAGCGAGGATGAGGAGAGAACAACCACCATCTCAACCTCCCAAACCTCGTGAACGAAAACCTGCGCCATACCGCCAGTAACATCAGAGGTCAGTCAAACCAGTTCTTTAGGGAACACCCCAGACAGGCCTCACGTACAGATGGGAGGAAGGTTAAAATATTTGTGGACAGAATGGTGTTGGGTCACAACGGATCTGTTTGTACTGCACAGGATACAAGGGTTCAAAATTGAGTTCATTTTGAATTCATCACCACCCACAACACATTCAAATTTACGCACATATGTTTTCTCTCAACAAGAAACTATGGATATACAGAAGGAGATTGGAACTTTATCTGACAAAAATGTCATTGAGAGGTCACATGCAGAACCTCACCAATTCATATCCAATATATTCTCAAAAGAGAAAAAAGATGGAGGGGTCCGCATCATTTTGGATCTTACAGAACTCAATACATATGTGCAATATAAACATTTCAAAATGGACAATTTTGGAACAGCAACTCAGTTGGTTTCCAAAAATGGTTACATGGCATGCATCGACCTCAAAGATGCATACTATTCAGTGTCTATTCACAAAGAGTACAGGAGATATTTGAAGTTTAACTGAATGGGTCAATAATGGCAATACGAGGCTCTGCAAAATGGGTTGACATCAGCTCCTAGACTATTTACTAAACTACTGAAACCAATTCTGGGTCTACTAAGGTCTCAGAACCACATAGTCATGGCATATTTGGATGACATTTTCATTTTTGGAGTCACCAAAGAATTGGCAGAAGCATCAGTCAAAGCAACCAAAACCGTGTTTGAAAGACTTGGTTTCCTCATCCATCCAGTTAAATCAAAATTGACACCTACCAGAGTAATTGATTTCCTAGGATTTGCTATCAATACAGTAAATATGTTGGTGACTTTGCCTAGGGGCAAACAAGAAGATTTGAGTAAAGCCTGCAATGACCTGATAGTCAAATACAAGCCATCTATCAGGCAAACAGCGAGTGTAATTGGCAAATTAGTAGTTGCATTTCCAGCAGTACATTACGGGCCTTTGCATTACCAGAATTTACAGCGAGCAAAGGAACGAATACTCAGATCCCATGCAGGCCAATTTGGCAAACCTATGGATTGCCAGCAGAGGCCATTGTTGAATTACAATGGTGGATGAAGAACGTGAGACACAGCTCGAGGGAAATCTTGCTCGAAAGTCCATCGGTGGTTCTTCAAACCGATGCAAGCGGTTTAGGATGGGGAGCTACTAACACAGTCAAGAGCTGTGGGGGCAGATGGAATGAGCAGGAGTCTGTGATTCTCCAACAACATAGAATCAATTACCTGGGCACATTATGGGCCCAAGGCTTTCTGTAGCAACATGCAACATGTGCATGTTCAGATTCAGATTGATAACACTACAGCGGTGGCATATATCAATCACATGGGTGGTGTTAAATCTGTATCTTGCGACAGATTGTCAAAACTCATTTGGCACTGGTGTATCGAGAGGGATATTTGGGTTACGACGGTCTATCTACCAGGTAGATATAACACGGTGGCAGATGCTAGGTCACGAATGTTTAATGATAACACAGAATGGATGTTGAATCGGGCAGTATTTAACTAAATAACTTCTCAATTTGGCATACCAGATATTGATCTGTTTGCATCTAGATTAAACCATCAGTTACCCAGATATGTGTCCTTAGAGCTGGATCCAGGGGCAAGGCAGTGGATGCTTTCTCCCTCAATTGGGGAGGAATGTTTATGTATGCTTTTCCGCCATTTTGTCTCATAAACCGATGCTTGACCAAAATCAAGCAAGACAAAGCCACAGGTATTTTGGTAGTGCCAGATTGGCCTACACAAGCCTGGTTCCCAAAAATGTTGGGAATTATAGTCCAGCCATTAATGGCTGCACCTAAGAGCAGGGATCTCCTAGTGAACCCAGTTACAGGGAGCAATCATCCACTACATGACCGTATTAATTTGTTGGTTTGCAGATTCTGAGGAGGCCATTTCAAGGTATTGGACTGTCCAAATGAACTGAGGATGTCATCACTACGGCATGGAGGGACAGTACTAAAAAACAGTATGCCACAAATATTAAGAAGTGCGAAATGTTCTGCAATGACAGTAATATAACATACAACACAGTTCGGATAACGGATGTCTTGGAGTCCCTATCAACTCTGTCCTATGACTATAAACTAAGTTATAGTGCAATCAATAGTGCCAGAGGCGCACTCTCCTCCTATCTGATGCTGGAGGCAGGACACGGGTCGATAGGAATGCACCCCTTTATAACAAAATTTATGAAGGGAATTTACAATTTAATACCTCCAAGGCCAAGGTACACGGACACATGGGATGTGAGCGTGGTTCTAACCCTACTTCGACAGTGGGGATCGCCAATGGCCTTATCATTATCTAAACTAACCCTGAAGGTGGTTATGCTGATGGCAGTAGTAACAGCACAAAGAGTCCAGACACTGCAAAAGCTACGATTGGACTACATGACCACCAATATGAACAACATAACATTCGTTATCAGGGACCTGATAAAACAGAGCAGGCCAGGAATGCCAGGGATGAAGATTCAGTTATTGGCATATCCAGAGGACCAACAGTTGTGTGTGGTAACATACTTACACCACTATCTGAGAGTTACGTAGAACCTCAGAGGCTCAGAACAATCGGTCCTCATTAGCCATAAAGAGCCGCATCAGAAGGTGTCAACTCAAACCATCTCCAGATGGTTAAAGGAGGTAATGGCGGTAGCAGGAGTGAACATTCATATCTTTAAATCTCACTCCACCAGGGCTGCATCTACGTCGGCAGCAAGAGCAATGGACGTGCCCCTTGACGACATCCTAGCGGCTGCAGGATGGGCGAATGAACGAACATTCCACTGGTTTTATAACAAACCCATAACCGGCACGGGGGTGTTTACACGTACCATTTGAAGTTCTGTCTCCTAGTTTCCCCCCAGGTTGGGAGGGGTAACTATTAAAAAACAAAAATTTCATTTAAAGCATCAGTGTCTTTACTTAACTACGTTATGTCTGAATGCTTTAATGATTACACGCATCCATGGTCAATCCATTCAGTGTGTGACACCTGGATTCGTAACCGGCGTAAAATCACAGAGCTTTGATATAGTCACGTAGTCACTCACGTGACTCCAAAGTAAAATAGTAAGATTAAACGAGCTTACCAGTTTGAAGAGGAGTTACGATGAGCGATTACGTGCCCACCGCTCCCACCCTCATACTATCAAGGTCATCTGGAAGTTCTAGTTTTTTCACAATCTTACAATTCTCAGGTCTTTTTATCTGTGATTTTACGCCGCTGCTTTGAAGATTGACGCGCACGCAGACGGACGGCCCTTCTTCATGTAATCGCTCATCGTAACTCCTCATAAAATCAAGATCAAACTTCAAATTGGTAGGTTCTCGTTTAATCTTACTATTATATATGAACTCAACTACCTCCCCTGGCAGCTTGTTCCATACACCCACCACCTGTGTGAAGAAGATACCTCTCAGATTCCCATTAAATCTTTTTTCCCACCACCTTAAACCTATGACCTCAGGTCACATCTTCTCACAGACATCAGAAGAATGAGAAGTGACAGGTTAGATTTGCATTGACCTTTAGCTGTGGAGAGTCTAGACCCAGAGATCACAATCTAAGAATGTGGTCAACCATTCAGAAGAGAGATAAGAATGAAACGCTAAAGCCAGAGGGCAGATAACCTCTGCGATTCTTTGGCTGAGGAGACTTTTGATGCTGAATGTATTCAAAACAGAGGAGGATAGTGAGGATATCTTGATAGTGAGGGGAGGAGTGAATGGGCCAAGTTTAGCAAGGATTTATAATTTGGTGCTGTCGGGAAAATATCCGCCCTCACTGAACTCCTGGAAGTGCGGAAAGCTGTGTGCAGAGGGACATCTGCAACTCTGGTCCTGGGTTGTGGCTGAGATCCACCCTCTGGTAACAGTTACAGTTTAGTTTATTGTCACGTGTACCGAGGTATGTGCTATCCAGTCAGCAGAAAGACAGTACATGATTACAGTCGAGCCATTTACAGTGTATAGATACATGAAAAGGGAATAACGTTCAGTGCAAGGTAAAGCCAGCAAAGCCCGATCAAGGATAGTCCGAGGGTCACCAAAGAGGTAGATAGTAGTTCAGGGTAGACAAAAGTGCTGGAGAAACTCCAGCACTTTTGTCTACCTTCAATTTTCCAGCATCTGCAGTTCCTTCTTAAAACAAATAATCATTCAGCACTGCTCTCTAGTTGTGGTGGGATGATTCAGTTGCCTGATAACAGCTGGGAGGTCCTGTGTGCTTCCAAAAGCAGACTCAGAACTTGTGCTCAATCAGCCAAAGCCAAGACAACCTGCAGCTTTCTGCGGGAGATCTGCCTCTGCACTGGGGCATGGATTCTGCAATGGGGAACCCTCCAGGCCATTTGCTTGTCCACGACACATCTTCCCATTCACAGATTTATAGAGTCATAGTCATACAACGTGGACACATGCCCTGAATCTGGAGTTGTGCGTTTTCACACTTCTATATTTGTGCCTGATGGGGGAGGGGAGAAGAGAGAGTGCCCAGTGTGTGACTCCTCCTTGATTAGTCCCACCCTGGCTAAGATGTACATTATGGCAAACCCTACAGACCCCTGCAACCATTCATATTGTAGAGAGGAATGTAAGCAGGTGACAATAAATGGAACAGGAATAGGTTTGCTTCTCATTCACTGAGATTAAAGCTGATCTTTGACTCGGAGCCACATTCCTGGTCCAGCGATCAACTGCGAAAGCAGGAACGGGGTACTGATTTTAGATAATCAGCCATGATCATATTGAATGGTGGTGCTGGCTCAAAGGGCCAAATGGCCTACTCCTGCAACGATTTTCTATGTTTCTATGTGCACTTTTTTCTTGAAGGCTCGGTGAATGAGGAGGATGAGGGGTGATCTTATAGAGGTGTATAAAATCATGAGAGGGGTAGATCGGTGATCCGCACAGAGGAGGTGAGTGGGCGGTACTTTGGAAGAAACTGCCAAATCAAATCAGCTTGCACCCTGCAAAGACAGATTACTTATTTGCCACAAGAATTGTGAGATAATTGGATTAAAAACGTCATTTTGAAATCATGAGAGGAATAGATCAAGTTAGATGCACAGAGCATCTTGCCCAGAGTCAGGGAATCGAGGACCATAGGCTGAAGGTAAAGATTTAATGGGAATCTGAGGGGTAACTTTTTCACACAAAGGGTTGTGGGTGTATGGAACGAGCTGCCAGAGGAGGTAGTTGAGGCAAGGAATATGCCAATGTTTAAGAAACAGTTTGACAAGAGCATGGATAGTCCATGTTTGGAGGGATATGGACCATACGCAGGCAGGTGGGACTACTGTAGCTGGGACATGTTGGCCGGTGTGGGCAAGTTGGGCCGAAGGGCCTGTGTCTTCGTTGTATGACTATGACTGTATAAATCTGTGAATGGGAAAATGTGTCATGGACATGCAAATGGCCTGGAGGGTCCCCCATTGCAGAATCCGTGCCCCAGTGCAGAAGCCGATCTGCTGCAGAAAGCTGCAGGTTGTCTTGGCCTTGCCTGCTCGAGCACAAGTTCTGAGTCTGCTTTTGGAAGCGCACAGGACTACAAAGCTCAAACACCACCACTACCTCCACACCCAGCCACAAAAAACCTTGCATTGACATTGGAGGATGCACCTGTGCCCACATGTAGCTGACACACACCCTTAGCTCAAGACTCAGCTGCATGCCTAAATTCCTAGGCAATTGAGTGGGACTTTAAACTGCTGCCCAGCTCTGGAAAGGCCAGAAGCAGTTAAGCATTTCAGAAGCCACATCTATGAAGGTGTGATTACTGGGCTGAAGATCTTGAAGGTGTGCGGTTAGAGTGGGCAGCCAGAGACAAACATAGCACCGATGTTGGATAAAGTGTGTGTGAATCTTTGTTCAGGAGCCAACCTTGGTTGGAGCTGATGAGGCAATGGTCACAGGCACACTCAGATTTGAGCACTGGTGCATCTCAGATTAAGAGGACTTCAGATGACGAAAAATAGACACAAAATGCTGAAGTAACTCAGCAGGACAGGCAGCATCTCTGGAGAGATGGAATGGGTGATGCTTCTAGTCGAGACCCTTGTTCAGACTAAACGGTTTGACATAAAGTGGTCCTTGTCCCTGCTCTGATATTTAATCAGGTTATGGCTAAATTTGTAAGAAAGAACTGCAGATGCTGGTTTAAATCGAAGGTATACACAAAATACTGGAGTAACTCAGCAGATGAGGCAGCATCTCTGGAGAGAAGGAATGGGTGACGTTTTGGGTCGAGACCCTTCTTCAGACTGATGTCAGGGGAGTCGGTGGGACAAAGATAGAATGTAGTCGGAGACAGTAAGACTGGTGGGAGAACTGGGAAGTGGGAGGGGATGGAGAGAGAGGGAAAGCAAGGGCTATCTGAAGTTAGAGAAGTCAATGTTCATACCGCTGGGGTGTAAACTACCCAAGTTGCTGTTTCTCCAATTTGTGCTGGGCCTCACTCTGTGAATGGAGAAGGCCCAGGACAGAAAGGTCAGATTGGGAATGGGAGGGAGAGTTGAAGTGCTGAGCAACTGGGAGATCAGATGGGTTATTGTGAACTGAGCGGAGGTGTTCATCGAAACGATCGCCGAGCCTGCGCTTGGTCTCGATGATGGAGAGAAATTGACACCTGGAACAGCGGATGCACTAGATGAGGTTGGAGGAGGTGAATTGGCTTTGTCACCTAATCCCCAGATTTGATTCTGTTTAATGTCCAAAAATGTATTGATTGTCTTCTCAAAAATAATCAATGACAGAGCATCCGCAGGCCTTTGAGTAAATGCCAGTGGCTACAGCAAAGATATTTCCCTTTTCCTTGGTCTAAAATGGGTGACCACGTTAGCTGAGCCCTTGCCTCCAATTCCAGACCTTCCCATTGGAGGAGATGTCCACTCAGCATCAGCGTCACCTCCCAGAATCTTGCAAAGCTTCCATTTGCTGTCAAGCACTTTGGGAGGTTTAGAAAGTGAACAGGAAGAGCTGTGGAGAAAGAGATAAAAATGTACTTTCTTCTCCAATGCAATATACCGCAATCATCTGTGCACACAAGCTAACTCAGTCTTAAGGTCGTAAGGTCATAAGGTTATAAGTGATAGGAGCAGGATTAGGTCATTTGTCTCATCAAGTCTGCTCCACCATTTAATCATGGCTGATCAATTTTGCTAGCCCTTACTGTCTCCTCCCCTTCCTTAACCCTTGAGCTGTCTCCTCCCACCCTCCTATCCGCCCGCCCTCGGGCTCTTCCTCCTCCCCTTTTCCTTCCTTCTTCCCCCCCCCACCCCCATCCGAAGAAGGGTTTCAGCCCGAAACGTTGCCTATTTCCTTCGCTCCATAGATGCTGCTGCACCCGCTGAGTTTCTCCAGCAATTTTGTGTACCTTCGATTTTCCAGCATCTGCAGTTCCTTCTTGAACACTATCCCTTCCTCCTCACCCGATTCTCCTGCCTTCTCCCCGTAACCTCTGACACCCGCACTAATCAAGAATCTATCTATCCCTGCCTTAAAAATGTCCATTGACTTGGCCTCCACAGCCTTCTGTGGCAGAATTCCACAGATTCACCACCCTCTGATGAATGAAATTCCTCCTCATCTCCTTCCTAAAAGAACGTCCTTTAATTCTGAGGCTATAACCTCTGGTCCTCGACTCTCCCACTAGTGGAAACATCCTCTCCACATCCACTCTATCCATGCCTTTCACTATTCAGTAATGGGGTGTGAGATTGCAACCTTCACATAGTCAACCCTGTTTCGCCGACTGCAATCAACCCGGCGCGCACAATCAAGTAAGATCAAATAGAATAAGTTGTCCTACAACTTTAGGCTGTGCACGCCATATGCAAGAAGAAAAAGACTATTCGGTAAATTTCAATGAGGGGTTCCCTCATCCTTCTAAACTCCAGCGAGTACAGGCCCAGTGCCATCAAATGCTCTTCAGTCTATTTGAGCAAATTACGACATATTAAAGTTATCCTACTCTGCATCGAATATGTTTGTAGATGCATTCAACATGTTGGTCACACTGTAGAAACTGCAGAGGATGTGAGGTTATCTGATACACTGTAGATGACTCGATTGTAATCATGTATTGTCTTTCCACTGACTGGGTAGCATGCAACAAATGCAACCTCGGTACACGTGACAATAAATAAGCTAGACTAATGAATAAACTAAACTCAAATGAACCCAAAAGGTTCCATGCACCCATATTTGCACCTAATTTCCTGTTCAAGCAATGTGTGGCAGTAACCCAAAAATAGACACAAAATGCTGGGGTAACTCAACGGGACAGGCAGCATCTCCGGAGAGAAGGAGTGGGTGACATTTCAGAATGAGACACTTCTTCAGACTCGTGAGGTGTCACCCATTCCTTCTATCCAAAGATGCTCCCTGTCCTGCTGAGTTACCCCAGCATTTTGTGTCTATCTTCGGTTTAAACCAGTAACTGCGATTCCTTCTTACACACTCCATGTTTCCCCATTGGTTTCAGAATAGGCCAACAGATGGCAATTTGTGACAATTTACATGAATTCCAATTATTTAATGTCAGACTGCAGAACCCTTCACATTTGTATACTTAAATGAAACATGGCATTAATATGCTGGCTAATCAATCGCTGTTTAATGTGAATATGAACGAAGATGCTTAAATTCATAATTCTGAGAAAGGCAAGCCTATTTGTATTTATTTGCATATTTAACATGTAGCAGGATCAACTTGTGTCAAAAAACATTCAACGTCTAAAGGGCCTGTCCCACTTGGGCGACCTAATCGGCCATTTTTGGCGAGTTTGTGAGTTTTGGCGAGTTTGCCCTCGACTCATACTCACAGCATGGTCGACACGAGGTCGAGACGCGGTGCTGGCTTGAAGGGCCGAATGGTCTCCTCCTACACCTATTTTCTATGTTTCTATGCAGGAGGTCTTCGTAACTCTCCTTCATGCTCGACAGTGGTCTCTGCGTACTCGACGTCTCAGTTAGCTCTCGCCGTTTTTTTCAATATGTTAAAATATGCCCGCGTGTAAAAAAAGGTCGCCATGGAAAAAATCGATACTTTTTTTTAGTCGTTAGTCGTAGTAGGTCGTACGTAGTAGGTCGGCATGTTAGTCACAGGTAATCAAGGGTAATCGAAGGTAGTCGAGGGTAGTCGTAGATAGTCTTCAACATAGTCGAAGGGAGGTTGAAGGGAGGTCGAAGGAGATTGAAGGAGGTCTCCACTTCACTCTCCACTTTTCGGTTTGCAATTTTTCCGAAGTTAGTCGTAGCTAGTCGTAGCTGATCTTCAACATAGTCGAAGGAGGTCAAAGGAGGTCCTTAACATAGTTGAAGGAGGTCTTCAACATGTCAATTAGGTCGCCCAAGTGGGATAGCCCCTTAAAGCAGGAGAATATAAATCAGCGCGGATCTACAGTTGAATCTTTGGAATTTGCCTTACAATTTCTTGTCTGAAAGCATATGCGGTAGAAGCTGTAAACAATGATTGCTACATGAAAGCTGCTGCCCCTTTGGAAATTCTGTCATGTTTCTAATCATACTCTGTACTGCAACAGTGTGTGCAGAAAACTGCAGAGACAGACTCTGAACACCCCTTCGATGAACTGCATCTGCGGTGAACTTCATTCAAGGTGCAAGCAGTTTACGCTGGTCACAAGAATGGCATGGCAGGGACTCCCTGCCAATAATAATGACAAAGTCATTGAGGATGTCAAGTGACTTCATGGCGGCATTGCTACGATGATTCTTTAGGTTTTTTTAGTTTAGATTAGAGATACAGCGCGGAAACAGGCCCCTCGGCCCACCGAGTCCGCGCCGACTAGCGATCCCCGCATATTAACACTATCCTACACACACTAGGGACAATTTACAATTTTTAACAAGCCAATTAAGCTCCAAACTCTGCACGTCTTTGGGGTGAGGGAGGAATCTGGAGCACCCGGGGGAAACCCATGCAGGTCACGAGGAGGACGTGCAAACTGTGGAGAGACAGCACCCGTAGTCAGGATTGAACCTGCGTCTCTGGCGCTGTAAGTGCTGTAAGGCAGCAACTCTGTGAGATCATGGTTTATTACACCTAGTCTGATGTGCAAATTCTGAACATGATAAGAAAGGCAGAGGCTGCAACGTCTATCATGAACAAAAAGAGAAGTGTGATAGATGCCGCAATGATGGACCATGCAAAACGGCAGTTCATTCCCATAACATCATTCTCATTACATGGTGGGAGTCCATCCACTCAGGTTTCAAATGGATTAAGTAGTTGTCAGGACAAATAACGACAGAAATGTAGAGGACGGGGGGGTGAAAAGGTTCATGACAAAGCCACACTTCCATTCAAAGAGGTTATCCTGTTAGAAGAAATATAGCGAGATAGCTTAGTCCCGAACACCTCCGCTCGGTCCGCATTAACCAACCTGATTTCCCGGTGGCTCAACACTTCAACTCCCCCTCCCATTCCGAATCCGACCTCTCTGTCCTGGGCCTCCTCCATTGCCAGAGTGAGCACCACCGGAAACTGGAGGAGCAGCATCTCATATTCTGCTTGGGCAGTCTGCACCCTGGTGGCATAAACGTTGACTTCTCCAATTTCCGGTATTACTTCCTGGCTCCTCCCCTTCTCAGCTCACCCTCAGCCCTCTGGCTCCTCCTCTCCCTTTCTTCTTCCCCCCCCTCCCCCCCCCCCTCCCCCCACCCACCCAGCATCAGCCTGAAGAAGGGTTTTGGCCCGAAATGTTGCCTATTTCCTTCGCTCCATAGATGCTGCCACACCCGCTGAGTTTCTCCAGCAATTTTGTCTACCTTTGAATAACTTAGTTTTAGGTTAGGTTTATTATTGTGATTAGTTTGGTTTAGTTTAGAGATAAAGCGCTGAAACAGGCCCCACGGCCTACCGAGTCCGCACCGACCAGTGATCCCCGCACATTTACACACACTAGGGACAATTTTTACATTTACTAAGCCAATTAAGCTACAAACCTGTATGGGAGAAATCTTTACAGCGGCTATTTTAAACCACCTGAACTCTGATGGTCTGAGACTGACTAATTGTTCGTATTTGTGTACAACTAACCCAGCATGAGCAAGTGCCTGATCTGTTCTGTTGTGCTGAAGCAAAACAAGAATTTCATTGTCCTATCTGGGACACATGACAATAAACTCTCTTGAATCTTGAATCTTGCCTGAGTCAGGGAGAGGGAGATATAGAAGGTGAGAGAGAGAGAGAGATATAAAACAAATGATTTAAAGATGTGCAAAATAGTAACGTTGATAAAGGAAACATGCCATTGTTGTGTGCTGGGTGAGAATGAGTTTAGTTTAGTTTAGTTTTGAGATACAGTGCGAAAACAGGCCCTTCAGCCCACCAAATCCGCGCCGACCAGCGATCCCCACACACTAACACCATCCTACACCCACTAGGGACAATTTTTACATTTACACCAAGCCAATTAACCCACAAACCTGTATGTCTTTGGAGTGTGGGAGGAAATCGAAGATCTTGGACAAAACCCACGCAGGTCACGGGGAGAACGTACAAACTCTGTACAGACAGCACCCGTAGTCAGGATCGAACCTGGGTCTCTGGTGCTGCATTCGCTGTAAGACAGCAACTCTACCGCTGCGCCACCGTTGCCCAACTGACCTGCACCCCATGGGATGATAGATCTTTCAGCTTTTCATCCCAGTGATGTTGAAGGTTCTGTGAGGCTATACCAGGAACCTGTCATTAGGAGAGATCTTTCATGACTATCTCTGATATTTTGTGCTCTGCAGGAAGGAACTGCAGATGCTGGTTTAAACCAAAGATAGACACAAAATCCTGGAGTAACTCAGCATATCTGGAGAAAAAGAATAGGTGACGCTTTGGTTCGAGACCCTTCTTGAGTCTGAAGAAGGGTCTCGACCTGAAACGTCACCCATTTCTTTTCTATAGTCTGACCCGCTGAGTTACTCCGGCATTTTGTGTCTATAATTGACTCTCTTTTTGCTTAGAAATGCAGTCAAAGAGTGATACAGAGTGGAAACAGGCCTTTCAGCCCAACTTGCTCACATTGACCAATATGTCCCATCTACACTAGTCCCTACCTGCATTGGGCCCATATCCCTCTACACCTGCCCTATCCATGTACCAGTCTAATTATTTTTTAAACTTTGGGATAGTCCCAGCCTCAACCACCTCCTCTGTCAGCTCGTTCCATTCACCCACCACACTTTGTGTGAAAAATCTTAAATCCATTCCCCCTTCATCTTAAAGCTATACCTTCTGGTTCTCGATTCCCCTACTCTGGGCAAGAGACTCTGTGCATCTACCCGATCTATTCCTCTCATGATTTTATACACCTCATTCTATGCAGTTGAGCGTAGAATTACAGGTGTGACATGATTTTGTCGGCGTTGTTACAATTAAGGGCTTGTTCCACTGACGTGACTTTTCAGCGACTGTCTGCGACCTTCAAGCTCGAGGGCACTCGCCAGAAAAACCTCGAGCTGGATCGACCGTCAGCGACGAAACCGCGACACACACACACACACACACACACACACACACACACACACACACACACACACACACACACACACACACACACACACACACACACACACACACACACACACACACACACACACACACACACACACACACACACACACACACACACACACACACACACACACACACACACACACACACACACACACACACACATCGCAAAGGCAGGAGCCAGGGAAAGCGGGGGAGCGCTGTCTCAAATTCAGACCCACGATGAACAGGAAGGAAAAAGATGGCCGGCACAGTTACGGAAGTCCTTTAGAGAACGCGGAGGGGGGAGAGAAGGGAGAGAAGGGGAGAGGAGGGGAGAGAAGGGGAGAGAAGGGGGGAACATTTTTCAGCATCTAGGACCACGTGTCAACCATGCTGCGATTTTGAGTCGAGCGCAAACTCTTCCAAACTCACAAATTTGGTCGCCATAGTGGGACAGGACCTTTACATCCCATCCTTCTAAAGAGTGCATGCCCAGTCTGTTGAACCTATCCTTGTACAACAAAACTGTCAGCTAAGAGTTTGTGCGCAGTGGGTTGTTAAACTCCAATGTCATCTATTGCAAAGTCTGCAGACACACACACACACAAGTGAGGCACCCTCACATGATATGTGTGTTGGTTATACGTGGGATCTTCCGAGACTGCTTCTGAACACTTTAGAAACATCATCACAACCTGAGAACAGTCAGATTGTATTCTACAAAAAGGTAGACAACCTTAAGGGGCTGTCCCACTTGGGCGACCTAATTGGCGAGTTTAGAAGAGTTTGAAAAAATGACATGTTGAAGACCTCCTTTGACTATGTTGAAGACCTGCTTCGACTAGCTACGACTAACTTCTGGAAAATTGGACACCGAATAGGGGAGAGTGAAGGTGACCTCCTTCGATCTCCTTTGACCTCCCTTCGACTATGTTGAAGACTATTTACGATTACCTTCGACTACCTTCGACTACCCTCGATTACCTACGACTAACATGCCGACCTACTACGACCTACTATGACTAAACCTACGAGTAAAAAAAGTATCGATTTTTTCCATGGCAACCTTTTTTCACTCGCGGGCATTTTTTAACATATTGAAAAAAACGCCGCGACCTAGCTGAGGCCTCGAGTACACGGAGACCACTCTCGAGCATGAAGGAAAGTTACAAAGACCTCCTACAACTATGTGTCGACCATGCTGCGAGTATGTGTCGAGGGCAAACTCGCCAGAACTCGCAGATTAGTTCACCCAAGTGGGACAGGCCCTTTAGACAACCCGTTACTTACAACCTGTCATCTTTTCAATTTCATACCCTTGTCATTAAATAAAACGTAACATAATTTAATATATTTACACATTTCAGTTGAGTTGAGTTTATTGTCACGTGTACCAAGGTACTGTGAAAAACTTGCGTACTATCCGTTCAGCAAAAAGACAATTCATGATTACAATCGAGCCATTTACAGAGTATAGATAATGTTTTGTGCAAGGTAAAGCCAGCAAAATCCGATCAAGGATGGTCCAAGGGTCACCGATGGGGTAGATAGTAGTTCAGCACTTAACAGAGTGATAGTTTTGTTCAGTGTGGCAATGGCATCTGTGTTGCTTTGTTGAACCTGGATTTACCAGATAGCAAAGTATCATCCATCCCTGTGCTCAGCCTTGTGTTATCTTGACTTGTCAGAAATAGTGCTTGTTGCTTCTTAATCATTGTGCCATTCAACATTAGGAACATACTTTTATAATAATATATTAAATAGAGAATTACCTTCAACAGAAGCACTAAGAGAAGAGTGGGAACATGAGCTAATGATAAAGATCTCGAAGGATAGATGGGAAAAGTATTTGATGAACACACATAATTGTTCTAGTAATGCAAGACATAATTTAATTCAATTCAAATTATTACATAGACTATATTATTCAAAAACGAGGTTGAATAAATTTTATCCAAACGTCTCTCCCAGGTGCGATAAATGTTTGTTTCAAAACGTTAATATAACACATTCATTTGTAGGATGTACAAAGCTGAATAAATTTTGGAGTGATATATTTGATATATTTACAAAGCTTTTCAAGTCCACAATAGAACCTAAAACGGAATGGATTATATTTGGAATAATAGGAGAAGATACCAATTTAAATAAAGACCAAAACGTTTTTTTTAATTATGGGTTAATAATTGGAAAGAAATTGATATGTAAATTTTGGAAAAATACAACCATACCAACTGTTAAAATGTGGATTAGGAATATGATGGACATAGCACGCCTTGAAGAAATGAGACTCCGACTAATAGATAAATATGACCAATTCTTAAGGAGTTGGTCTCCTTTCATCGACTTTTTGGAATCATGTGATGCAGCGGTACCGTAAAAATTGCTGATTTCAGTTCATGATGCGGATAGATCTACATCTCCGAATAAAGATTTGAAAAATTCTCTTTTAAGGGGCCTTCTCTTCTATTTCTACTTTCCACTTTTTCTTTTTTTTTATATACACACTTCACGTTTTTCTATTCTCTACCATCTATTTTTCCACTTTTTCCCCTTTCTATTGTTTTCTTTTTCTTGTCTTGCTTACTTCCTTCTCATAACATAAAACTAGAGGTTGTACATAGAATGGATTACGGTATGACATAGTTGGCACCTAAAATTAGGTTCCACTGTACTGTTTTGTACTGTATTAACTTCTAATAAAATAAACAAAAAAAAACAAAAAAAAACTTTAGGAACATCTTAACTCTCACAGTCTTCTTCATAATTCTCCTGAAACCCATGCCCTTGGTGCAAATTATCGCACAGGTGGCACAGTGGTGCAGTGGTAGAGCTACTGCCTTACGGCACCAGAGACCCAGGTTCGATCCCAACTACGGGTGCTGCCTGTATAGAGTTTGCACGTTCTCCCTGTGACCTGCGCCTGTTTTCTCCGTGATCTTCCGTTTCCCCCCACACTCCAAGGACGTACAGGTTTATAGGTTCATTGGCTTGGTGTAAATGTGTGTAGGATAGTGATAGTGTGCGTGGATCGCTGGTCAGTGCGTACCCGGTGGGCTGATGGGCCTGTTTCTGCTCTGTATCTTTAAACTAAAATCTACTTGGGTAGCACAGTGGTGCAGCAGGTAGAGTAGCTGCCTCACAGCACCAGAGACCCAGTTTAGGTGCTGTCTGTTTCTTCTTGTGATTGCAAGGGTTTCCTCTGGGTGCTCCAGTTTCCTCCACATACCAGACATGCAGGGTTATAGGTAATGAGCCTCTGTAAAATGCCTCTGACTTGTAAGGAGTGATCTAACATTGAACTATTGTTCCCTGTGGTTGATGATCAGCATGGACTTGATGGGCTGAAGGCCTAATTCCAAATTGTATCTTTCCCTCAGTCAAATTCAATATACTTCTCAGATTCCCTCAACGATCCTCATTGGATTATTTGTTGGGTAATTTTGAGAAGTGGGTACTTCCTTTATTTCCTTGATGCGCTGATGACCTTTTATCTCTGGCCTATTGCGAAGCCTCTACGCATGGTCTGTCAAGCAGACTAAACCTCTATCCTTAAGGATGGACACCAAACGCTGGAGTAACTCAGCGGGACAGGCGGCATCTCTGGAGAGAAGGAATGGGTGACGTTTTGGGAGGAGACCCTTCGTCAGGCTCGACCCGAAACGATACCCATTCCTTCTCTCCAGAGATGCTGCCTGTCCCGCTGAGTTACTCCAGCATTTGGTGTCTATCTTCGGTTTAAACCAGAATCTGTAGAATCCTTCCTACAACACTATCCTTGAGTTTTGTGTTGTGATGAGTATACTGACCCATCTTCCATCTTCTTTGGCATTGTTAGACTGAATGAGATCCAGCCATATGTTAGGTCTCCTGGATCTTATGGGCCTGTCCCACTTAGGCGACTTTTTAGGCGCCTGTAGGAGACTATGCGGTCGCCACATGGTCGACACGTGTTCGCGGGTGGTTGCCGGGGAGTCGCCTTCATGGGCGTGAGAAATTCTGGGAACTAGTCGCGGCCTCATTATGGTCGCCGTGAAGTTTGCAACATGTTCAAAAATTGTCGGCGACCAGAATGAAGCCGCCATGGAGAGTAGCGAGAATTCTCGTGCCGTAGGTGCAGTGGTAGTGGGTCGCCAGGAGGTCGAAGGTTCTCGTTGGTTCATGCAGGTTGTAGCCGTTGCTGACTGGTGAATTTCATTGGCTCATTGGGAGAAAAAAACGTAAGCAGTAGTTTTCAGAACCAAGGATAACCGACCGGTAATGTTAATGTCTGACGAGCTTCACTGCCGTGTATCTCTGGCTTCTTAAAAGTTGTCTCCACTCTTTCTCCCTCCTTCTCCCTCCTTCTCCCCCATCCCCTTTTAAAGGACTTACCATACACTGTGCTTTAGCCGACTTAATTACAACGCCAACCTTCCTGTTCATCGCGGTGTGTGTCTGTATCACATTGGGTTTGCACCGTGTGAATTTCTCTCAGAGAGCGCTCCCCCCACTTGCCTTGTTCCCCGCCTGCATAATGGGCCGGTGAAGGAAGAGATGTGTGTGTGTGTGTGTGTGTGTGTGTGTGCGTTCCACTCTGACAGTCAGCGTTCCAGTTGCCGGTTTTTCAATCGCCGGCAGTCGCCTGAAAAATCGCCTAAGTGGGACAGGCCCATTAGCCTTTCTGTTGGGAAGTTTCCAGGCATGGAGATTGTGCTGGCTTTAAGCATTGGAAAAAACTGTGAATCAGTGCTTGACATGAGTGAATGGTTTAAGGGCCTGTCCCACGAGCATGCGGCAAGCGCGACCTAACGTGGTCGCTTGAGCTGTATGGCCTCGTGGGACCGGTCCCACTCCGGAGCCATATGGAGTTCGGCCGAACGCACTATGGGAACTTCACTCGCCCCCCTGCAGGAACTATACAACAGGAGGTGCAACTCCAGAGCAAATAAAATCATGGGAGACCCCTTCCACCCCTGCAACAGACTGTTCCAGCTGCTACGGTCAGGCAAACGCCTCCGTTGCCATGCGGTGAGAACGGAGAGGTTGAGAAGGAGTTTCTTCCCAGAGGCAATTCGGACTGTAAACGCCTATCTCACCAGGGACTAACTCTACAGAACGTTTTTCCTTCCATTATTTATTATGTAAAAGAATATGTGTGTTATGATTGTGTTTATAATTTGTTTGGTTGTTTTGTTGTTTGTCTTTTGCGCAAAAGTCTGCGAGCATTGCCACTTTCATTTCACTGCACATCTCGTATGTGTATGTGACAAATAAACTTGACTTGACTTGACTTGACTTGAGTCGTGCGGAGCTGATCCCAACATCGCGCGGGGCTGCGAAAAACTGACCGTGTCTAAAAATGCCGCGCGGCAACGGCCTTCCGGCTCGCAGCCGCCTTGACGCCGTACGCACCGCCTTGACGGGCATACACAGCCGCCTCGACGCCGTGTCACTCACTCGACCTCCGCGCGGCTCCCGCTTCTGGTTAGGTCCCGCTTGCCGCATGCAGGTCGCATGCTCGTGGGACAGACCCTTAACATTCCTCCTATCTTTCTTCCCTCCCCTCACCTCCAATAATTACCTACAATTGGTCTGAAGAAGTGTCCTGACTTGAAACGTCACCTATGCATATTGTCCAGGGATGGTGCCAGACCCACCAAGTTACTCCTGCATTTTGTATCTTGTTTCCCATCAGCATGGGAATCAGCAGCTGCAGACGAGAACACCCCACCACCCAGATGATCACCTTCGTGAAGGCCGGAGTGCAGCTGCCAAGAACCACAGCAGCCAGGAATCCGTCAGGAATCCTGGCAACTGCGCAGAACTGGCAGCTTTCCGTAGACCTGGTGAAACAGCTGAAGTTCCCACAGCACATTGCCACGACCACCCTGAGGCCAGACATCCTCCTGGTCTCAGAGGCGACCAAAAACATCGTCTTGTTGGAACTGACAGTGCCGTGGGAGGACCGTCTGGAGGAGGCCCACGAGAGGAAGATGGCCAAGTATGAAGAGCTGGTCATAGACTGCCGCAAGCAGGGCTGGAAGGCAAGGTGTATGCCCATCGAGGTTGGCTGCAGAGGTTTTGCAGGGCAATCGCTCTACAAAGCCTTGAGTGCACTGGGCATCAACGGAGTGGCGAGGAGAAGGGCCATCAAGAACACCACAGAGGCAGCGGAGAAGGCCTCGAGATGGCTCTGGATCAGGAGAGGAGGTCCATGGGGAGGAGCGAATGCCACCTGAACACAAGTCGTGGTCTGATCAACCACGGCTGGGTCGCCTGGGTGAGGGTGTCTGATGTTGAAAGACCCGAAACACCCAATGACCCCAGGTTACATCACTGATGATGTGTTCAGGAGCATCAAGACATGTATTTTACCAATTAAAGTGTAAACCAGCATCTGCAATTCCTTGCTTCTTCCATGACCTGAGTACAACATTTACATTGCAAACTGACCTTTCTGCTTCCCCTTATGAAGCTGGCTGCTAAAGAGAAATGAAACAATGCTTTAATCTCTGTTATCTCACTTTAGCATCCACTCCCTACACACTGGAGGAAACTTACAAGGGCCAATTAACCTACAAACCCGCACATCTTCGGGTGGAGTCTAGGGCACCCAGAGAAAACCCATGCGGTCACAGGGAGAGTGTGCAAACTCCACACAGTCAGCACCCGAGGTCAGGATTGAACCCGGGTCACTGTCGCTGTAAGGCAGTAGCTCCACCAGCTGCGCCACTATGCCGCTCATATAAATGTGGACCATTGACTGAAATAACTTCCTCACAAAACCCTCGCAAATATAGATCTGGTCAAATATTAAATTGGATCTTAATCAGCTTGGGAAGTGGGCTGAAGAATGGCAAATGGAGTTTAATGCGGGTTAGTGTGAGATGTTCCATTTTGGCATGTCAAACCAGGGCGAGGCCCTGGGGAGTGTTGTAGAGCAGAGCAATTTAGAAGTGCAGACACATCGTTCCTTGAAAGTAGCATCATAGGTTGATGGGGCGGTAAAAATTCTCTTGGCACAATGGGATCATCAGTCAGGAACCTGAATATAGAAGTCGAGACCGAAGATAGACACAAAAAGTCGCAGTAACTCAGTGGGTCAGCCAGCATCTCTGGAGAAAAGGAATAGGTGATGTTTCGGGTCGAAACTCAGGTGCAGGAGTAGGCCATTCGGCCCTTCGAGCCAGCACCACCATTCAATATGATCATGGCTGATCATCCAAAATCAGTACCCCGTACTTGCTTTCTCCCCGTATCCCTTGATTCCATTAGCCCTAAGAGCTCTATCTAACTCTCTCTTGAATACAGCCAGTGAATTGTCCTCCACTGCCTTCTGAGGCAGAGAATTCCACAGATTCACAACTCTCTGGGTGAAAAGGCTTTTCTGCATCTTAGTCCTAAATGGCCTACCGCTAATTCTTAAACGATGAGCCCTGGTTTTGGACACCCCAACATTGGCAACATATGAAATATGCATGGTGCTTTTGCTAGAAGCCATTATGTCTCGATCTGCCTCCAGCCTGGTACCCTGCAGACAAGTTCTTCCAGAAACTTCACATGCCTGTAGTCTCAGTTTGTAAAGTAAAAATGACCGCACTTTACCAGAACGAGCAAAGCATCTGTGACTCCATTCATTGTTCTTTGCTCACAAAACACATGCCGACTGACCCGCATGTGGTTCGCAACAGATCGCTTGCCTGATAACCAGTCTTGCTTGAGTTGGCGTTCTTCCAATGTCTCATTCAATCTTGAGATCCATATCGCCTGCATCATAAGAGGTTGCTTGCTTCCACTTCAGCAGTATGGTCCACATCTGCCTTGCCTTAGCCCTTCTCCTGCTGTAACCCTTCCTCAACGTCTAGCCACTCCGGACGTAACTATTCCAATGTTTCCAGGTCAAATTCCCATCCGCCTTGTCTGTAAATGCACCCCAAACTTTGCGGCCAGAATCTGCTCATCCACTTTTCCTGACCTTGTGAAATACTCGGAATGAAAGCTTTAGGGTCAATGTTGTCATTCGTGTATTGAATGAAGCGCTCCATTACATCTGAGGCACAGGGTGCTTGGCACGAGTCCATGAGCAGCTAAGATATTCCCTGTTGAAACGAGATGCTGAGGGATTTAATTTATTTCGGCTCTGATGATGGTTAATGCATTCAGATTAAGATCATTTCCAGTCTATTTGTCATATTATTTACTAAATTGAAAATGGTTTATCACAATGGGTGGTGGGTGTATGGAACATGCTGCCAGAGGAGATATGTGTTGGAAGGAACTGCAGATGCTGGTTTACACTGAAGATAGACACAAGCTGCTGGAATAACTCAGCGGGACAGGCAGCATCTCTGGAGAGAAGGAATGGGTGATGTTTGTGTGCAGGGTCTCGTCACCCATTCCTTCTCTCCAGAGATGCTGCCTGTCCCGCTGAGTTACTCCTGTCTTTTGTGCCAGAGGAGATAGTTGAGGCTGAGACTATCCCAAAGAAATAGTTAGACAGGTAGACAATAGACAATAGACAATAGACAATAGGTGCAGGAGTAGGCCGTTCGGCCCTTCGAGCCAGCATCACCATTCAATGTGATCATGGCTGATCATCCACAATCAGTAACCCGTTCCTGCTTTCTCCCCATATCCCCTGACTCCACTATCTTTAAGAGCCCTATCTAGCTCTCTCTTGAAAGTATCCAGAGAACCGGCCTCCACCCCCCTCTGAGGCAGAGAATTCCACAGACTCACAACTCTCTGTGAGAAAAAGTGTTTCCTCGTCTCCGTTCTAAAACACGGATCGGACAGGTTTGGAGGGATATAGACCAAATTCAGGCAGGCGGGATTAGTGTGGAGGGGACAGGTTGGCTGGTGTGGGCAAGTTGGGCTGAAGGGTCTGTTTCCATGCAGTATCACTCTGTGTTGAAATGGCATTTGATTGAATTTTGTTTTGACATTACCCTGGTGCTGAGTGGACGGTAATGAAGTGCATTGCCACAGGTTTCTGCAGGTGTATAGGCCATGGGCAATGCCTTTTCTTATTGCTTTGCATGTCATGCCGTTTGTGATCTGATTTTCTATGACTCAAACACTCAGACACTGTCGTTGATTTTCAATGGGAGGAACTGCCAAATCAAATCAGCTTGCACCCTGCAAAGATGCAGATGAGAGATTTGCCACAAGAATTGTGAGATCATTGGATTAAAAACATCATTTTTAAATCCTGAGAGAAATAGATTGGGTAGATGCACAGAGTCTCTTGCCCAGAGTAGGGGAATCGTATATTGAATGTCTGACCAAGATCACTCCTGAAGAAGGGTTTTGACCCAAAACATCACCCATTCCTTCTCTCCAGTGATGCTGCCTGTCCCGCTGAGTTACTCCAGTATTTTGTGTCTATCTTCAGTGTAAACCAGCATCTGCAGTTCCTTCTTACACATGGTAGCTTTTTCAGGTTGCCTGCCAGTGACTGATGGAGTACAGCAAGGGTCGGTGCTGGAGCCACTTTGCTTCACGTTATACATTAATGATTTGGATAAGGGGATAAGGCCTTCAATCCCCTTATCCTAATCATCAACATTTGCAGATGATAGTGAGGTAGATGGAGGGGCAGGCAGTGTCGAGGAAGCAAGCAGAAGGATTTAGATAGGTTAGGAGAGTGGGCAGAGAAGTCGCAGATGAAACTCAGTGTAGCAAAGTGCGGAGTCATGCATTTTGGCAATAAGAATAAAGAAGCAAATCATTTTCTAAATGTAGAGCGAATCCGGAAATTGGAGGTACAAAAGGACTTTGCAAATCAAATCGGTAGTAAGGAAGGCAAATTCAATGCGAGCATTTATATCAAGAGGGCTTGTATACAAAACAGGGATGTAATGCTGAGGCTCTATAAGGCGCTGGTCAGGCTGCATTTCGAGTATTGTGAGCAGTTTTGGGCTCTTTGAGTTTTTACAAAAAGTTAGTCTTATTCTTATCCAGTAATTTGTTCTACATTAGGTTACACAGAAAAGCTGGAGAAACTCAGCGGGTGCAGCAGCATCTATGGAGCGAAGGAAATAGGCAACGTTTCGGGCCGAAACCCTTCTTCAGACCATAGATGCTGCTGCACCCGCTGAGTTTCTCCAGCTTTTCTGTGTAACCTTCGATTCTCCAGCATCTGCAGTTCCCTCTTAAACACATTTGTTCTACATTGCCTGATATTTTACTACTTTTCAAAGCTTCTTGCTTATGGCGTGCACAGCCAAACGTTGTAGATCAAGGGTAGGCGTCCAGGCCAGGACAGCATCAGTCACTGGGTGGATGGCTTTGATGCCCCCAGGGACAAGCTTCAGTGGGCAGTCATTCACAATGTGTGGGAGGGTCTAGTCTGGTTGTCCACAGTCGCAAGCAGGGGCTGTCTGTCATCCCCCACTTATGCAGGTGATGGGCTGTTCTTGCATGGAGGGTGTGGATTCTGTTCAGGGTTTTCTGCAAAAACTTTTCAAATGAAAATTCTCAATAGACCACATTTGCAGTACCAGTACCATGCTGTTAAATGAAATGAGCGAGGTGAACGAGGATCATTGGATTCTCATAGAGTCATAGAGTGAGACAGTGTAGAAACAGGCCCTTTGGCCCAACTTGCCCACACCGGCCAACATGCCCCAGCTACACTGGTCCTACCTGCCTGTGTTTGGTCCACATCCCTCCAAACCTATCCTATCCATGTACCTCCCTAACAGTTCCTCTTGATACTCTCTGAGAACATCACTCTACAATTGTTCAACAGACACTTTCCACAACACGAGAAGAAATTCTGAAGTTGTCTGTAGAGTTTCCATTCCGTTGTCCGGCCTGTTAAGCCCCTGTCCAACTTACGCGTCCTTGGCACGCTAATTACGCGACCTCATGGTCGCTTTGAGGCGCGAC
The DNA here is from genome assembly GCF_028641065.1 of Leucoraja erinaceus. Taxonomy (NCBI): domain Eukaryota; kingdom Metazoa; phylum Chordata; class Chondrichthyes; order Rajiformes; family Rajidae; genus Leucoraja; species Leucoraja erinaceus. The sequence goes on from NC_073383.1 coordinate 1,836,881, forward strand.
GGTCCCGCGAAGGATCGCGCGCGACTTCATTCGCCCACACAGGCGTCTGCAGCGCGTGATGTCATTTGAAGATGGACACAAAATGCAGGAGTAACTCAGCGGGACCGGCAGCATTTCTGGAGAGAAGGAATGGATGATGTTTCAGATCGAGACTCTTCTTCAGTCTGAAAGAAGGGCTACAAAATTTCGGAGCACCGCGCGATACCGCGCACAACTCCATACCCCTACGTGCTTCTCAGTGGGACCGGCCCCGCGCAGCCACATGATGCCCTTGCGCCTCAATGCGACGACGAGGTTGTGTAATTTGCGTGCCAAGGACACGTAAGTGGGACAGGGCCTTTAGTCTTTTAAGGCCTGGAGGCTGATAAAACAACAATAGGTAGGTTAGGAATGTTTTATGGACCAAGAACATAGACACATTAAGCTGGAATAACTCAGTGAGTTAGACAGCATCTCTGGAGAAAAAGAATAGGTGACATTTTGGGTTGAGACCCTTCTTCAGACTGAGAGTCGGAGGAGAGGGAGACCCAGAGATAAGGAAGAGTAAGGTGTGAAAATAAGACATCAAAGAGGATGTTGATTAATGAAAAGTAGAAAAGATCACTGTTAGACTAGGGGAAGGTGACAACACAGCATACAGAGATACAATTTAATCAGTCAGACAGTCAGACTGTTCGGAGAGCTGGGAAGGGGGAAGGAAGGAGAGAGAGGGAAATCATGGGAAACTTGAAGTTAGAAAAGTCAATATTTATACCGCTGGTGTGTAAGCTGCCCAAGTGAAATATGAAGTGCTGTTCCCCCAATTTGCGCTGGGCTTCACTCTGACAATGGAGGAGGCCCAGGACAGATAGGTCAGTGTGGGGATGGGTGGGGAGTTAAAGTGTTTGGCAACTGGGAGATCAGGTAGGTCCAGACGGATGGAGCGCAAGTGTTCAGCGGAACGATGGCCCATGGACAAGCATTGATGCGGTGCATCAGGGCAGCTCATCACTGCAGTTAGCCACAACCTTTATTCCACATGTAAAGAGATGGCCGAGAATACAGGACACAGCAAAGCTATGGGAACAGACACCATCTTGGTTGTATCATTGAAGACTTTTCCTCCAGGGACGAGTTGTGCCTCCTGACAAGCTTTCCCCTCGTTACACCACTGGCATCTCTCCAACGATGTGATTAATTGTTTAGGCATGTTCTGGTCATAAGGTCAGAAGGTCATACATGATAGGAGTATAATTGGGCCATTTGGCCCATCAAGTCTACTCTGCCATTTAATCATGGCTGATCTATCTCTCCCTCCTAACCCCATTTGCCTGCCTTCTCCCCATAACCCCTGACACCCACACTAATCAAGAATCCATCTATCTTTGCCTTAAAAATATCCACTAACTTGGCCTCCACAGCCTTCTGTGGCAAAGAATTCCACAGTTTCACCACCGTCTGACTGAAGACATTTCTCCTCATCCTCCAGGGGCCACGGTTTATGAATAAGGGGTAAGCCATTTAAAACGGAGACGAGGAAACACTTTTTCTCACAGAGAGTTGTGATTGTGGAATTCTCTGCCTCAGAGGGTGGTGGAGGCCGGTTCTCTGGATACTTTCAAGAGAGAGCTAGATAGGGCTCTTAAAAATAGTGGAGTCAGGGGATACGGGGAGAAGGCAAGAACGGGGTACTGATTGGGAATGATCAGCCATGATCACATAGAATGGCGGTGCTGGCTCGAAGGGCCGAATGGCCTCCTCCTGCACCTATTGCCTATTGACTATTGTGTATTGGCTATTGTCCTTCCTAAAAGAACGTCCTTTAATTCTGAGGCTATGACCTCTAGTCCTAGAGTCTCCCACTAGTGGAAACATCCTTTCCACATCCACTATATCCAGGCCTTTCATTATTGTGTTTGTTTCAATGAGGTTCCCCCCCGCCCCTTATTCTTCTAAACTCCAACAAGTACAGGCCCAGTACCTTCAAACGCTCATCATAGGTTAACTCACTCATTCCTGGGATCAACCCCCTCTGTAAACCTCCTCTGGACCCTCTCCAGAGCTAACACGTCCTTCCTCAGATATGAGGCCCAAAATTGCCCACAATACTCCAAATGCGGCCTGACCAGCACCTTATAGAGTCTCAGCATTACATCCATCAGCATTGCTGCTGACAGAAAGCTATTATTGTCCTGTCAGGCTGATTCCAGTTGAAGGAAATTTCTGTCAGTATTGTCACCAAAATAGCCCGGCTTTGTTCTTTGTCCAAAATGGAGTTGAATTCCAGTGGTGAAGTGAGAGAGGCTGCTCTTGCTAACAGGGTACTCTGGCAAACTGGTCAACGGAGATAAAGGGGAACCCCTCCACTGGCTCTTGCCAGACATTACACAAAGGTCCTGTGAGTCTGTAGAAGCGTCTTAACATGAAACATCACCCATTTCTTCTATCCAGAAATGCTGCCTGTTCCGCTGAGTTACTCCAGCATTTTGTGTCTATCTTTGTTGTAAACCAGCATCTGCAGTTCCTTCCTGCACATGGTGTTCTGCAAGATTCAGGACAGTACGCTACAGGAGATCCTTCATCCCTGTGGCAAGGATTTTGGACAAAGCAGGCAGATGGGACTTGCTCATATAGGCACTGAGCCGAGTGGTGGAAAGGTGTATTTTTATGCTGTATATGTATGACTCTACGCTACAACCACAGGATATTTATGCTATTACCTTCTGTACAATCCTTCCAAACCTGCCACCTCATTATCACTGACACACTTTTCCAATCACTTTCCCTTGCCTTCTCCATAGTTGAGGCAGCCGCCAACGGCTACACTTGGCCAGGCTGGGACTGTGAACTGAATAATATGGTGCCAAACATGGCGGCACTGGCATTATCTGCAAAATGAATTTCACTGTGTAATGTTTAATTTCACGTGTGAATTAATATCCATTGAACCATCCAACCAATGTTACAATGGGGTTAAACTCAGTGGCAAAGCAGGTGATGCTCCATGGTTGCAGGTAAACAAGGCCTGTGATCCCTACTTATTCAGCACAGAAGCCATTGCATACTATTGCACACTTCTATTGAGGCCAAAATGCCAATAACTGTCTTGGAAGCATTATGAGAGAACCTGATCTCCCGGTTGCTAAACACTATAATCCCCCTTCCCATTCCCGCACTGGCCTTTCTGTCCTTGGTCTCCTCCATTGTCAGAGTGAGGCCAAACATGAATTGGAGGAACAGCACCTCATATTTTATTTAGGCAGCTTACCACACAGTGGTATGAATATTGATTTCTCCAAATTCAAATAACCATTGCATTCCCCCCCCTCCACCCAAGTCGTACCAGCTTCAAAGTTGTCTGAGACTCAAAATGCTGGAGTAACTCAGCAGGACAGGCGGCATCTTTGGAGAGAAGGAATGGGTGACGTTTCAGGTCGAGACCCTTCTTCAGCGCCTGAATGGCGGTGCTGGCTAGAAGGGCCGAATGGCCTACCCCTGCACCTATTGTCTATTGCCTTCAGTCATCTTGTTGAGTTTCATTGTCCACAACTGATTTTATCATTGTCATTTTTTGCATATCTTTCATTCATATCTCTCTATATCACCATCTATATCCCTCATTTTCCTTTCCCCTGCCTCTCAGTCTGAAGAAGGGTCTCGACCCGAAATGTCACATATACCTTTTCTCCAGAGATGCCGCCTGACCCGCTGAGTTACTCCAGCATTTTGTGTCTATCTTCAAATAAAAACATTCCTTCCCATTATGAGGCAGAGGTTACATTTCAGTCTGGATTTGTACTGGAGTTATTTTGGTGTTCTGAAAGTTCATTTTCCACTGCTCCATTTACATCAGATAGCTCTGTAATTCTTTTTCTGCCACTTTTATTTTGGTATTGAGTTTATGCCATTATTTCTCCTATTTATTCCACATGGCTTTTTCAGGAATTGTCGGTAAGTCTCCAGGAAATATTTAGCTTGTTTTTAGCCTGCAGTCAACTATTGCTGCCGAGTGATTACTCATAAAATGCAAACAGTGGCCAAACATGAGGCCAGAAGGCCCGAAGGTAGAATAAAAAGTGAAGCAAGTTGAAGAAGTCTTGCCCAAAAATAACTGTTGCCATTGTGATGCAGGCACGTGCCGTCAGGGTGGGCATGGTACGCACTGCCTACCCTGACTAAAATTATAAAATGCTAATTATTAAATATAAATAGTAACGGCACAATAGAATTATGCCAATCTAACAGATCGATCTCTTAGGTAGGCATAATCCTCCCGTGCCTTTCATCCGCAGTACATGTAAATCGTGAAGGTCTGTGCAGCCCACGTGTCATCGACGCTGCTTCAAGCCGTCAATTTCCAGGGGACCGAAGGCAGCTGAATTTCTGCCTTTGCAGCACTGCCCATGCACAGCAGCATACTGCGCATGCACAGCGCACGTTTCTTGGCTGGTTTTTCAAACATGGATTGTCATTATCTTAAGAGTATCTTAAGAAACAAAGAGAAAAGAATGGAGTTTGTGTACAAATAATGTGGTAATTAGATTTCTTTGAGCTATATGTTTTTAAATACCATATTTCCCGCCAATTTTACCCAAAAATAAGGCTCGAAAACGTACCTGCATCTTGGAGGCCGAAGGTAAGGTTGTTAGCCAAGAAAGATAAACTTGGCTATCCCTCAGTACAGCAACATCAAGAACGATAGCCAAGTCTATCCCTCATTGCTAGCAGCTGATGTGAAGTGGCTGTAAAGTGGGAAGCGGCGGCTGTAAAAGGACAGCGCCGCTGGTGGTGGGGGTTAGAGTTCCTTCAACAGCATGTGGGGAGTCTGCGGGGAGGGCAGGAGCATTGAGAAGGAGGGGGTCGGGGATCATGCCAGCAAACAGCTCAACAGCGGGTCAGAGGGCGATGGATAACCGGACAACGGGCGGTGGAGCTTACTCTATGTGTCAGTGTGAGTAACCTCAATTGGTCCCTTGTTCGCACTGACACAGGAGTAAGCTCCACTGCCCGCTGTCCTGTTATCCATCACTTGCTGACCCACTCCGCTCTATGATCTTTGCCCTTGAGCTGGTCCCTTCACTGTTCAGATGGACACTGCCAGAGGTGAGTAGGCCGGCAGAAGGCGCTGAGGTCCGGCGGCCGCTCGCAGCCATCCGAGCTACTTCCCTACCTGGCCACAATGCGGTGGCTCCGCGCCCAGAGTGCCGCGGCAGCAGTGAGTGAGTGGGTTACTGGCATGATCCCCGACCCGCTCCTTCTCAATGCTCCTGCCCTCCCCGCAACTTTACCCCTGGCCAGACTCCCCACATGCTGTGAAAAGAACGCTCCCACAATTGGTCCCTTGAACTAGTATTGTTATTCAATAAGATCACAACTGATTCAATTTGAAACGGTGTGCTCCCATTTTTCCCACCATCTCTCCACCTGCCGTCACCCTCCACCCCCCACCCATTCAGTAATTCAGAATGAAGGAGATTTGGAAACCTTGGGCAAATTGATTTACTTTATTTATTTTTATTTTTTATTTTTACGGAGAGGACAACAATCTGCGCATGTGCGGTTTAAGATTTTTAAAAAGCCGACTGACTGCCTACCCTGAGTAATTACTCACGGAAGGTGTGTGGTATAATGTTAGAGTAGCAACATTTCGTGGCCACTGATCATATATTCTTCTCTTCAGTATACCCCTTATCCTACAGTGCATGTTGTTAGTTTAGTTTAGTTTTATGATACAACGCTGAAACAGGCCCTTTGACCCACTGAGTCCGCACCGACCAGTAATCCCCACACATTATCCTCACTATCCTCCACACACTAGGGGCAATTTACACTTACACCAAGCCAATTGACCTACAAACCTGTACGTCTTTGGAGTGTGGGAGGAACCCGAAGATCTCGGAGTGAACGTACTAAAGCCATAGAGGCAGCATTCGTAGTCGGAATCGAACCCTGGTCTCTGGCGCTGCAAGCGTTTTAAGGCAGCAACTCTACCACTGCGCCACCGTGCCGCCCATATACGGTACCCATATCCCCTTATTCTTTAACTTGTTATGCTCCCCGAACTGTTCTTGAAACCAGCCAAACCAGTCGCACAAATGAACAGAAACACTACCACTTCACCAAGCCTCCGAGGAAGATGATAGCAGATGCCCACATGAAAGACTGGATAATTGAAGAGGGATGAACATAACCTTTTTATTGAAATCAAAATAAAATCAATGATCACAACAATGATTTGGAGAAGACCTTGAACAGAAGTGCCGTGCAACTTGGATGCAATACATTTGGCTTGCAAAGGGCTTGCCGAATTTTCACACATCACTTGCTAATTGTTCTCTCTCTGCTTCTTGTTGCTACACCCTCACATTAACCAATAAAGCTCGCCAATTTGAACAGGCACGAAAGAGGGAGCACATATCGCCAATTCTGGCCTCCCTCCACTGGCTCCCGGTGCACTTTCGAGTTCATTTTAAGATACTGTTATTTGTTTTTAAATCTCTGAATGGGCTCGCCCCGCCTTACCTCTCTGAGCTGCTCCACCCATACGCTCCTGCCCGGTCCCTCAGGTCAGCTGGTCAGCTGCTCCTGGAGGTACCGAGGTCTAGTCGGAGGCTCAGAGGGGATAGAGCCTTCTCTGTTGCTGCTCCGGCACTCTGGAACACCCTGCCGTTGCACATCAGACAGGCCCCCTCACTGTCCATCTTCAAATCCAGTGTTAAAACACATTTGTACTCCTTGGCTTTTGACCATGCCTGAGGCTTTGCTTCTGTTTGTGGTGTTTTTGATGTTTCTTTATTTTACTTGTCTTTTCCTACTATTTCTTTTGATTGTTATTTTTGGTGTGTATTAACTTTTTTGTCAATGATTAGTGATGTACAGCACTTTGTTGCAGCTATGTTTGTTTTTAAAGTGCTCTATAAATAAAATTATTATTATTATTATTATTATTATTATGTCTGTTCAAATTTGCCGATAAGCCTTTGTGTTTTCTATAACCTGATTGTCTTTTTGGACGGGGATTAGCGTGGGGGCATCAGATGTTTTGATGAACCTCGCCCTATTTCAAGAGTGCGTTCTTTTTTACAGTCAAGAAACAGTTTCTGGCGTACAGCGAATGCAGCGCCGGAGACGCGGGTTCGAACCCGGCTACGGGTGCTGTCTGTACGGCGTTTGTGAGTTCTCCCCGTGATCTGCGTGGATTTCCTCCCATACTCCAAAGACGTGCAGGTTTGTACGTTAATTGGCTTGGTAACTGTAATAAAATGTAGGATAGTGTTAATGTGCGGGGATTGCTGGTCGGCGCGGACCCAGTGGGCCAAAGGGCCTGTTTGCGCCTTGTATCACTAAACTAAACTAAGGTAAGAAACATCAAGACTGAAACTGAGCTTCGCACCTTAGTAAGTGACAATGCCTTGCAGCTGCATTGTACATCAAAGGCAACATAGCACGTCTTTTGCAACTGCGGTTGACATTTTCATTATCCACCCACTCAGACAAAGCTTTCAAGATCAGGTCTGTGGTATGGGGGATATTACCCAGTTATCCACATGGATTAACAGGGCCTACGTTATATGAAACTCAGAATGATGCAATGTTTAACAAGGCAAGGGAGTCTGAAGAAGGGTCTCCACCCGAAACGTCACCTATTCCTTTTCTCCAGGGATGCTGAGTTACTCCAGCATTTTGTGTCTATAAAGGGTGGGGATTTCCATTTCAACAAATGTTTACCACAATCTGAAATATAATGAGGTCTGGAGGCAAACGTGCTCATATCTTAATTTAGACATAAAATGCTGGAGTAACTTAACGGGTCACGCAGCATCTCTGGAGAGAAGGAATGGATGACTTTTCTGGTCGAGACCCTTCTTCAGACACACTTTCCTTGTTATAAATCGCATAATTCAGAGTTTCATATAATGCATACCCTGTCAATCTGCAGAGATAACTGGGAAATAGCCTCTGTCTGAAGAAGGGTCTCGACCTGAAACATCACCTATTCCTTCTCTCCAGAAATCCTGCCTGCCCCGCTGAGTTACTCCAGCATTTTGTGTCTATCTTTGGTGTAAACCAGCAGCTGCAGTTCCTTCCTGCTCATTTCTTAAACCTGGTGAATAAGTACAGCCTTCGGATTATCCAGCAGTCATAACCTCAGCTTCCCATGCAGGGGTTAATCACATTTTGAAGGTAGACAAAACGGTGAAACTAAACAATTGAAGTGGGGTTTGTTTAGTTTCTGCCACCTTCTGAATGAAATGAAACAGTGGAAGTTAGCTAAAGGAAGCAGGTGCTAACTAGTGGGACTGAAGGGGGAAGAGGTGAGCATGACATTTTGAAATGTAACAACATCATTAATTTATGTAACATGGTGGTAAGAGATTTTTGGACTGAGTTGAAAAATAAGTCAAAATTGGTTCTCTCTGCTGTGAACACATTCCATTAACCTTTTCCTGAATCTGGTCTCTCTTCAGTAATGTTGCTGGTCGCAGCTGTATCACTGTGAGGAATAATTTATTAGAAATTTGATACAGGGACCGAGAGGGAAAATCAGTAGAATCATCTTGGGCTCCATTCAGCCTCTGAAAGCAAGTGCACTGGAGGTATTAGAGTGATACAACATGGAAACAGGTCCATCAGCCCAACTTGCCCACACCAGCCAGCATACCCCAGCTACACTAGTCCCACCTGCCTGCATTTGGCCCATATCCCACCAAACCTGTCCTATCCAATCCAATACAATACAAATGTATTGTCATTTGAGCCCCAGTGACACTCAAACGAAAGTTCGTTTCCACAGCCATACAAACAAAGATAATTTCCTACAGACATACACACAGTTAAATTCACACAAACATCCATCACAGTGAACCCACTGTGATGGAAGGCAAAGTCTTTTCTTTCCCCTGCTCTCCATTTCTCTCCCGATGTCCAAGCCCCAGGCGGGTGATGATAAGTCCCACGGCCATTTTAGGCCGCGCGGGGCGATTTACGGCCTCGCTCCCGGTCTGAAAGTACAAGGTTGGAACCCCCACGGGCGATGGTGAGTCCCACGGCCATGAAGCCGCACCGGGCGATGTACGGCCCCGGTCCGGGTCATTCCAACCCCGCGACACGGGCTGGAGAAGTCACGTTGCGGGAGCTCCGGGAAGCGGTCTCTCTCTCTCCTCCCAGACCCGCGAGCTCCCGATGTCCCAGTCCACCGGACCTGCGGCTGCATTGCTGCAGCCTCCGAGCCCCAGGAGTCGAGTCGCAGCAGCGAGTCACCACCGCTCCCCATGCTCCGAGGCCGGCCAGCCCCACGATGGTGAGTAGTCCGCAGCTCCGCAGTCTCCCGAGCCCCCAGGTCGTTCAGGTTGGAGGCCGCTCCATGGTGCTAGGCCCCAACGACAACGGAGACCCGACAGGGAAAAAGGTTGGGTCTCACGTACAGGGAAGAGTGTTTAAAAATGTTCCCCCTCCCCTCCCCCCCCCCCCCCCCCCCCCCCCCCCCCCCCCCCCCCCTACATATATACATTTAAAAACAGTATTAAAAAACACCAAACACTACATTTAACTAGACAAAAATAAAAAAAAGACAGACAGGCTGTAGGGGCCGCTGCAACGGAGTGAGTCGCGCCGCCAACCATGTGCTTGTCTAACAGTTTCTTAAACGATCAGATAGTCCCAGCCTCAACTACCTCCTCTGGCAGCTTGTTCCATAAACCCACCACCCTTTGTGTGAAAAAGTTACCCCTCAGTTTCCCATTAAATCTTTTCCCCTTCACCTTAAACCTATGTTCTCTGATCCTCAATTCACCAACTCTGGGTAAGAGACTCTGTGCATCTACCTGATCCTTTCCTCTCATGAATGTATACACCTCTATTTGGGAGACATTCAGAGTCAAATCTATAGTTTTTAGTTTTTAGTTTTTAGAGATACCGCGTGGAAACAGGCCCTTCGACCCAACGGGTCCGTGCCGACCAGCGAGCCCCGCACATTAACACTATCCTACACACACTAGGGACAATTTTTACTTTTACTAAGCCAATTAACCTACAAACCTGTACGTCTTTGGAGTGTGGGAAGAAACTGAAAATATTGGAGAAAACCCACGCTGGTCACGAGGAGAACGTACAAACTCCGTACAGAAAGCACCCGTAGTCGGGATCGTACCCGGGTCTCTGGTGTTGCATTCTCTGTAAGGCAGCAACTCTACCACTGCACCACCATGACTGCCCTGCTGTGTGACATAACGCTATAATTATCTTAACTTATCTTATAAGTTATGTACTGGGATGCATCTCAGAGGTTCAAACATTGATCCATTTCATACACTGTTCAGCATAGAGTTCTTTGCATCTAGTTGTAGAGAAATAGCTGGAATAGAATTAATTAAAGGCTGTAAATTAATTTGATGCTTCCAATATTTGTAAATTTTTGATAAGAACATTTTATATTAGATGAACAGAGAGTTTAAATTAAAGCTGTATTTCTAGATACAAAGACACCAAAGGATCAATCTGAAGAAGGGTTTTGGCCCAAAACTATTTCCTTCAATCCATAGATGCTGCTGCACCCGCTGAGTTTCTCCAGCACTTTTGTCTACCTATGATTTTCCAGCATTTGCAGTTCCTTCTTAAGCAAGATATCAAAGGATATGGGAAGAGAGTAGGAATTTGATCTTGAGAGAGGGTCAGACATGATCACACTGAATGGGAGATGAGGCTTGAAGAGTTACTTCATCTTATTTTCTATTTTTCTATATTTCTGCTCACTCCGGGACATCTTTCATCTCATGGTAGAAGGTTTTTATAGTATTTTGTAGATCAGACACAACGCTGCAGACACAAGACTAATGCTGACGGATAAAATAACCTAGCATGTATTGGTCAGCAGGCTTACAACCCTATCCCACGTGGATAAATGTATCTGGGACTATATTAATTTTGCCTGACAAATGCTGTAAACCCTAAGCCAAGGAGAAAGATCTCCTTGAAATCAGCTTCTTACTTCTGATGTTGTGAGGCTTAATGTCAGTTCAGTTTAGTTATTGTCACGTGTACTGAGGTACAGTGAAAAGCTTTTGTTGCGTGCTAACCAGTCAGCAAAAAGACAATACATTATTACAATCGAGCCATTTACAGTGTATAGACATGTTAAGATGATACTATGTTTAGTAGAAACATAGAAACATAGAAAGATAGAAAATAGGTGCAGGAGGAGGCCATTCGGCCCTTCGAGCCAGCACCTCTGTTCAATGTGATCATGGCTGATCATCCCCAATCAATAACCCGTGCCTGCTTTATCCCCATATCCCTTGACTCCACTAGCCCCTAGAGCTTTATCGAACTCTCTCTTAAATCCATCCAGTACTTGGCCTCCACTGCCCTCTTTGGCAGGGAATTCCATAAATTCACAACTCTCTGGGTGAAAACGTTTTTTCTCACTTCAGTTTTAAATGGCCTCCCCTTTATTCTAATACTGGTTTATTCTAAGGCCCCTGGTTATGGACTCGCCCAAGATTGGGAACATTTTTTCCTGCATCTAGCTCGTCCAGTCCTTTTATAATTTTATATGTTTCTATAAGATACCCCCTCATCCTTCTAAACTCCAGTGAATACAAGCCTATCTATTCAATCTTTGTGCAAGATAAAGTCAGCAAAGTCCAATCAGAGATAGTTCAAGGGTCACCAATGAGGTTGACAATAGTTCAGGAAGGAAGATAATTAAGAAATGGGCACTTACTGTCGTTAGAATAGGTATCGATCTTTGCTGCTGCTCAGTGAAGTTTGAAAGTTAAAAATGTTGTACATGCCAATAATTAAAACAAAATGCTCCTAGGGTTATGCAGCTTTCTGAGGTTTTATATTAAATTATTATTAATTGCTCATTACATTTTGCTTTGAGTCTTTTATGCTTAAATTATACAATGGCACCATCTCAAAGATCTGTTTCTTATGGGCCTGTGCCACTTAGTAGCAATGTTACAAAATTTTGAGATTTAAAAAATCAAGTCTGCAATTTATCCCATCAGATAAAGCATAACAATAAGTTTAATTTGACACCTAATTCACTTCCATATCTCAAGTAATAAAAAAGTTATGGCCATTTTCATACTCGGAAATTAGCATCTTGTTCCCTATTGATTTTCTATGGACATAACAAAAAAGCTGTGATCATGGACAGTCAAAAGCCCATAACCTTCTTAAAAATTAAGAGAACTGAATGAAATTTTCAGTTATCATAGATTGAACCATTCTGAAACAAATATAAAATAATCTTACTTGGATGACCTGAAATTAAAGCATATAATTAGTTAGTTACCCAATTGTAGCTAATTTCAAACTTCAATTACTAGATCTAAACTTCTATCCATTTCTTAATAAATGATTAACATTTTTAAATAGCCTAAGTGTCCAAATAATATTCACAAATCATTCACAATAAAACATGATTTTTAAATCTCATTTACATCAATTTATAGGCCAAATGGAAGGAATTTAGTGTTCAATTGCTGTAAATTAAAGTCCATTTTAAAATCAGCTTTCTAGTGGGTTCCTGTGAACGCGCTGGTTTAGAACGTTCACATTGCAGTGGATTTGTGCCCTCAAACGCCCAGAAAAATACTGCGGGATATAAAGAGCCCAAAATGAGCTACTCGCTATAGAAAACTTTATATACAGGGTTCTTAAGAAGCCCCTTTTAATGTAAAAATAAGGTACATACCTTTAATTGTTTGCTTTATAAAACCCTGGGGCTGTGAGAGGTCGCGGGTTTAGAGAGTGATTTTTAAACTACTATAACTATTATACAAGGCCATAAAAACTAATAATACCTTTTGCGACGGGGTCTTTCAGCAATTTTCCGTTAATGATTTACTAGGCTGAACATTTTCGATTGCAACAGCCTAGTAAAAATCGCGTTTTAAACCCGCCCCCTCTAAACAGCGCCAAAATCACACACACGGGGCTGGGACAGATTCTCAACGACGATTCAGGTAGGTTTTGTAACATACCTACACTTAGGCGATTTTTTAGGCAACTACAAGCGACTAGTTTGTCGCCACATGTTTGCCGGTGGTCGCGGGGAGCCGTCTCCTCAGTCATGCAAAAAGTCGTAGCGTCTTTCTGGGTGCCGCTAAATGTTTCAACATGTTGAAACATTTTCGGCGACAGTGGGTTTGACGCCAATGAGCGTAGCTTGACGTGGGTGCTGTCGTAGGTTGTTGCCAGGATGTCTCCGTTTTTTTGCCGACCTGCTACGACTATGACAGTCGCCGGCAGCTGCCTAAAAGATCGGCAAATGGGACAGGACCATAAACTGCCCCTTACCAGAGGTAGCTCATTACAACCTTCTTTGGAATATCTATGGTGGACCAATGCAAGGAATAGTATTTCACAACATTGAGTTAAACTGTTTTTAGAGTATTTAAACTTCAAGAGAAACTTACTGTTAATCAAGAAAGGAAACTTGAAGGTAGACACACAATGCTAGAGCAACTCAACAGGACAGACAGGGAGAGTCGGGGGAGAGAGACACACAGAGATATGGACGTGTAAGGTGTGAGACATCAAAAAGGACAAAGCTCAAGGAAAATGTGGAATAGCTCATTGTTAGCCAGGGGAAGGTGACAATGAAGCAAACAGAGATAACATTTAATCAGGAGGACAGTCAGTCTGGTTGTGGAACTAGAATGGGGGAGGGATGGAGAGAGAGGGAAAGCAAGGGTTACTTGAAGTTAGAGAAGTCAATATTCATACCGCTGGGGTGTAAGTTGCCCAAGCGAAATATGAGATGCTGTTCCTCCAATTTGCATTGGGCCCCACTCTGAGGATGATTAGGACAGAAAGGTCAGTGTGGGAATGGGAGGGGAAGTTTAACGTGCTGAGCAACCGAGAGATCAGGTAAGTTTAGGCAGACTGATCGGAAGTGTTCAGCAAAACGATTGCCGAGCAAGCGCTTGGCCTCGCTGATATAAACAGGAGTCCACACCTGGAACAGCGGGTACAGTAGATGAGGTTGGAGGAGGTACAAGTGTAAACCAGCATCTATAATTCCTTCCTACACAAGAAAGGAAACATTCTTGGATATCGGAAAACTATTTCCAACTAACAGGTCATTCAAAAAAAAAGCATGTTATTTGGTGATTCATTTCAGTTTTAATTGCCGAAATAATCTGTTGCATTGTTCCCAGAGATTAACAAAATTATTATGACCAGCTCTAAGTTTGCAAATAAAGACAAAAGACACTGCAGATGCTGAACAGTGCAACATCATAAATATTATTCATGGTCACATTTCCTTGACAAATGCAGGCAGATTTATTTGAAGATGGCATGTACCTCCATGATGGCCAGGAAAGTCAGGACCTTTAGAAACATAGAAACATCGAAAATTGGTGCATAGAAACATAGAAACATAGAAAATGGGTGCAGGAGTAGGCCATTCGGCCCTTCGAGCCTATACCGCCATTCAATATGATCATGGCTGATCATCCAACTCAGTATCCTGTACCTGCCTTCTCTCCATACCTCCTGATTCCACAAAGGCCACATCTAACTCCCTCTTAAATATAGCCAATGAACTGGCCTCAACTACATTCTGTGGCAGAAAATTCCAGAGATTCACCACTCTTTGTAAAAAATGTTTTTCTCAATCTCAGTCCTAAAAGATTTCCCCCTTATCCTTAAACTGTGACCCCCTGTTCTGGACTTCCCCAACATCAGGAACAATCTTGCTGCATCTAGCCTGTCCAACCCCTTAAGAATTTTGTAAGTTTCGTGAGTGCAGGAGGAGGCCATTCGGCCCTTCAAGTCTGCACCACCATTCATTGTGATCATGGCTGATCGTCCCCAATCAATAACCCGTACCTGCCTTCTCCCCATATCCCTTGATTCCACTAGCCCCTAGAGCTCTATCTAACTCTCTCTTAAATCCATCCAGTGATTTGGCCTCCACTGCCCTCTGTGGCAGGGAATTGCACAAATTCACAACTCTCTGGGTGAAAAAGTTTTTTCTCACCTCAGTCTTAAATGGCCTCCCCTTTATTCTAAGACTGTGGCCCCTGGTTCTGGACTCGCCCACCATTGGAAACATTTTTCCTTGTTGGAGTCCCTTGAAATGTGGAGATTCCTGTTCTCTAAAGGGGTGTTTGTTCGCAATTTCGCTTTTGTTAGCATTCATAGCAAAAGGATTTGAGTATAGGAGCAGGGAGGTTCTACTGCAGTTGTACAGGGTCTTGGTGATACCACACCTGGAGTATTGCGTACAGTTTTGGTCTCCAAATCTGAGGAAGGACATTATTGCCATAGAGGGAGTGCAGAGAAGGTTCACCAGACTGATTCCTGGGATGTCAGGACTGTCTTATGAAGAAAAACTGGATAGACTTGGTTTATACTCTCTAGAATTTAGGAGATTGAGAGGGGATCTTATAGAAACTTACAAAATTCTTAAGGGGTTGGACAGGCTAGATGCAGGAAGATTGCTCCCGATGTTGGGGAAGTCCAGGACAAGGGGTCACTGCTTAAGAATAAGGGGGAAATCCTTTAAAACTGAGATGAGAAGAACTTTTTTCACACAGAGAGTGGTGAATCTCTGGAACTCTCTGCCGCAGGGGGTAGTCGAGGCCAGTTCATTGGCTATATTTAAGAGGGAGTTAGATATGGCCCTTGTGGCTAAGGGGATCAGAGGGTATGGAGAGAAGGCAGGTACGGGATACTGAGTTGGATGATCAGCCATGATCATATTGAATGGCGGTGCAGGCTCGAAGGGGCGAATGGCCTACTCCTGCACCTAATTTCTATGTTTCTATGTTTCTATGTTTCTTCACAGAACCCAGTGGTCAGTTGGCAGCTTCACGCAGATTGATCAGAGAAACGTTGAGAAAATTGCCATGGAACACACACAAGGATAGAATACCTTTGGAATGGAGATGTGGAGGAATTTCCTTAGTCACTTTAGTTTAGATTATTAGTTTATTTATTGTCACGTGTACCGAGGTACAGTGAAAAGCTTTTGTTGCGTGCTAACCCGTCAGCAGAAAAACAATACATGATTACAATCAATCCATTTACAGTGTATAGATACATGACAATAGAATAACGTTTTGTGCAAGGTAAAGCCAGCAAAGTCCAAGGGACGATGAAGGGTAGTCCAAGGGTCACCAAAGAGGTAGATAGTAGTTCAGCACTGCTCTCTGGTTGTGGTAGGATGATTCAGTTACCTGATAACAGCTGGGAAGAAACTGTCTCTGAATCTGGTGGTGTTTCTCCGAGATCTTCAATTTCCTCCCACAATCCAAAGATGTTACAGGTATGTAAGTTAATTGGCTTAGTGTAAGTGTAAATTGTCCCTGGTGTGTGTAGGATAGAATTAGTGTGTGGGGATCGCTGGTCGGCGCGGACTCGGTGGGCCGAAGAGCCTGTTTCCGCATATATCTCTAAAAAAAATGATTTTAATTTAAAAATAAATCAATAGTATCAATCTCTCTCAGAATGTCATGTTTTAATAAGATCACTTCTCATTGTTCTGTTCTCCAGTCCCAACTCTTTCCTCATAAGTCAACAATCAACTCCATGAACCATCCATGTAGGGTTCCACCACAAAAAAATCTGACTTTAAAAATGATTAATACTGTATGGATTAAGTGTGGTAAATTTCCCTCATTCTATCATCGTGCAATCTTGCACCATGAGTTACTCCAGCTTTTTGTGTCCAACTTTGATAATAAACAAACTTGAATCTGAATCGCCATATGCCTCATAAAGGCCAATATCGTATGCCTTCATAAAGGCCAATGGCAAGTCAAACTTATTGTCGTATGCACAGGTGCAATGAAAATCCTGCTTCCTGCAGCGTCCCAGGCACTTAATCAATTTGTTTTGGATTCAGACAATCCAAAACAAATTACACACATTCTTGCTATTGAGGGAGTGCAGCGTGGGTTCACCAGGTTAATTCCCGGAATGGCGGGACTGACATATGTTGAAAGAATGGATCGACTGGGCTTGTATTGACTGGAATTTAGGATGAGAGGGGATCTTAAAGAAATATATAAAATTATTAAGGGATTGGACAGGCTAGATGCAGGAAAAATGTTCCCGATGTTGGAGGTAGGCAATTTAGGGGTAGGCCATTTAGGACTAAGATGAAAAAAACATTTTTCACCCAGAGAATTATGAATCTGTGGAATTCTCTGCCACAGAAGGCAGTGGAGGCCAATTCACGGGATGTTTTCAAGAGAGCATTAGATATAGCTCTGAGGCGAATAGGGGATATGGGGAGAAAGCAGGAACGGGGTACTGATTTTGGATGATCAGCCATGATCACATTTGAATGGTGGTGCTGCCTCGAAGGGCCAAATGGCCTACTCCTGCACCTATTTTTTATGTTTCTGTGTTTCTTCTATTAGTAAATTTGCAGATGACACCAAAATAGGTGGTATAGTAGACAGTTAGGAAAGTTATCTAAGTTTACAACAATATCTAGTTAGTTGGGAAGGTGGGCCAAGGATTGGCAAATGGAATTTAACATGGACATACGTGAGGTTTTATACATTGACATGTAGGACTTGCACCTTAAAGGGATGCATGGTGGCACAGCGGCACAGCGGTACAGTTGCGGCCTCACAGCGCCAGAGCCCCGGGTTCAATCCAGACTACAAAGATGGCGGCGCTGGCTTAACAGCTGCGGCCCACCTGCAGTCCGTTTTTTTTTTTTTTTCTTTCTTTTTGTTCCTTTGTCATGTTTTAGTTAATTTTGTTTTATTAAGTTGTGTATGTGTGTGGGTGGGGTGGGAGAAACATGTTTTGGTCTCTTCCTTCGGGGGATGCAACTTTTTTCTGGCGTATTCCCTGTCCCCGTCTCCGTCTGCGCCAAGGCCTAATGGCGGAGCTGGCGGTCTCGGTGCTGTGGCGGCGGCAGCAGCGGCATTGGAGACCCGACTCGACCCCGGAGCTGTGGCAGCAGCAGCGGAGACCTGACTCGACCCCGGAGCTGTGGCGTCGGCAGCGGCAACGGAGACCCGACTTGGCCCTGGAACCATGGAGGCGGCAGCGGAGACCCGACTCGGTCTTGGAGCTGTGGCGGCGGCAGCGACCACCCGCGGAGTTTGAACCGGCCCGTTCGCGGAGCACCGTTGAGCCGTGGGATTTACCAGCACCCGGTGGGGCCACAACATCTGGAGCCTGGATCGCCTCAGCGTAGAGGGAGAACAAAGAGGGAAGAGACAGAGACTTTAAGATTTTGCCTTCCACCACAGTGAGGAGGTGTTTGGTGAACTCACTGTGGTGGATGTTAAATTTGTGTTGATTGTGTGTTTTTGTCATTTTTTATTATATGTATGACTGCAGGGAAACAAAATTTCGTTCAGACCGAAAGGTCTGAATGACAATAAACAAATCTAATCTAATCTCATCTAATCTAATCTAATGGCTCTGTGGAGTTTGCATGCTCTCCCTGTGACCTAATGGGTCTTCTCTGGGTGCTTCGCTTTCCGACCACACTCCAAAGGCAAGCAGGTTTGCAGGTTAATTGGCTTCTGTAAATTGCCCTAAGTGTGAAACTGGGATAACATAGACCTGGTTGAAGGGGTGATCGAATGAATGGTTGACATGGGCTCAATGGACCAAAGAGCCTGTTTCCATGCTCTATCTCAAAAACTAAAACCATTAACTACCATGGTAGAGACCTGGGGAGTGTTGCTGAACAGAGATCTGGGAGTAAAGGTGCATGGGCCCTTTAAAGTGGAAGGTCAATTTGGACTGCTAGCTGTAGCTGGCATTTGGCATGCTTGTCTTCACAGGGAGGAGTACTGAATACAGAAGTTACAACACCATGAGGCCACACATGGAACACTGCGTGCGGTTTTGATCACCCAACTATGGGAAGGGCGTAGTAAATTTGGAAAGAGAGCAAAAGAGACTCACCAGGATATTACGAGAGCTTGCAGGTTGGAGTTATAGGGAGAGGTTAACATAGAAACATAGAAACATAGAAAATAGGTGCAGGGGGAGGCCATTTGGCCCTTCTAGCCCACAACACCATTCATTGTGATCATCCACAATCAGTAATCCGTGCCTGCCTTCTCCCCATATCCCTTGATTCAGCTAGTCTCTAGAGCTCTATCTAACTCTCTCTTAAATTCATCCAGTGAATTGGCCTCCACTGCCTTCTGTGGCAGAGAATTCCACAAATTCACAACTCTCTGGGTGAAAAAGATTTTTTCTCATCTCAGTTTTAAATCGCCTCCCCTTTATTCATAGACTGTGGTTCCAGTTAAATAGACGGGGACTTTTTCTTTGTGGCGTAGGAGGGTGAGGTGTGACCTTATTGTTGTGTACAAGGCCACAAGGGTTTAGAAAGGTGAACACTCGCTATTTTTCTCCCAGGATAGAGCATTCAAAAATTAGATGGCAAAGGCTTTAAGTGAGAGTGAAAATGTTTAAGAAGATCCTCAGGGGCAATCTATTCACTGGGAGAGTAGTCCAAATCCAGGGTGACCGACAAGTGGATACTATTACGACTTTTAGAAGTCATTTGGACAGTCAGCTGGATAGGAGGTTTACAAGGCCAATTCCCAGGATGGTGGGACTGTCATATGTTTATAGAATGGAGCGGCCGGGCTTGTACACTCTGGAATTTAGAGGGATGAGAGGTGATCTTATTGAAACATATAAGATAATTAAAGGTTTGGACACGCTAGAGGCAGGAAACATGTTCCCGATGTTGTGAGAGTGCAGGACCAGGGCCCGCAGTATAAGAATAAGGGGTAGACCATTTAGGACGGAGACGAGGAAACAATATTTCACCCAGAGAGTTGTAAACCTCTGCCTCGGAAGGCTGTGGAGGCTAATTCTCTGGATGCTTTCAAGAGAGAGTTAGATAGCGAGTCAGGGATATGGTGAGGAACAGGGTACTGAATGTGGATGATCAGCCATGATCACAGTGAATGGCGGTGCGAATGGCCTACTCCTGCACCTATTGTCTATTGTCTATTGTCTATTGGTTTGGAAGGATATTGGTCAAATGCAGGCAAGTGTTGAGAGCCTGCAACAGGACTGCATCCTCACCGACCAGTGACCAGGACACTAACACTATTGTACACACACCAGGGACAATATTTTACATTATATACCATGGCAATCAACCTACAAACCCGTACATCTTTGGAGTGTCGGAGACAACTGAAGATCTCGGAGAAAACTCAGGTGTTCACGGGGAGATCGCTCAGACTCCAGACGCACAGGACCCGTAGTCTGGGGCGAACCCGGGACTCTGGCGCTGTAAGCGCCGTAAGGCAGCAACTCTACCGCTGCGCCACCGTGCCATCCTTGCAACCTGAAGTTGCGACCTTAAAACACTGCAGGCCCTGGTAATGGAGCAGCTCCAACCCTGCCTGAAGCATTTTCACGCAGCAACAACAAACCAACAATGGGAACACATGAGACTACAGATGCTGGAATCTGGAACAAACTATGAACCGCTGGAAGAGATGACATGACCACCAGGGGTGCCGAGGAGATGGCAGCCCTGCCAGCAGTCTGTTCGTTTTGTCATCTTTTTGTTACTTTTAGCGTTTGTTTAAAGTTTGTTTTAATGTTCTTCGGTTTGTTTTATGTGGGGGGGAGGTGGGAGGGAAATCGGGGGAAACTTTTGTTTCAAGTTTCTACCTTCCTGGAGAGGTGATCATTTTTCGGATCACACTCTCCGGACTCTGAGGCTTACCGTCGCTGGAGCTGGAAGCCGCCTCGGTTTGTTGCGAGTCCCACTGCGGTGCGCGGACTTTACATCGGAGCGGATCCCTTGCCTGGGATCGCTCCCACCGCGGCCTGCGGACTTACCATCAAGGACTCGCAGTCTCGGGAGAGGCTAGTCGGGAGCTCCAACGCCGCAGAAGGTTCGACCAGCCCTGACGCGAGGTTTGATCGCCCGGCGTGGGGGAGCTGACAACCTCCCGATGCAGGAGCTGAACGCCTCGACGCGGAGGGCCTGAACGCCGCCGGCTACGGGAGTCAAGATCATCCTGTCAACGGAGGGCTCGAGGCCCCCGACCAAGGAAGAACAAAAGGAAGGACTTGAACTTTATTTCGCCTTTCATCACAGTGAGGGATGTGTGGGAGTCACTGTGGTGGATGTTCATGTTAAAATGCGTTTTTGAGTGATCTGTTGCTTTTAATTGTATGACTGACCAGGCCAATGAAATTCCGCGTATGTTGCAAACCATACTTGGCGAATAAAATCTGATTCTGATTCTGAGTTCAACGGGTCGGGCAGCATCTGTGGCAGGGAGTAGAACTGTTGATATTCCCTGCAACAGGAAAGCGAGTGGAGAGGAAGAGGGGGTATACAGAGGAAAGGGGGAGGAGTGAGATGGGGGCTAGTGGGCGATAGATGGACCAAGCTAAAGTCTACAACAGGGACGCAGGCTGTTCGGCCCAACCCGTGCAAGTAGATGCCAATCTATCTATCCCGTTTCCTTGCATTTGGCCCATTTCCCGCTAAACCTTTCCTATGCCTGTAACTATGGAAATAAATGCTGTTGTTACGCCTGCCTCAACTGCTTCCTCTGGCAGGTGGGGAGAAATGACGGGCAGTTGCAGATCGATGGCGAGAGGGTGAGGGTGGAAACAGTTTCCACCTATGTGTCTTGCAGGGAAGATTTGTAGCTGCTGGGATTCCATTACACCTGCTGCTCTTAGAAACATAGAAATTAGGTGCAGGAGTAGGCCATTCGGCCCTTCGAGCCTGCACCGCCATTCAATATGATCATGGCTGATCATCCAACTCAGTATCCCGTACCTGCCTTCTCTCCATACCCCCTGATCCCCTTAGCCACAAGGGCCACATCTAACTCCCTCTTAAATATAGCCAATGAACTGGCCTCAACTACCCTCTGTGGCAGAGAGTTCCAGAGATTCACCACTCTCTGTGTGAAAAAAGTTATTCTCATCTCGGGTTTTAAAGGATTTCCCTTTATCCTTAAGCTGTGACCCCTTGTCCTGGACTTCCCTAACATCGGGAACAATCTTCCTGCATCTAGCCTGTCCAACCCCTTAAGAATTTTGTAAGTTTCTATAAGATCCCCCCTCTCAATCTTCTAAATTCTAGAGAGTATAAACCAAGTCTATCCAGTCTTTCTTCATAAGACAGTCCTGACATCCCAGGAATCAGTCTGGTGAACCGTCTCTGCACTCCCTCTATGACAATAATGTCCTTCCTCAGATTTGGAGACCAAAACTGTACGCAATACTCCAGGTGTGGTCTCACCAAGACCCTGTACAACTGCAGTAGAACCTCTCTGCTCCTATACTCAAATCCTTTTGCAATGAAAGCTAACATACCATTCGCACTCTTGTCCTTCCACCTGCTAGAGATGATCTATGCTCCTTTATGAGAACCAGGCACTTTGCCAGTCTGTCAATTTGCCTAATTATTGGCAGGAAATAGACAATGAAAATATGTTTCCACGCTGTGTCTCTAAACCAAACTAACCACTCATTGACTGTGACATAGTAGTGCTCCCATATCCCGTTGATGGATAAAAAGCATTAGTTGTAGAGTTATAGAGTGATACAGCATGGAAACAGGCCCTTCCGCCTAACTTACCCACACCGGCCAACATGTCCCAGCTACACTAGTTCCAACTGCCTGCGCTTGGTCCATATCCCTCCAAACCAGTCCTATCCATGTAACTGTCTAACTGGTTCTTAAACATTGCAATAGTCCCTGCCTCAACTACCTCCTCTGGCAGTTCTTTAAATGGTTAAATACAACCAATGTCCAAATCCCTGATCTTGGCAGGTTTAGCACCATGACGGCTCCCTTATCCATTCTCTCTCTCCCCCTATCACCTTGTAAATGCAGTGGTGTTCTTGCCATTCCCAAATACAGAAAATATTTTGTTGAAATATTTCTGAAGCGGGACCTGAAGAAAGGTCTCCAACCAAATCGTCACCTCTTCCCTTTCTCCAGAGATGCTGTCTGACCCGCTGGGCTACTCCATCTCTTTTTGTGTCTATCTTCAGTTTAAACCAGTATCTGCTGTTCCTTCCTACACAAGAAACTATTTCTTGTCGACTTTGGCTGGTGAACAACACAGAAGGTTTAGGAATAGTGGTGGTGAGAAAGACTTTATGTTTTCAGTTTTAGTTTGTGTGGAAAGTTTTAGTTAATGAACCAGGTGGAGGGGGGAGAGCTTTGAATCATCTCTGGCAGTGATCACTGTGTCATAGATTACCAAGAAGAGTAACGGCAGTTGCTAATTACATTGAATATACACAGAAGGTGTTATGTGTAGGTTCATGATTCAGTTTCTGTCATTGCGTTACCTCGGCTATGAGCGTTATCACAAGTTGTATTTTTAGTTATCTGCAAAAATGCTTTAATGAGTTCAAGCTAGTTTACGTAACCGCAGGGGACCACAAGAAAATATTTGAGGAAGTTCCAATTTCATTGTATCGAAGAGAGAGTTCGAGACAGCGAGCGCTGCTCAAATAAATAGTAATTAATAATGAACAGAGTTACTACAATTCCCCCAGTAATTATATAATTGGGCGATAAATAATTATATTATCAATAAGTTCATGTAAACCAAAATCCGTCATTATGATGAATGCTCCTTCGCCTATGAAACGATACAATACGATACGATAGAACATTATTTATTCCAGGCAGGAAATTGATCTGCCAACAGTCATGAAACACAAAATACACGAAACATGAAATTAAAGTGATGAGTGGAAAGGCCAGGATTGCGGATGTGCAAAGATTGGGGAGGGCTGTGGGTGGAGGGGGGTGCGGGGCAGGGGGAGGGGAATCAGTCTACCCCACGACAGAGTGGGAGGGGTTATAAAGTTCGATAGCCACAGGGAAGAAGAATCTCCTGTGGCGTTCTGTGCTGCATCTTGGTAGAACCAGTCTGTTGCTGAAGGTGCTCCTCAGGTTGACCAATGTGTCATGGAGGGGGTGAGCTGTATTGTCCGGGATGCTCCACAATAATAATACATTTAATAATGAACATAGTTAATACAATTCCCCCAGTAATTTTATAAATCAATACGTTTATATAAACCAAAATCCATCATTATGATGGATGCTCCTTCACCTGCAACAATATTTATAGGAGGTCATGATCCCCTGTGACACTGATGGTTTTGTGCTCTTATAAGATTATTAAGGGCTTGGACATACTAGAGGCAGGAAACATGTTCCCGATGTCCAGAACCAGGGGCCACAGTTTAAGAATAAGGGGTAAGACATTTAGAACAGAGATGAAGAAACTCTTTTTCTCACAGAGAGTTGTGAGTCTGTGGAATTCTCTGCCTCACAAGAGTGGAGGCCGATTCTCTGGATGCTTTCAAGAGAGATCTATATAGGGCTCATAAAGATAGCGGAGTCAGGGGATATAGGGAGAAGGCAGGAATGGGGTACTGCTTGTGGATGATCAGCCATGATCATATTGAATGGTGATGCTGGCTTGAAGGGCTGAATGGCCTCCTCATGCACCTATTGTCTATTGTCTATGGTCTCTCATCCTACTTGCCCAATATGCTGCACACCCTTCCAACCCTACATCCCCCAACCACTAGTGTCCCTTACTGAATCCTCCCTCTCTCTTTTATACCTCTAATCATTTATGATTTAAGCTCCTCTTGTCTATGAAACTCAGTCAATTTAGCCAACTGTTGGCAGGAAATGGAAGATGAAACATAAAACAGTCCCATCAGTAGTTTAGTTCAGTTTAGTTTAGAGATACAGCGCGGAAACAGGCCCTTCAGTCCACACCGTTGAGTCCACACCGACCAGTGATTCCCGCACATTAACACTATCCACCACCCACTAGAGACAATTTACTCTTGTACCAAGCCAATGTTCGTCTTTGGAGTGTGGGAGGAAACTGCAGCACCCGGAGAAAACGCACTCGGGTACGGGGAGAACATACAAACTCGGTGCAGACAGAGCCCGTAGTCAGGATGGAACCCGGGTCTCCAGTGCTGTAATACAATACAATACAATTTATTTGTTGTCATTTGAACCCAGAGGTTAAAACAACATTTGGTTTCTGCAGTCATACAAACAAGAAGAAGGACCAAGACACAACACAATTAACACAAACATCCATCACAGTGAATCTCCTCCTCACTGTGATGGAAGGCAAAGTCTTATCTCTCCCCTGCACTCCTCGTTCTCCTCCCGATGTCAGAGTCAAAGCCCTCGGCGGGCGATGGTAAATAAGTCCTGCGGCAATTATAAAGCCACGTCGGATGATGCAAGGCCGCGCTCCGAATCTTGGTGTTGGAGCCCCCGGCGTGCGCTAATAAGTCCCGCGGCCATTTAAAGCCGCGCCGGGCGATGTAATGCCCCGCTCCAGGTCATCCTCAACCCCGCAACTCGGGCGGGAGAAGTCGCCGTTGCGGAAGCCCTGGAAAGCGGTCTCCCAGCAGGGACCCGCGGGCTCCCGGTGTCACCGTCCACCGGGCCAGCGGCTGGAGCCCCCAAATCTCCTGGGTCGGGCCGCAGCAGCTCGCCACCACCACACCTCCCGCTCCGAACTCGGCCAGATGGTGGGTAAGTCCGCAGTTCCACGACTGGAGCCCCAGGTGGTTTCGGTTGGAGGCCGCTCCACGGTGCTCGGCCCCAACGACAACGGAGACCCGACAGAGAAAAGGTCGGGTTCTCCGTGCAGGGGAAAGATTTTTATAAGTTTCCCCCACCCCCCCCCCCCCGCCCCCCCACACACATACCCAGTTTTAAAAAAAATAAAAACTACATACAAACGAGACAAAAAATTAAAAAAACGACAGACGGACTGCAGAGGCCGCTGCGACGTGAGTCGCGCCGCCCACCCAAAAGCAGTCGCGCTGCCCGCCCACCTGTAAGGCAGCAACTCTACTGCTGCTCTACGATGCTGCCTAAATATCCCCTTGACTGTGTGCACTATTGCCCCTGTCCCACTTAGGAAACCTGAACGGAAACCTCTGAAGTCTTTGCGCCCCACTCAAGGTTTCCGTGCGGTTCCCGGGGGTTTGTGTCAGTCTCCCTACCTGGTTCCACTACCAGCAACCTCCGGCAACCACCTGCAACCTCTGGGAACCGCACAGCGAAACCTTGGGTTATACACATACTCACACGTACACATACTGTATATGCACACACACACATGTATACATATGCATATATATATATAGTTTTTATGTGTACGTATCTGTGCATTTATACACAAACACATATTTGCACACATACGCACATAAAAACAAAGACAATAATATGTAAACAGGGAACACTATAATCAATACAATTAATGAGAATAAAAGTTCAGCATTTGTATACTAATGCATACACTCACACACTCAATCCACACACACACACACACACACACACACACACACACACACACGACACACACACACACACACACACACACACACACACACACACACACACACACACACACACACACACACACACACACATGCACACACACACACACACACGCACACACACGCACGCACACACGCACACACACACACACACACACACACACACACACACACACACACACGCACACACACACACACACACCACACACGCACACACGCACACACACACACACACACACACACACACACACACACACACACACAGACAATAATAGTGCAATAATACCAATAATAGTCTATTATAGTTCAGAGCTTATTTGAGGTTGTTGTGCTTAATAACCAGATGCCTGTAGGGAAGAAGCTGTTCCTGAACCTGGACATTACAGTTCTCAGGCTCCTGTACCTTCTCCCCGATGGCAGTGGTGAGATGTGGCCAGGGTGGTGTGAACGTTGATCCATACCCACTTTAACTGAGGTAACATTTTGAAGTCGACATTGCTGTTTCCACTTGCAAGTTGTCGCAGCTGCCCCACGTGTAGGAGAGCAGCTTGGCACTATTTTGGGCTGTGATAATGAGGCCGTGGTGTCTCTCAAGAGTGGTGCTGACGCCATGAAGGGGGTGGGAACTGAATGTGGAGAAGCTCAAATCCGGTGAAAGCCGACAAGTGATGGCAGTGCCAAGAGGGTAGACAAAAATGCTGGAGAAACTCAGCGGGTGAGGCTGGACGAAACGTCACCTTTTCCTTTTTCTACATGCATGGTGCCTCACCCAGCATTTTTGTCCACCTTCGATTTTCCAGCAACTGCAGTTCTTTCTTAAGCCGTTCCAAGAGGCTCACTGCTACTATAAATTACCCACAGTCGGCTTACATGAATACCCTGTGGCAATGACATTTTTCAGTAGAATCCATCAGCAGGCAGGCTGGAAAGGAAATGCATACATCGGTCACCACTTCCAGGTATTCGTTCTTAACTCAACGCTGAGCGCCTTTTAATTTTGATCTGGTTTCCCATCTGACCTTTCTGTCCTGGGCCTCCTCCATTGTCAGAGTGAGGCCCAATGCACTACACATATTGCTTAGGCAACTCACACCCCAGCGGTATGAACATTGACTTCTCCAACTTCAAGTAACCCTTGCTTTCCCACTCTCTCCATCCCTCTCCCTTCGCAGTTCTCCGACCAGCCTAACCGTCCCCCTGATTAAATGTTATCTCTGTTTGCTTCGTTGTCACCTTCTCCTAGATAACAATTATATATTCTACGCAATCCTTGTGCATTGCCCTCTTTGATATCTTGTTTTCACACCTTACTCTTCCTTATCTCTTGGTTTCCCTCTCCCATGACTTTCGGTCTCAAGAAGGGTCTCGACCCGAAATGCCACCCATTCCTTCTCTCCAGAGATGCTGCCTGTCCCGCTGAGTTACTCCAGCTTTTTGTGTCTATCTGATAGGCCTGGGGCTCCATATCAAGCAGGGAGGAGGCCACATATCATGAGCAGGCAAGGGGGTCTGTGGCTTTGCTTGTGGGAATATGTGGAGCGTGGATATGGTGGGTAAAAGTGTGTGTTGCCTCCACCCCTTCCACACCCCCCTTCTCCACATTTCAAGGGACTCCAACAAGGAAAAATGTTCCCAATGTTGGGCGAGTCCAGAACCAGGGGCCACAGTCTTAGAATAAAGGGGAGGCCATTTAAGACTGAGGTGAGAAAAAAACGTTTTCACCCAGAGAGTTATGAATTTGTGGAATTCCCTGCCACAGAGGGCAGTGGAGGCCAAATCACTGGATGGATTAACGAGAGAGTTAGATAGAGCTCTAGGGGCTAGTGGATTCAAGGGATATGGTTGGGGAGAAGGCAGGCACGGGTTATTGATTGGGGATGAACTTTTTTCACACAGAGAGTGGTGAATTATGGAACTCTCTGCCACAGAGGGTAGTTGAGGCCAGTTCATTGGCTATATTTAAGAGGGAGTTAGATGTGGCCCTTGTGGCTAAAGGGTTCAGAGGGAATGGAGAGAAGGCAGGTACGGGATACTGAGTTGGATGATCAGCCATGATCATATTGAATGGCGGTGCAGGCTCGAAGGGCCAAATGGCCCACTCCTGCACCTAATTTCTATGTTTCTATGTTTCTATTAAACACAACTTCAAACAAACTATGAACTATAATAGCCTATTACACTTTATCTGTTTACTGATGTGTGTATATATATATATTTAGTGGTATATGGTCACACTGATCTGATCTGTACGTATGACTACAATATCCTGTTGTGCTGCAGCAATGAAGAATTTCATTGTCCTGTCTGGGACACATGACAATAAACTCTCTTGACTTGTCACTTCATGTCCCTATCCAAATGTATTTGAAGCTTTCTCAATCACTTCCTCAATTAGAGATATATACAGATTCAATCACAGTGATATGGGATAAAGGCCATGTTTACAGGCAAGACTGGGACAATATTCACCATCTCTCAAACCCTTCATTTGTAAAAACAAGGGCAAGGTGGATTCTATGCCAGGCACCATCCCTTATCATCTCTGATTCTAATTCCTGCATCTCCCCCCCACCCTTCCCCCCCAAAAGCCATTGAGGGAGTGCCTTCAATAGATCTATGCTCAGCACCATCATCTCCAAGGCAATTTAGTTCAGAGATGCTGCATGGAAACTGGCCCTTCAGCACATCGAGTCCATGCCCACTGTCATTCACCCGTTCCCACTAATTCTATTTTATCCCACTTTCACGGGGGGGGGGGGGGGGGGGGGAGAATTACAGAGGCCATTTATGTATAGCAACACGTCTTTGAGATGTGGGAGGAAACCGGAGCACCCAGAGGAAACAAGGAGAACGTGCAAACTCCACCCTGTCAGCACCCCAGTTTGGGATCGAACCGGGGTCTCTGGTGCTATGAGGCAGCATCTCCACCAGCTGTGTCACTGTGTTCAAGAGGGAACTGCAGATGCTGGAAGATCGAAGGTACACAAAATTGCTGGAGAAACTCAGCGGGTGCAGCAGCATCTATGGAGCGAAGGAAATAGGCGACGTTTCGGGCCGAAACCCTTCTTCAGACCTGAGTCTGAAGCTGTGTCACTGTGTTCCCCTGGCCAATCAATCCTAGCCTTGTTGGCAATGCCTAGCACCCCGAAATAAATCTATAAGCAAGTTGGTAGGATTTTTATTACAAGCCTGCAGCTTCTGGATAATATTAATTTTCAAACTGATATCAAATTGGCTTTATCCAGTTTTCCGTATTAGTTAACCAATAATTTAACTTTTGACCGTTTCTACTTGCAACCATTGTGCCCGGGTTCTGAGAATAGCTTTGACCAGCAGGAAATTCCTCCTATACAACAGGAGGTGCAACTCCAGAGCAAACAAAATCATGAGAGACCTCTTCCACCCCTGCAACAGACTGTTCCAGCCGCTACGGTCAGGCAAACGCCTCCGTTGCCATGCAGTGAGAACGGAGAGGTTGAGAAGGAGTTTCTTCCCAGAGGCAATTCGGACTGTAAACGCCTTTCTCACCAGGGACTAACTGTACAGAACGTTTTTCCTTCTATTATTTATTATGTAAAATAATATGTGTGTTATGATTGTGTTTATAATTTGTTTGGTTGTTTTGTTGTTCCGCAAGCATTGCCACTTTCATTTCACTGCGCATCTCGTATGTGTATGTGACAAATAAACTTGACTTGACTTGACTTGACAACCTCCAGAGCCAAACCTGAACCTGAAACGTCAACCATCTATTTTCTCCAGAGATGCTGCCTAACCCATTGGCTTTAGTTTAGTTTAGGGATACAATGTGGAAACAGGCTCTACAGCCCACCGTGCCAACCAGAGATCATGCCGTACCCATTAAAGTCACTGTCCCACTGTACGAGGTAATTCACGAGTTCTCCCAAGATTTCCCGATTCGAACTCGCAGAATGTCCGTAGCAAATCCGTAGGAGTTCATGGATGTCTCGTAGCGGCTCGTATGAGTAAAAAGTAACAATTTTATTCATCACAAGTATTTTTTTACTCGTGGACAATTTTTACAGGGATGAAAAAACGTCACGAGTTTACCGGATGTCCCAGGTACCTAGTGTTAGCTTTACGAGCCGCTACGAGACATCCACAAACTCCTACAGATGCCCTACGGACATTCTCTGAGTTCGAATCAGGGGAAAACATGGGAGAACTATTGAATTACCTCGTACAGTGGGACACGGGCTTAACACTATCCTACACGCACTGGGGACAATTTACAATTTCACTGAAGCCAATTAACCTACAAACCTGTACGTCTTTGGGGTGTGGGAGGAAACTGTAGCACCCATGCAGGTCACGGGGAGAACGTACAAACACCGTACAGACAGCACTAGTGGTCAGGATGGAACCCGGGTGTCTGGCGCTGTAAGTCAGCAACTCCACCGTTGTGCCACCGTTGTGCCACCATGGTTACTGCAGCACTTTGTGTCTATCCAGAGCCTAGCCATTGAGTGTCAGTCTAAGTGCTGATTGTGGGGCCACAGTAGAATTGTTGTGATCTGTGTGGAGACTCTGAACACACCCGCACCCAGTCCAAGTGCTCTATTTTTAACAACAGGGCATCCTTTTGTGCAAGGAGCTGAACAAATTCTCGATAGAATTACAAGAGGAACATCAAACAACTGGAAAAAGGTATTTAAAGTCAGCAGGCCACACTAATCCCTCTTCCTTCAACTCCTGCGGAGATGTCCATTGAGGTTTTGTAGAACTGAGAGGAGTGTGTGTTTAGAGCGATGTGAACCACCATATAAAGTTATTGCAGCAGACACCGTGGTGGCACGGTGGCGCAGTGATAGAGCTTCTGCCTCACAGCACCAGAGACCTGGGTTCAATCCTCACTGCGGGTGCTGTCTGTACAGAGTTTGTACGTTCTCCCCGTGACCTGCGTGGGTTTTCTCCGGGATCTTTGGTTTCCTCCCACACTCCAAAGCTGTACAGGTTTGTAGGTTAATTGGCTTGGTGTAAATGTAAAATTGTCCCTAGTGTGTGTAGGATAGCATTAATGTGCGGGGATCGCTGGTCGGCGCTGACTCGGTGGGCCGAAGGGCCTGTTTCCGTGCTGTATCCCTAAACTGGATGAAGCCACCAAGCCCTGACAGCCACGTATTAAAGTGAGTGGTTGACGGAGTTTTTCTCCCACATCAGTTAGCTGCAGTCAGATCCATAATCAGTGTCGTTCTCCCTGCCCCTCCTCCACTGGAGCTTTCCCCTTGACTCAGCCGTGCCTCTGGAGGTGGGCTGGCTTCCCAGCTACTTCAAACGGAAAACAGTGTTATTCCAAGCAAATTAGTCCGGGCATGCGACATCTATATTACTAAAAGTCTGTTCTTGACCGATTTTGGCCATCTGTGCTGCGATTTCCGAGAGAATGCCGCCACCTACGATCATCATTTTTGGCCACCTCGCTCAGAGCACCCCTCCACCACATGTGTGCCTAGGATTTTTCCCGTTGATGAAAATTGACAGAGATATTAATGTTTTTACAAAATTCCCCATTCTCTCTGCTGCCTCCTCTGGAGGGAGGGGGAGGGACTATAAAACCAGGAAGTGGTGTGTCTCAATCAGTCTCTGCAAGTGGTGTGCCTCAATCAGAGCTCTGAATGACACTGAACAAATGTCTACAGCACTGTAAGTACCCTTAATGTGGTTTGAGAATGAAAATATGGTTAGAGGTAAAAAAAAAAGCACTGCCTGCAAATGGTTGTTTGGGTTTGGGTTGAAGTAAAAAAAGGCTCTCTCCTCTCTCCTCTCCCCCCCTCCTCCCCCCCCCCTCTCCCTCCCCCCCCTCCCCCCCTCCTCCCCCCTCTCCCCCCTCCTCCTCTCCCCTCCCCTCCCCCCCCCTCCTTTCCCCCCCCCCCCCCTCCTCTCCTCTCCCCTCCCCTCCTCTCCCCCCCCTCTCCTCACCCCCCCCTCCTCTCTCTCCCTCTCTCTCCTCTCCCCACTTTTTTCTCCCCCTCCTCCCCTCCGTCCCCCCCCCCACCGTCCCTCCCGTAATCCCCCCTCCCCCCTACACACACCCCAACCCCTGTCCCTCCCCCCTCCCTCCTCCTCCCTGCTCTCCACCTCTCCTCCGCCCCTCATCTCACCTCCCTCTCAGCATACACTCTCTCTCTCCCCCCTCCTCCCCCCCCCCTCTCCCCCGCGCCCCTCCTCCCACTCCTCTCCTCCCCCTCTCTCACCACCCCTCCCCCCCCCTCTCCCGCCCCTCCCCCCCTCTCCCCCCTCTCTGTCTCTCTCTCTCTCTCCCCCCCCCCCCTCCATTAGCGTGAGTGCGGGGGGGTAGGGGGGGTAGTTAGTGTGTGTGACGCTGCATGACGCCTCCCCCCCCCACAACCGCACGTTGGGGGAACAGACCCAGCGGGTCTGCACTTGGTCTAGTACTTTATATAGACTGTTCTTCAGCTTGTCTCTCTGACTAATCTATAAATGAATGTGATGGAGCAGCGGTAGAGTTGCTGCCTTACAGTGAATTCAGCGCTGGAGACCTCGGTTCGATCCCGACTGCGGCTACAGAGTTTGTACGTTCTCCCCGTGACCTGCGTGGGTTTTCTCCGAGATCCTCGGTTTCCTCCCACACTCCAGAGACGTACAGGTTTGTAGGTTAATGGGCTTGGTAAATGTAAAAATTGTCTCTGGTGGGTGTAGGATAGTGTTAATGTGCGGGGATCGCTGGTCGGCGCAGACCCGGTGGAGCGAAGGGCCTGTTTCCACACTGTATCGACCTGCCTAGCATCTTCCTGGACACTAAACTAAACTAAAATTGGCTGTGCAGGCTTAACAGGGGAGCCCTAGTGAAAAGCATCTCTGTACATTCGGATCTGCAATCGAAATTCAGCGCTTGGGATGTAGATGTAACACAAATCTAAATGCAGACGAGGATATGTTTAGCATAATCATTTCATCTCCTTTTTTGGACTTTTTGTCACGGTGACCAAAAACTTGCCAACTATTAAATCAATTTAAATCTTCACCACACTGCTTGTAAACCAGGAGATATACATAGAACACATAAATATAAGATTGTAATACAATAGATCTGATAGTGAAAACAGAAATTGGGTCAGAAAACTGTCAAAGCCAATTCGTGATTGATAGCTCGTGATTTTATTTCAAATACAAATATTTGCATAATTCTACATGATATTTTATATATTTGATAGACTTTGCAGCAAGCACGAGTAAAGGACCCAGAGGATAAATTGCCTGGACTCAGTAGCTAACACATTATGTGAAATGTTAGCTGCTTTGGCACATTCTTTGTAGGAAGGAACTGCAGATGCTGGTTTACACTGAAGGTAGACACAAAATGTTGGAGTAACTCAGTGGGTCAGGCAGCATCTCTGGAGAAAAGGAATGGGTGAGGTTTTGGGTCGAGACCCTTCTTCAAATACCTTTTTATCATTTACCCATGGACCGGCAGTGCAGTTCTTTGACAGGATAAGAACCTGCATTTACACATATATATCGGCGAGACCAAGCGCAGGCTCGGCGATCGTTTCGCTGAACACCTCCACCCAGTCTGCCTAAACCTACCTGATCTCCCGGTTGCTCAACACTTTAACTCCCCCTCCCATTCCCACACTGACCTTTCTGTCCTGGGCCTCCTCCATTGTCAGAGTGAGGCCCAGCGCAAATTGGAGGAACAGCACCGCATATTTTGCTTGGGCAGCTTACAACCTTGCAGTTTATTAATATCGACTTCTCTAACTTCAAAGTTCAAAGCTGCCAAGAGGCTCATTGCAACTATAATTTACCCACAGTCGGCTTACATGAATACCCTGTGGCAATGACATTTTTCAGTAAAATCCATCAGCAGGCAGGCGTGAATTATATTGTGGATTCAGTCGTGCATTTGACCGTCTGTGTGGGCGCTGGAAAGGAAATGCATACATCGGTCACCACTTCCACGTATTCGTTCTTAACTCAACGCTGAGCGCCTTTTAATTTTGATCTAGTTTCACACCTGACCTTTCTGCCCGAGGCCTCCTCCATTGTCAGAGTGAGGCCCAATGCAAATTGGAGGATGAGGAGTTATCTTATAGAAATATATAAAATTATAAAAGGACTGCACAAGCTAGATGTCCCCCATGTTGGGCGAGCCCAGAACCAGGTGCCACAGTCTTAGAATAAAGGGGAGGCCCTTTAAGACTGAGGTGAGAAAAAAACGTTTTCACCCAGAGAGTTGTGAATTTGTGGAATTCCCTGCCACAGAGGGCAGTGGAGGCCAAATCACTGGATGGATTTAAGAGAGAGTTAGATAGTGCTCTAGGGGCTAGTGGAATCAAGAGATATGTGGAGAAGGCAGGCACGGGTTATTGATTGGGGACGATTAGCCATGATCACAATGAATGGTGGTGCTGGCTCGAAGGGCCGAATGGCCTCCTCCTGCACCTATTTTCTATGTTTCTATGTTTCCCCCACTCTAGTTCCCCGACCAGTCTGGCAGTCCTCCTGATTACATTTTATCTCTGTATGCTTCACCTTCCCCTAGCTAATGATGATCTATTTCACATTTTCCTTGTTCTTCATCAGCTTTGATACTACCGCCGCACGCATGGGCAAGTTGGACCGAAGGGCATGTTTCTGCGCTGTATGACTCCATGCTTCCTGGACTCTACAACCCTGACGTGAGACATTCGTGCCACAGGAGGCAATGGTTTTGCACAGAGTTTCACTGCGATGGAGGGAGCCTGCATCTCCTATACTCCAAGCGGTTAACATCTCTAATAGGCCAGGTACAAGCGGCAGATGCTTGAGGCAAATTGGGCAAAATGAAGAAAGAACAGAAATATATTTTTCAATTGGATGTTTTTTGTCACTGCTATGGAGACATCTGCAAGGTCTGCCAGCTCTATGTAGGATGTCATTGCAATAGCAAACTATAACTGGCCATCCTTCCAGCAGCCAGCGCGTACATCATCAGCCATTGCCAACGTAATAACGCTTGGGTAAATGCCAATTATACAGATGGTGGTTGTGGCTCATGCATGCTAAAGGATCATCTCAGTTGCAATGGGCATGTTACTGTTAATAGATAATACGCATATCAGCATCTTCCAGACTTCCGCATCTGCTCACTGCAGCATGGAATATGTGGGAGCCAAGATGTGTGTAGTTGAGGCCAGTTCATTGGTCCCGATGTTGGGGAAGTCCAGAACGAGGGATCACAGTTTAAGGACACAGGGAAATCTTTTAGGACCGAGATGAGAAAAACATTTTTCACACAGAGAATGGCGAATTCTCTGCCACAGAAGGTAGTTGAGGCCAGTTTATTGGCTATATTTAAGAGGGAGTTAGATGTGGCCCTTGTGGCCAAAGGGATCAGGGGGTATGGAGAGAAGACAGGTACAGGATACTGAGTTGGATGATCAGCCGCTTATCATATTGAATAGAGGTGCAGGCTCGAAGGGCCGAATTGCCTACTCCTGCACCATTTCTGTACGTTTCTATGTTTCTATGTATGGTCTCACACTCCACGCCTGCACTTCACATCGAGCACAGCAGTCTACCATAGCTGAAAGCTAAGTAACACTGGGGGTCAGACAGAATCTCTGGTGAAAAAGGCTGCATTTCCGAGGCTGCGTGAAGTATAGATGGAGGATGGCGTCATTTTCGAGGCTATGTGGTATCGATGAAGTATGATTAGGAGTCTAGTCTGCGTGATGGACTTGGCTATATCTGCAACTCTGCAATTTCCTGCGGTCTGGGGCAGACCTGTTTCCAAAACAAAGCCGTGGTGCAACCCAACAGTATGCTTTCCATGATGCATCTATAGAAGTTCGTGAGGGGCATTTGAGACATGATTATTCAGTCATGAATATCTACCGGGTTAACCAGTTTATAACTGGTGGGACTGTTTTTCTGATATCATCTGTTCTTCAGATTTTTCTTTTGCTCAAACCTTTTGCTTTCATACAGTTTGCTCATCATCATCATCGGCGGTCACTCGAAACGAGTATGACTGCCCTCTCCTCTCCATAGGGTCGTCTACTTGTGGGTCTGCAGATGTCTGTAGAGGCCGATCCGCGATCCACACACCTTGGTGCAACGTGGGCAGTGGAGACTGGCGGTAGTTGGTAGTCGTTGAGCCCCTTCTCTCTCTCCTTACAGTGCTGTCGCTTTGTCTCTGCAACACGGCGTAGTTCCATTTCGTGACCTGCAGCTCCTTCCGGCACGGATTTCCTCCAGGAGCGCCTGTCCAGTGCAATGTGCTCCCAGTTGCACGATTTGATGTGGAATTTCTTCAGACTGTTCTTGATGTTGTCCTTGAACCCAAAGCGTTCCTTTGACCCGCCGGGGGCTTGCCGACCTTCCTTCAGTTGAGAGTACAGGATTTGTTTAGGGAGACGTGTGTTGGACATGTGGATGACATGGCCCGTCCATTAAAGTTGGAGCTGCATTATTGTGGTGGTGATGTTGGTCATGTTGGCTTCCTCCAAAATGCTGATGTTGATGCGTTTGTCCTCCCAGCTGATCCTCAGAATCTTTGGTAAAGAACAGTTTGCTAATGCCTCACATAAATGGAAACTTGTCATCCCAAAATATTCACATCATCCAAGGAGCCACGGTGGCGCAGCAGTAAAGATGCTGCCTTACAGTGGTCATAGCGCTGGAGACTGGGTTCGATCCAGACTACGGGTGCTGTCTTCTGTATGGAGTTTGTACGTTCTCCCCGTGACTGCATGGTTTTTCTCCGAGATCTCTGGTTTCCTCCCACACTCCAAAGACGTACAGGCTTGGAGGTTAATTGGCTTGGTAAATGTAATAATTGTGTCCAGTGTGTGTCGGACAGTGTTAACGTGTTGGCGCAGACACGATGGGCCGAAGGGTCTGTTTCCACTCTGTATCTCTAAACTGTATCTCTAAACAATGGAGAATATACCCGGCTTATGATTACATTACAGCCTGATTCATGTGGTACTCTCATCAAAATGGATTAGGCTTATTTAGAACAATAGAGTTCATGTGAGTTAATTTCTCTTTTGAGGCCATTTTTCCTGCATGAGGTTCTGTGGCTGTGCCAGAAGGATTGCATCACAGAAGTGTTTGTCTTCAGCTTTCATCTGTGTTTAGAAGAGTCCAATTGATAGCATTCAGTGTAAAGCTATGTATGGCTGTGGCAGTTAACTCCCTCCGAAGCATTTTTTTGTTGCCGTCAGTTAAACAAGCGCACTCCTATCTCAAACCATAGGTCTACTTAGATTATTTTGCTAAATGTGTATATTTATTGATTGGAAATGGATGGTTAAGGGGCTGTCCTACTTGTGCGACCTAATCCGCGAGCTCTGGCGAGTTTGTCCTGGACTCATACTCGCAGCATGGTCGGCACGAGGTCGTAAGAGGTCTTCGTAACTCTCCGCGTGCTCGAGGCCTCAGCTAGTTCGCGGCATTTTTTTCAATAGGTTAAAAAATGCCGGCGAATAAAAAAAGGTCACCATGGAAAAAATCGATACTTTTTTTACTCGTAGGTTTGGTCGTAGTAGGTCGTAGTAGATCGGCATGTTATTCGTAGGTAATCGAGGGTAGTCGAAGGTAGTCGTAGATAGTCTTCATCATAGTCGAAGGGAGGTCGAAGGAGATCAAAGGAGGTCATCTTCACCATTATTCGGTGTCCAATTTTCCAGAAGTTAGTCGTAGCTAATCAAAGCTAATCTTCAACATAGTCGAAGGAGGTTGAAATAGGTCTTCTACATAGTCGAAGGAGGTCTTCAACATGTCATTTTTTCAAACTCTTCTAAACTCGCCAATTAGGTCGCCCAAGTGGGACTGCCCCTTAAGAGCAGGTGGGGCGAGAATAATTTTCCTGCATCTTTTCTTCACAACATTCATAACTTACGCCCCAGCGATATGAACATTGACTTCTCTAACTTCAAATAGCCCATGCTTTCCCTCTCTCTCCATCCCCTCCCCCTTCCCAGTTCTCCGACCACTTACTGTCTCAATGCAATACAATATTATCTGAATGGTGGCCGATTAGGAAAAGGGAAGATGCAATGAGACCTGGGTGTCATGGTACACCAGTCATTGAAAGTAGGCATGCAGGTGCAGCAGGCAGTGAAGAAAGCGAATGGTATGTTAGCATACATAGTAAAAGGATTTGAGTATAGGAGGAGGGAGGTTATATTGCAGTTGTACAGGGTCTTGGTGAGACCACACCTGGAGTATTGCGTACAGTTTTGGTCTCCTAATCTGAGGAAAGACATTCTTGCCAGATTAGGTACAGAGAAGGTTCACCAGACTGATTCCTGGGATGTCAGGACTTTCATATGAAGAAAGACTGGATAGATTCGGCTTGTACTCGCTAGAATTTAGAAGATTGTGCGGGGATCTTATAGAAACTTACAAAATTCTTAAGGGGTTGGACAGGCTAGATGCAGGAAGATTGTTCCCGATGTTGGGGAAGTCCAGAACAAGGGATCCCAGTTTAAGGATACGGGGGAAATCTTTTAGGACCGAGATGAGAAAAACATTTTTCACACAGAGAGTGGTGAATCTGCGGAATTCTCTGCCACAGAAGGTAGTTGAGGCCAGTTTATTGGCTATATTTAAGAGGGAGTTAGATGTGGCCCTTGTGGCTAAAAGGATCAGGGGGTATGAAGAGAAGTCATGTACAGGATACTGAGTTGGATGATCAGCCATGATCATATTGAATGGCGGTGCAGGCTCGAAGGGCCGAATGGCCTCTGCACCCATTTTCTATGTTTCTATGTTTCTATGCACCAATTTTCTATGCTTCTATGTTTCTAAAGGTCCCGACTTTCCTGGCCATCATGGAGGTACATTCCATCATCTTCAAATAAATCTGCCTGCATTTGTCAAGGAAATGTGACCATGAATAATATTTATGATGTGTATAATTATACTTTATTAGCCAAGTATGTTTTGCAACATACGAGGAATTTCATTTTGCCAAGTTAATCATACAAATAAAAAGCAACAGAAGACACAAAATACATTTTAACATGAACATCCACCACAGTGATGCTTATTCACCACCAGGGCTGCCGAATGATTGGCAGTCCCGCCAACATTCTG
Organism: Leucoraja erinaceus; assembly: GCF_028641065.1. NCBI lineage: Eukaryota > Metazoa > Chordata > Chondrichthyes > Rajiformes > Rajidae > Leucoraja > Leucoraja erinaceus. The sequence goes on from NC_073383.1 coordinate 1,876,286, forward strand.
CCTGTTTTTTTCATCTTTAAAAAAAAAGTTCTAGTGCGTTTTAAATGTTTGTGTGAATGTTCTCCGGTTTGTTTTATGTTTGGAGGAGGGGGAGGGTGAGGTGGAACCTTATTTTCAGTTTCTTACCTTGCCGGAGATGCGATTACTTTGCGGATAGTGTCTCCGGTCGCTCTGCGGCCTACCATTGATGGAGCTGGAAGCCTCTTCGGTCTGACCTCGAGTGCGCCCGCGGGGCATGGACTTATCATCGAAGTCGTGTCCTTGCCTGGGATTGCTCCAACCATGGCCTGCAGACTTTACCATCGTGAGCTTGCAGTGTGTGGAGAGGTCGAGTCGGGAAGCTCCAACAAATGCAAAGGCTCGACCAGCCCCGACGTGAGGTTCGATCGTCCAGCGCGGGGAGGCTGACATCCCCATCGATGCAGGAGCCGATCACTTCCCGGCTATGGGATTCAAGATTATCCCGTAAACGGAGGGCTCGAGGCCCCCGACTGCGGGAGAGCGAAGAAGGAAAGAAATTTGAGATTTTTTTTTGCCTTCCATCACAGTGAGGAATGTGGAGGAGTCACTGTGGTGGATGTTTATGTTAGAATTTGTTTCGCGTGTTCCGTTGCTTTTTATTTCTATGACTGACTTTGCAAATGAATTCCTTGTATGTTGCAAACCATACTTGGCTAATAAAGTATTAAAATGATTGGAATTGTGATTGATTTTGTTTGTGAACCCTCCTCACTTGATGTAAGGCGGAAACAAAGTTCAATCTCTTCCCTTCTTCCCTTCCGACTACATTTTGTCTGTTTGCTTTGTTGTTCCCCTCTCCCAACTAACAATGATCTATTCCACATTTTCCTTGATCTCCATTCCCTTTGTTCTATTTTCACACCTTACACTTCCTTATCTACGTGTCTCCCTCTCCCCCCCAACATCAGTCTGAAGAAGGGTCTCGATCCGAAACGTCACCCATTCCTTACCTCCAGAGATGCTGCCTGTCCCGCTGAGTTACTCCAGCATTTTATGTCTATCAAAGTTCATTCATAAAGCTGTTTTCATGCAGAGAAACGCCCCATGCTGATTTCACAGACTTAATTAGACACAATTTGAAATGCAGCCAAAGTCGTAGAAAGGTGGAGTAAATCGCCATGATGGTTGGATTGAAGGGAGCAGTGATGGTGAGCTTTCTTACATTGACTGGTTAATAGTTTCAGAATGGTGGCATTGCTGGCCCAGGAGTGAGTGAAGGAGAGCAAACCAAAGAGTAACGAGTAATTAGGAGTGAGGGGTAAATTTTGGACGAGCTCAAATGTACAGAATCACAGGCCATCCTGATGTGGAGCTAGACCACTAATTACATGTGCATGAACTGCAGATGTTGGTTTAAACTGTAGACACAAATAGCTGGAGTAACTCAGCAGGTCAGATAGTATCTCTAGGGAAAAGAAATCGGTGACGTTTTGGGTCGAGACCCTTCTTCAGAGAGGTCTGTAAAAGGGTCTCGACCCAAAAAGGGTCTCGGTCCATTGGGTGGGGCCACGAACCGCAGCTTCGCCAGCAGCTGTTCGTCCTTTTGACTTTTTTTTTGTTTTTAGTATGTCTAACATTGTGTTTTAGTGTGTTTTAGTTTGTGGGTGGTGGTGGCAGGGAATAGAGGGAATAGGGTTTTTCAGTCACTTACCGCGGTGGAGTGCGACTTTTCTCTTAGTTGCATTTTCGCCCTCCCTTGCGGCTAACCCAGCTTGGATTGGTGCGGCCTCTCCCGGAGACGGGCTCAGAACTTCAGCAGCGGGTGCAGCACGGACCTTCCATCATGGTGCCGGGCTATCCCTTGTCGGGAGTCGCCAGAAGAAGTGCTCCGATCGCAGGCCCGCGGACTATAACATCCTGTAGCCGCGGTCTGCGGGGCCTCTAGCCGTGGGCGCGGCGTGGAATTTCCATCGTGGAGTCTGGAATCTCTCGCCGGGGATCACCGGAGAATAGCTCTGACCGCCAGCCTGCGGCCTATAACATCGTGAAGTTGCGGTCTCCTGTAGTAAGCGGCTGATTCGGGACCTCCAAGCCGCGAAGTGTCCAACTGTCCCGACGTCGGAGTTTTGAGCATCCCGACGAGAGGGCCTGTACATCAGGCCGTCCGTAGTGGCGATTGCGGAGGGTTCATGGCCCCGAACACGGATGAACAAAGGAGGAGGACTGACTGTTCGTTATTGCCTTCCACCACAGTGAAGAATGTTGATTCCACTGTGGTGGATGTTCATGTTATATTCTATTGTGTATCGTGCTCTTTTTGATTGTGTGACTGCAAGGGCGGAACTCGCTATCAAAACATGGAGGGGATGGGGAAACAATTATTTGGCGGCCACGCGTGCATGCGCACACTCACACACACACGCGCGAGGCTTCGCAGGCTCAATCGAGCGCTAAATGCAGCTCAACTCTGCCTGTCTCACCGGGTTAACTACAGCCCTGTCTGGACTGAGGGGATACGGTGCTGCTTCTCCACGCTGGCCATATTTCGCAAGCCCAGGGGACAGCGCCGGAGGCCCGGCTGGGATCGATCCTGCCTGCGGATGAGGCGCAGGTCTCTGCCACGTCTCCCTCCTCCAATCACCGCGTCCTCGATCATCAGCCCCACCCCCACTGCCTTGCAGAAAGCGGAGATATTAAAATTGGGCTCACAAAAACTTGGGGGGGGGGAGTGTCCCCCACCTCTCAAAACATGGGGGGGACGTGTCCCCTCTCCCCCCCCGGGTTTTCCGCCCCTGTGTGGCTGCATGGTAAATCAAATTCCACTGTACTCTAATTGGTGCATGTGACAATAAATGCGAACTTGAACTTGAAGTTGAACTTGAAAAGTCCCCTTTTCCTTTTCTGCAGCTTTTTGTGCCGATCACTGCTTAGATGTCACAGGGTCTAAATCCTGGGACTCAGTTGCAGGGGGTGAGTACCCTTTACCTCCAAGACTGCAAAGCTTCACAAAAGTGGCTCATCACCATCTCCGGGCAATGGGGCATGCACATGAAATGCTAGTCTTGCCAGAGACACCCTTATCCCATGAGTGGACAAATATAAGGATGGAAGGGTGAAGAATTTCTATTGAATACAGGAATAACATACTGTAAGCATGAGTCGTCTTTGCAACTCATTTTGACACGATCCTTCACCAACGAGAAGTGAAATATTGGCCCAGATTATATGATACAATGACCTCAAACTGACAACATTGGATATCATTACTGTGAAACTGACAGTCACCCTGGGATTCTCAGCTGCAGAAATTCAGACATTGCTCGCAGCTTCTCACCACTGAGCACAGATTGCACTGTGATATTAGATTCCTCATGGAGTTGGCCAAGACACAGGCTATTTGACAAATATTTAATTTACGAATTTAGCCGCAAACCTTGTGCCAGGCTCCATGTTTTTCTTTTAATTTTCAAGTATGGGATTTTAATTTACAAAAGACTTTCAGATGGATTATCAGTCTTAATATTCCCAAGAATGTTTTTTTTTACATCTCTAATTTGTTTTCATTTTTGAGCTTTTGAAATGTTTAAAGTTGCTTTATTATGGAAGAATTTGCAAAGCCCCTGTCCCACTTAGGCAATTTTTTCGGCAACGACACAGGCGACTAGGGGTGACGCCTGTATGGTCGTGAGTAGTCTCGTCAAGTCGCCTAAAGAGTCGTAACGTTTTTCTGGTCATCGCTGGGTTTTGAAAAGTTCAAAACCTTTCTGCGACTGTGGGCTTGACGTAGCTTGTCTTCTCCTGTTGTAGGTGCTGCCGTAAGTGGTCACCAGAATGACGCAGGTTGTCGCCGTGTGACATAGGTTGTTGCCGGGTGCTGACTTCAGCCAATTCCATTGGCGACTACCTCCGCCAATCTACGTCAACCAGCGATAGGTACCGAAGACTGAATTGTCTTCAGTTGTCTTCAGTTATCGCCCACAAGGTCATTGCTTGTCGTAGCCTTTCGCGGGTGGATGTAGGACCCACAATACCTCTGCTCTGATCAAGAAGGCTCATCAGCATCTCTTCTTCCTGAGGAGACTGAAGAAGGTCCATCTGTCTCCTCAGATCCTGGTGAACTTCTACCGCTGCACCATCGAGAGCATCCTTACCAACTGCATCACAGTATGGTATGGCAACTGCTCTGTTTCCAACCGGGAGGCATTGCAGAGAGTGGTGAAAATTGCCCAACGCATCACCGGTTCCACGCTCCCCTCCATTGAGTCTGTCCAAAGCAAGCGCTGTCTGCGGAGGGCGCTCAGCATCGCCAAGGACTGCTCTCACCCCAACCATGGACTGTTTACCCTCCTACCATCCGGGAGGCGCTACAGGTCTCTCCGTTGCCGAACCAGCAGGTCGAGGAACAGCTTCTTTCCGGCGGCTGTCACTCTACTAAACAACGTACCTCGGTGACTGCCAATCACCCCCCCCGGACACTTATTTTTTTTTTTTTATTCAAATCGTTTGCTATGTCGCTCTTCAAGGGAGATGCTAAATGCATTTCGTTGTCTCTGTACTGTACACTGACAATGACAATTAAAATTGAATCTGAATCTGAATCTAGGTTGACTTTGGTTGTTGTAGGTTGTCGCCTGTGTGGTCGTAGGTTGTCGTGGGTGTGGTTGTAGGTGGACGTCCTAATGGGTCGCCTGTTGTCGATTGCTTGACGTAACTTGATGTCGAATAGGTGGTAGGTTGTCGTGGACATTGTCGTAGGGGGGTCCAGTCGCTGCTTTTCTGATCTGCAATGACCATGACAGTCGCCAGCAGTCGCCGAAAAAATTGCCCACATTTCCAAGGATATGTTATTTATATGTTTTCACATCTTAACCTATTATAACTTCTAATGATTATTTCAATCTTTATTTTGATTTGCCCTCTGTTTTTTAGACTGAAGGAACAACAAGCCCCTTTGGCCCGGCTGAGTGCAAAATCACCTCTTTTTGGTCTGAAGAAGAGTCCCAACCCAGTACATCAACTGTACATTTTTCTCCATAAATGCTGCCTGAGCCACTGAGTCTACAGTGAGATCCCATCATCTCTTTCTTGATGCCACATGATCTTCTGAGGTATGACAGCACTTTATATTCTTATTTTATGACAGATCCCTTCTTTTTCCCAAAATATAAATGTTCCTCCAATATGATCTTAGAGTTTTATCAATACTTTTTACAGAATCAGAGTTAATTTTAAACCTATAATCCTCTTTGCAAATCATTTTGTTTTTTCCAGATTACCTATGACATTATTTCCTCGATTATATTCACATAAATTTAATCGACTCTACTTTTTAAAGTTCCCATATGTAATGAAGCATGAATTTCTGGATTATATTTGGTTAGTATTTTTTTAAATATGAACAGATTCTTGATATGTTTAGTAATATTAAAGTAATAGTAATATTAGTAATATTAATACCAAAAAAAAGACTAATGTAAAATATCTTATTCTGCAATTACAAATACTGGGAGTTGCACTATGGAGTGCCTGGAGCTGCTTCATTAAATATCCAGTGCAGGAACAAGCCATTTGGTACAAATAATTTGTGCCGATATAATAAAGTGTTCAAGCAGGAATTGGTCCAATGCTTGATTGCGGCCCGTCAATGAATCAGGGGGAACGAACAACATTCTCCTTCAACTAACTGGCACAACAATAGGTCTTATGGTTTGTGGATGACACTAAGCTGGGGGGCAGTGTTAGCTGTGAGGAGGATGCTAGGAGACTGCAAGGTGACTTGGATAGGCTGGGTGAGTGGGCAAATGTTTGGCAGATGCAGTATAATGTGGATAAATGTAAGGTTATCCATTTTGGTAGCAAAAACAGGAAAGCAGACTATTATCTCAATGGTGGCTGACTAGGAAAAGGGGAGATGCAGCGAGACCTGGGTGTCATGGTACACCAGTCATTGAAGGTAGGCATGCAGGTGCAGCAGGCAGTGAAGAAAGCGAATGGTATGTTAGCTTTCGTTGCAAAAGGATTTGAGTATAGGAGCAGGGAGGTTCTACTGCAGTGGTACAGGGTCTTGGCGAGACCACACCTGGAGTATTGCGTACAGTTTTGGTCTCCAAATCTGAGGAAGGACATTATTGCCATAGAGGGAGTGCAGAGAAGGTTCACCAGACTGATTCCTGGGATGTCAGGGCTGTCTTATGAAGAAAGACTGGATAGACTTGGTTTATACTCTATAGAATTTAGGAGATTGAGAGGGGATCTTATAGAAACTTACAAAATTCTTAAGGGGTTGGACAGGCTAGATGCAGGAAGATTGCTCCCGATGTTGGGGAAGTCCAGGACAAGGGGTCACAGCTTAAGGATAAGGGGGAAATCCTTTAAAACCGAGATGAGAAGAACTTTTTAAGAGGGAGTTAGATGTGGCCCTTGTGGCTAAGGGGATCAGAGGGTATGGAGAGAAGGCAGGTACGGGATACTGAGTTGGATGATCAGCCATGATCATATTGAATTGCGGTGCAGGCTCGAAGGGCCGAATGGCCTACTCCTGCACCTAATTTCTATGTTTCCATGTTTTTCTGTGTTATTCAATGACCAAGTATGAACCAAATCAGAAAGGGGGGCATCATCTTAAAATAATAAGAGGATGATCTTATAGAGGCGTGTAAAATCATGAGAGGATTCGACCAGGTAGATGCACAGAGTCTCTTGCCCAGAGTAGGGGAATCGAGGACCAGAGGACATAGGCTTAAAGCAAAGGGGAAAAGATTTAATAGGGATCTGAGGGGTAACTGTTTCACACAAAGGGTGGTGGGTGTATGGAACGAGCTGCCAGAGGAGGTAGTTGAGGCTGGGACTATCCCAGCATTTAAGAGACAGTTAGACAGGTGCATGGATAAGACCGGTTTGGAGGGATATGAACCAAACACGAGACTAGTGTACCTGGGACATGTTGACTGGTGTGGGCAAGTTGGGCCAAAGGGCCTGTTTCTAAGCTGTATTACTCTATGACTAATATCTCAGAGATATCAGACAATTTGGTTAGATTTTTAATTTTATTATAACATCGTTAAAGCCTATGCACCATGCGATGGATGGTGGGTATCCCATTATTAGTGTTGGAATATCAAAGTGACCAAGGAGATGGAACCAAGATGTCAAGTGTCATACTCCAGCACTGTGCCTCTAAACACAACAGATTTCACCCACCGATGGTTCTGTCACATAGCTAACTGTATACCAGCTTTATGATGCTAGCTTTACTATCCAAACTCATGGAGCAGCTTTACCACACTTTGTCTAGGCTGTTTTTGAGGTACTGCATGCAGTTACGGTCACCCCATTCCAGGAAGAATGTGGAGACTTTGGAAAGGGTGCAATGGAAATCCACCCGACCCATGTGTGGAATAAGGGTTATTAGCGATAGGGAGAGGTTGGACAGACTGATTGATACAAATACATGTCTTGATGCTCCTGAACACATCATCAGTGATGTAACCTGGTGTCATTGGGTGTTTCGGGTCTTTCAACATCAGACACCCTCACCCAGGCGACCCAGCCGTGGTTGATCAGACCATGACTTGTGTTCAGGTGGCATTCGCTCCTCCCCATGGACCTCCTCTCCTGATCCAGAGCCATCTCGAGGCTTTCACTGCTGCCTCTGTGGTGTTCTTGATAGCCCTTCTCCTCGCCACTCCGTTGATGCCCAGTGCACTCAAGGCTTTGTAGAGCGATTGCCCTGCAAAACCTCTGCAGCCAACCTCGATGGGCATACACCTTGCCTTCCAGCCCTGCTTACGGCAGTCTATGACCTGATCTTCACACTTGGCCATATTCCTCTCGTGGGCCTCCTCCAGACGGTCCTCCCACGGCACAGTCAGTTCCAACAAGACAATGTTTTTGGTCGCCTCTGAGACCAGGAGGATGTCTGGCCTCGGGGTGGTCGTGGCAATGTGCTGTGGGAACTTCAGCTGTTTCACCAGGTCTACGGAAAGCTGCCAGTCCTGCGCAGTTGCCAGGATTCCTGACTGATTCCTGGCTGCTGTGGTTCTTGGCAGCTGCACTCCGGCCTTCATGAAGGTGAGCATCTGGGTGGTGGGACGTTCTCGTCTACAGCTGCTGATTCCCATGCTGATGGCTTCTGCAATGGGTTTGAGAACCTGGTCGTGACGCCATGTGTACCGGCCCTGCCCAAGAGCCTTTGGGCAACAGCTCAGGATGTGTTCCAACGTCCCCTTGCCTGAGCATTGCGGGCAATCTGGAGATTCCGCTTTGCCCCAGATGAAGAGGTTCGATGGGCTGGGCAGGTCATCATACATTGCCTGGACCAGGAACTTGATGCGCTGTGGTTCAGCCTGCCAGTGCTCAGTCCATGTGACTTTTCGGTCCATGGCCTGCTCCCACCTTGTCCAACTCCCTGCTGCCTCAATCCAACTGCTCTGGTACACCTCTCCTCCTCCACCACTGCCCTCACTTCCTCCTGGACCAGCCTGCGCCTCTCCTTCCCCTTGGCCTTGTCAAACTGGGGGGATGGGAAGATTCCCAGGCCTGCTCTTCCTCGAGTCACTGCTCCCACCAGGACTCTGTGGCGTATCCGGGACTCTGCTTGCAGCACGGCTTTGCCGGCTCTCCACTTCCTCCCAGTTTTCACCTCCACCCCTGCCTGAGCCACCTTGGGGTCGCTGGAGTCCCTGTACAGCATCACCTCTCTGGCCCGAGTCACCTTGAACTCCTCCTCCAGGGACTTCAGGGGCAGCTGGAGCTTGGTGTTATTTCCGTAAAGGGCGATGCTGCTAAGGCTCCTGGGCAGTCCCAGCCACCTCCTGAGAAAGCTGCTGACTTTCCTCTCCAATCTCTCTATGATGGATATTGGGACTTCGTAGACAAGCAGTGGCCAGAGTATCCTTGGCAGGATACCATGCTGGTAAATCCATGCCTTGAACTTGCCGGGAAGCCCGACTGGTCCACTGCTCTCAACCAACTCTCCAGCTCCTGACAGGTTGCCTGGACAGATGCTGTATCCTTCAGGCTGCTGTTAAACACCTTGCCAAGACTCTTCACTGGCCTTTCTGGACTGAAGTTGGGATTGGTGTCCCTTCGATGCTGAAGCGGAACCTGTCCATGACTTTGCCCTTCTTCAGCACCAGTGACCTTGATTTTCCTGGCTTATACCCCATCCTTGCCCATCCAATCAGTTTCTCCAACCCCTGCAGGATCCACCTGCCTCCTGGCACTGACTCAGTGGTGACAGTCAGGTCGTCCATGAAGGCTCTGATTGGTGGTTGGCGCAGTCCTGACTTGGTCCGAGGGCCCTGGCACTCTGGCTCAGCAGACTTGACGATCATGTTCATCGCCAAGGCAACAAGGATCACAGAGATGGTACAGCCTGTGATGATCCCAACCTCCAGTCTGTGCCACTCTGATGTTACTGACCCTGATGAGACTCTCATGCTGAACTGGTTGTAATAGTCCAGGATGAGATTTGCCACTTGGCCCGCGGGGCACATGATGCTTGGCCATGACTGTCGGGATCAGCTTGTGCGGGATGGAGCTGTAGGCGTTGGCCAGGTCAAGCCAGAGCACTGTCAGGTCACCCTTGTTCTCCCTGGCGTCTCTGATGAGCTGGGTCACCACTCCCATGTGCTCTAGACACCCCGGCACTCCAGACAAGCCTCCCTTTTGCACTGAGCTGTCGATGTGGCCATTGTTGGAGAGGAAGTTGGTCAGCCACCTCGCCACTATGCTGAACAAGATCTTTCCTTCAACACTTAGCAAGGAGATGATTCTGAACTGACCGATCTCCTTGGAATCTTCCTCCTTTGGGATCCAGACTCCTTCAGCGAATCGCCACTGCTGCCCCACTTTCCCTCTCCTCCAGATGACTTTCAGGATCTTCCACAGCCGTTTCAGTAACAAGGGGCAGTTCTTATAGACCCTGGAGGGGACTCCGCTCGGGCCAGGGGCTGAGCCAGATCTTGCTCTCTTCACAACGTCCTGGACCTCTTGCAGGAGTGGCTCTCTACTATCAAACTCCTTGATGGGTCGAGGTGGTTTTATCAGGATGTTGCACTGGCCCAGCTCCTGCTGCCTGACGGGGTCACTGTAGGTCGACTGGATGTGCCAGTCGATCTCCTCCTTAGAGCAAGCCAAACTCCCACTGCGCTTCTGCCCTAGCAGTTGTTTGGTGCCACGATCGTTGTTTGGCGCCACTTGGAGGCTTCGGGCTCTATGGGGTGATTCCGGGCCCGGCTCCTCTGCGTCTCACCAGGTAACATACCTGTGCGTTGTGACACTCCCTGTCCCTCCAAACACTTCATCCGGGTCTGGTGAATCTTCAGGCCTCAGCTGTTCTTGCAAACATCTGCATTTGATACTCATAGTCGGTTGTCCATTGCCATTAGTCGTTAACCTTTGATCCGTCCAATTGAGGTATTCAACCTCCCCGCCCTCTTGGGCTCCCCTAGGGGTATTTTTCCATGTGATTTTCTGTAGCGTGATTTGGGTTCAGAGGATGCGGTTTGGGCTGCCAACTCACCCCACCCTGGTTGCCATCCTTCCGAGCTGTCCACTGTCTCTCCAGTTGTCACCATCCTATTCTTGGTTGTCAACCAGTCTATTCCTGGTCGCCACTTAGATTGTTTTCTCTGAAACATTGGAAGTTGTGGGTGTTGGCCTTCATAGCAAGAAGATTTGAGTTTAGGAGCAAGGATGTCCTACTGCAGTTGTCCAGGGCCCTGGTGAGATCGCACTTGGAGTATTGTGTACAGTTTTGGTCTCCTAGTTTGAGAAAGGACTTTCTTGCTATTTAGGTAGTTCAGCGTAGGTTCACCAGGTTGATTCCTGGGATGGCGGGACTGGCAGATGATGAAAGAATGGTTCAACTGGGCTTATATTCACTGGAATTTAGGATGATATGATAGATGATATGCCATTTATTGTCACTATACATGTACAGTGAAATTGAAAGCTGCTCGTACTCAGTGCATACATATAATTTAGTACAAAAAACAAGAAACAGAAAAACAAAAACAGAAGGAAGAAGGGGGGTGGGATAGGTGCACAATTCTGTGGTGCTATATACATATATACAGATGGAAGTCCGGGTGTTGGGCTGTGAAGTCAGTGCGTGTGTGAATTTGAATTAAGAGTAGTTATAATTTTCGGAAAGCAACTATTTCTGAGTCTATTTGTCCTGGATTTGATGCACCTATAGCGCCTTCCAGAGGGCAGCAGGTCGAACAGTCCAAACGCAGGATGGGAGCTGTCTTTGATGATCTTCTTTGCCCTGCTAAGGCAGCGGGAGGTGTAGATATCCATCAGGGAGGGGAGAGGGCAACCAATGATCTTCTGCGCTGTCCTAGTTACCCTCTGAAGCCTCTCCCTGTCTGCCATGGTGCAGCTGCCATACCATGCTGTAATGCAGTATGTCAGCAGGCTCTCGATGGACGAGCGGTAGAAGGTCAGCAGCAGGTTAGAGTCCAGGTTGTGCTTCCTGAGGATCCTCAGGAAGTGCAGCCGCTGCTGAGCCTTCTTGATGACCGCTGTCGTGTTGTCCGTCCAGGAGATGTCAGCAGCGATATGGACGCCGAGAAACCGGAAGGTGTTGACCCTCTCCACACACTCGCCGTTGATGTGTAGGGGGGCTAAGTCGGTGCTGTGCCTCCTGAAGTCGACAATGAGCTCTTTTGTTTTCCTGGTGTTCAGAGCCAGATTGTTTTCTGAGCACCAGGTTGTCAACTTCAGGACTTCCTCTCTGTAGGCTGCTTCGTCTCCCTTTGAAATAAGTCCGACCACAGTAGTGTCGTCAGCAAATTTGACGATGCGGTTGTTGTTGTGGGCCGGACTACAGTCGTAGGTGTAGTCGATCTTATAGAAACATATGCAATTATGAATTGATTGGGCAGGCCAGAATCTTGAAAAATGTTCCCGATGTTGGGGGAGGCCAGAATCAGGGGTCACAGTTTATGAACAAGGGAAAGACCATTTAGGACTGAGATGAGGAAAAACTTTTTCATCCAGAGAGTTGTGAATCCATGGAATTCTCTGCCACAGAAGACAGTGGAGGCCAATTCACTGGATGTTTTCAAGACAGAGTTAGATGTGGATCTTAGAGCTAACGGAATCAAGGGATATGGGGGAAAAAGCAGGAAAGGGGTACTGATTCTGGATGATCAGCCATGATCATATTGAAATGGCGGTACTGGCTCGAAGGGCCGAATGGGCTACTCCTGCAGCTACTTTTTATGTTTCTATGTTTCATTCAGCCTCAAACCGAGAAGCAGAAAAGGCTTCTTCTTTTCGTGTTCGTCTTATTACAAATGTTGACCTCGCTGTCATCATCCGTCCTGAAAAGGACGCAAGCTTCCGGCGACAATCAGTGGGAGCCATCACTTGTTGCAATAGATGATGGTGGTAGCAGAATTAGCTTGGGATACTTCCAGTTTCCAGCCCCGCCACGTGGACACTTCTACTATGGGGCCGCAGAAAGGGCAGCTCACATGGTACAGCAGACATTGAACAAACATACAGTATTACGGACTTTACTGTGCAAGATCAACTTGCAACATTTCTCCTAAGCTACAAGCCAATCAGAGCTCAAAAGTCAAGTCAAGTCACTTTTATTTTTATAGCACATTTAAAAAACAACTCTCGTTGACCAAAGTGCTTTACATTGGTAGAGGTACTCACGCCATACAACATTGGTTCATAGATTAAGTACATACATAAACATATACATATAGCCCTCCCTCAGAGGACGTCAAGAAAGGCTTGAGAGCAAAAGACTCCAACCATTGCTCTACTCAGAGATGACATCCTTTAAAGAGCTTCATCCATATGCTACACTGTCTTTCATTTTCCATTGTATGTAAAAAGAACATTAAAGGGCCTGTCCCACTTGGGTGTAATTTGCGCATAATTTACGCGACATCATTTACGAGCACTTGATGCACGCATGGTGCGGGGTGACGTAGGCAGTGACTCGCGGTCGCGCGCGGCCCCCCAGGGTGTACAAAATCTTTGCGCACAATCTGCGTGCAAATGATGCCCAAGTCGGACAGGCCCTTAACTGTCTAACAATTGAAATGTTTTACGAATGTAACAGAATCGCAGATTTCTGTGGTCTTTGGAATAGCACTGGTGTTACTGGCACTGAAATTGTCGATTCATTGTTGATGATCATCCATCTCTTTTCTTAACAATGTTGTCTTCGCTTGAGACTCAGAAAAAGAACAAGTTGACTTATTTTGAACAATAGTTGGACTCATTTCAGGAACTTTTCGCCCGTACATTCTTTGTTGTTTTTCTGTGTATTGTTTGCAAGGTGCAGTGGTCAAAGTGAACTTCACACAAGGTAATTCCCAGATCATAGCCCACCACTAGTCTTTTCCATGCCCTGTCTCCGCAGCGGTAGAGTTGCAGCCTTACAGTGCTTAAAGTGCCAGAGTCCCGGGTTCCATTCTGACTACGGGTGCTGTCTGTACGGAGTCTGTACGTTCTCCCATGACTTTGTGGGTTTCCTCTGAGACCTTCGGTTTCCGCCCACACTCCAAAGATGTACAGGTTTGTCGGGTAATTGGCTCGGTATAAATGTAAATTGTCTCTAGTGTGTGTAGGATGGTGTTAATGCGCGGGGATCACTGGACTTGGTGGGCCGAAGGGCCTATTTCCGTGCTGTATCTCTGAACTAAACTAAGCTAATGAATCGATGCAATTAGATGTGTATGAAAGAACTGCAGAGCCCGGCCACATTCTGCCATTGTTTACCCTGGGGGATCCTTGAGGGTGAGGGAGGGTGAGAGCCCGTATACTCTTACTGGCCCATTGTTGGCAATGGTACATCTTCCCTGGAACAGGCAGCATCTCTGGGTAGTAGGAATGGGTAACATTTCCTAACTAACCCTTGTTTTCCCTCTTGCTCCATCCCTCCCGCACCATCCCTCCCCATCCTAGTTCTCCAACCAGTCTGACTGTCCTCTTGATTAAATGTTATCTCTGTGTGAGGAGCAAAGAGTAGGAGTAAACGGGTCCTTTTCACAATGGCAGGCAGTGACTAGTGGGGTACCGCAAGGCTCAGTGCTGGGACCCCAGCTATTTACAATATATATTAATGATCTGGATGAGGGAATTGAAGGCAATATCTCCAGGTTTGCGGATGACACAAAGCTGGGGGGCAGTGTTAGCTGTGAGGAGGATGCTAGGAGACTGCAAGGTGACTTGGATAGGCTGGGTGAGTGGGTAAATGTTTGGCAGATGCAGTATAATGTGGATAAATGTGAGATTATCCATTTTGGTGGCAAAAACAGAAAAGCAGACTATTATCTAAATGGTGGCCGATTGGGAAAGGGGGAGATGCAGCGAGACCTGGGTGTCATGGTACACCAGTCATTGAAGGTAGGCATGCAGGTGCAGCAGGCAGTAAAGAAAGCGAATGGTATGTTAGCTTTCATTGCAAAAGGATTTGAGGAAAGGAGCAGGGAGGTTCTACTGCAGTTGTACAGGGTCTTGATGAGACCACACCTGGAGTATTGCGTACAGTTTTGGTCTCCAAATCTGAGGAAGGACATTATTGCCATAGAGAGAGTGCAGAGACGGTTCACCAGACTGATTCCTGGGATGTCAGGACTGTCTTATGAAGAAAGACTGGATAGACTTGGTTTATACTCTCTAGAATTTAGGAGATTGAGAGGGGATCTTATAGAAACTTACAAAATTCTTAAGGGGTTGGACAGGCTAGATGCAGGAAGATTGTTCCCGATGTTAGGGAAGTCCAGGACAAGGGGTCACAGCTTAAGGATAAGGGGGAAATCCTTTTAAAACCGAGATGAGAAGAACTTTTTTTTCACGCAGAGAGTGGTGAATCTCTGGAATTCTCTGCCACAGAAGGCAGTTGAGGCCAGTTCATTGGCTATATTTAAGAGGGAGTTAGATGTGGCCCTTGTGGCTAAGGGGATCAGGGGGTATGGAGAGAAGGCAGGTACGGGATACTGAGTTGGATGATCAGCCATGATCATATTGAATGGTGGTGCAGGCTCGAAGGGCCGAATGGCCTACTCCTGCACCTAATTTCTATGTTTCTATGTTTCTATGTGAGCTTCATTGTCACCTTCTCCTCGCTAACAATGATCTATTCTAAATTTTCCTTCAGCTGCATCCCCTATGATGCCTCGTTCTCATACCTCACTCGTCCTTATATCTGTGTCTACCTCGCCCCTGGCACCAAAGATAGACACAATATGCTGGAGTAACTCAGTGGGACAGGCAGCATCTCTGGAGAGAAGGGTCTTGACCAGAAACGTCACCCATTCCTTCTCTCCAGAAATGCTGCCTGTCCCGCTGAGTTACTCCAGCATTTTGTGTCTGTCCTGATGGCATTGATTTTTTAAATGTAATTAAAGGCTTTAAGCCCCTCAATCTCAGTGCAAACAAATATTTATTTGTATTTGTTCCAGAGATTTGTTTGAACAAGAGTAAAGATATATTTAAGCTGAAGGTAGAGGAATGCTGAACGCTGGGGAAACTCAGTGGGACAGGCAGCATCTATGGAGAGAAGGAATAGGCAACTTTTCTTGATGATACCCTTCTTCAGACTGATGTCGGGGGGGGGGGGAAAAGGATAAATAAAGGAGGAGGCGGAGACAGTAGGCTTGTGGGAGAACTGGGATGGGCCAGGGGAAGGAGGGAGAACGCAAGGACTACCTAGGATTAGAGAAGTCACTGTTCATACCGCTGGGGTGTAAACTAATTAGGCGAAATATGAGGTGCTGTTCCTCTAATTTGCGCTGGGCCTCACTCTGGCAATGGAGGAGGCCCAGGACAGAAAGGTCGGATTTGGAATGGTGGGGGAAGTTGAAGTGCTGAATCACTGGGAGATCAGGTTGGTTAGAGCGGACTGAGCGGAGGTGTTGGGCGAAGCGATCACCAAGCCTGCGCTTGGTCTCACCAATGTAGGGAAGCTGAAGGCCCTGTTTCCACACTTTCACTCTATGACATACAAACATAGAAACATAGTAAATAGGTGCAGGAGTAGGCCATTCGGCCCTTCGAGCCTGCACCGCCATTCAATATGATCATGGCTGATCATCCAACTCAGTATCCTGTACCTGCCTTCTCTCCATACCCTGTTCCCTTTAGCCACAAGGGCCACATTTAACTCCCTCTTAAATATAGCCAATGAACTGGCCTCAACTACCTTCTGTGGCAGAGAAATCCACAAAAATGTTTTTTCTCATCTCGGTCCTAAAATATTTCCCCCTTATCCTTAAACTATGACCCCTTGTTCTGGACTTCCCCAACATCGGGAACAATCTTCCTGCATCTAGCCTGTGCAACCCCTTAAAAATTTTGTAAGTTTCCATAAGATCCCCCCTCAATCTTCTAAATTCTAGCGAGTACAAGCCGAGTCTATCCAGTCTTTCTTCATATGAAAGTCCTGACATCCCAGGAATCAGTCTGGTGAACCTTCTCTGCACTCCCTCTACGGCATGAATGTCTTTCCCCAGATTAGGAGACCAAAACTGTACGCAATACTCCAGGTGTGGTCTCACCAAGACCCGGTACAACTGCAGTAGAACCTCCCTGCTCCTATACTCAAATACTTTTGCTATGAATGCTAACGTACCATTCACTTTCTTCACTACCTGCTGCACCTGCATGCCTACTTTCAATGACTGGTGTACCATGACACCCAGGTCTCGCTGCATCTCTCCTTTTCCTAGTCGGCCACCATTTAAATAATAGTCTGCTTTCCTGTTTTTGCCACCAAAGTGGATAACCCCACATTTATCCACATTATACTGCATCTGCCATGCATTTGCTTCGTGTCATCCGCAAACTTGAAGATGTTGCATTCAATTCCCTCGTCCAAATCATTAATATATATCGTAAATAGCTGGGGTCCCAGCACTGAGACTTGCGGTACCCCACTAGTCACTGCTTGCCATTGTGAAAAGGAACCATTTACTCCTACTCTTTGCTTCCTGTCTGCCAGCCAGTTCTCTATCCACATCAATACTGAACCCCCAATACCGTGTGCTTTAAGTTTGTATACTAATCTCTTATGTGGGACCTTGTCGAAAGCCTTCTGAAAGTCCAGATATAACACATCCACTGGTTCTCCCTTATCCACTCTACTAGTTACATCCTCGAAAAGTTCTACAAGATTCGTCAGACATGATTTACCTTTCGTAAATCCATGCTGACTTTGTCCAATGATTTCTCCACTTTCCAAATGTGCTGCTATCTCATCTTTAATATCTTTAATGACGCTCCGATAAGCATTCCAAGTTGCAGAAGAACATGCTAAGGGATGACTGAAGATGTTTTGTGGAAAGGGGTTGCAGCCTACTGTCCTTCTGCCATTAGACATTGAGGAGCTAAGCCCTGTGTCTCAAAACCAGAAGTGTGCTCTCTAAAGGACTTACCATACACTGTGAATGATATCTTTTACCTTCCGTTTCATCGCGGGTGTGAATTTCAGACAGCACTCCCCTGCTTCCCCTGGCCCCGCCTTTGCTGTGTGTGTGTGTGTGTGTGTGTGTGTGTGTGTGTGTGTGTGTGTGTGTGTGTGTGTGTGTGTGTGTGTGTGTGTGTGTGTGTGTGTGTGTGTGTGTGTGTGTGTGTGTGTGTGTGTGTGTGTGTGTGTGTGTGTGTGGTCGATCCAGTTCGCGGTTTCATTGCTGATGGTCGATCCAGCTGGAAGGTTTTCAGGTGAGTGCCCTCGAGCTTGAAGGTCAAAGGCAGTCGCTGAAATGTCACGTTAGTGGGACAGGCCCTCACATAGCCCTGTCCCATGGTACGAGTTCATTCAAGAGCTCTCCCGAGTTTAAGCACGGAGAATGAATGTAGCGAGTACGTCGGAACTCGGGGACGTCTCTTAGCAGCTCGTAACGCAAATGGCAGGTACTCGGGTAGACTCACTAATGGCAGGTAAGCACAGGAAGACTCGTGAAGATTTTTCAACACGTTGAAAAATGTCCATGAGAGCCCCGAGTAGCGATGAGTGGCCATTACGGTAAATCTCAGTTCGAATCAGGGCAAACTTGGGAGAGCTCTTGGACTGAACTTGCACCGTGGGACAGAGCTATCAGGCAATGGCTCAGCAGACTTCCATGCCCACAATAACCATCAAGCACCCAGCTACACAAGTCCAATTACACCAATTACAGTCCAATTACACCCAGTTACAGCCCAGTGGTATGAATGTTGATTTCTCTAACTTCAGGTAGCCCCGGCATTCCCTCTCTATCTATCCCTCCCAACTTGCTCCAGCTTCTCGTTTTCACCCAGCAAACCGCTAACAATGGCCTGTTTCCTTCATCATCATTACCTTGTTGCATATCATTCATTCATTGTTCCTTATCTCTCTACATCATCGTCTATATACCAGTCTGAAGAAGAGTCTCGGAACCGAAACATCTCCCGTTCCTTCTCTCCAGAGGTGCTGCCTGACCCGCTCAGTTACTCCAGTCTATCACGTGCAATACTGACCGTATATTTCCTCTTGCATCCCCGTCATTTTCCCTGCTGCCTGAACTCTGATTTTCTCCAGCACCCACCTACACTGGGGGTAATTTACAACAGTAATGAACTGACCATCCAGCATGTCTTTGGCATGTGAGAAGAAACACGAGCACTCAGGGAGAATGTGCAAATAGATAGCACCCCACGCTTCTGGAGCATCAACCTGTGCAATCAAATATCACATGTGAGGTTTAGTTTAGTTTAGAGATACATCACAGAAACAGGCCCTCCATCCCACCAGTCTTTGCGGACCAGCGATCCCTGCACACTCACACCATCCTACCCACACTAGGATACCCCCATTCACAATATTTTTACTGAAGTCAATGAAACTACTAACCTGTACGTCTTTGGAGTGTGAAAGGAAACCGGAGCACCCGGAGAAAACCCACGCAAGTCATGGGGAGGTAGACAAAAGTGCTGGAGATAATCAGCGGGTGCAGCAACATCTATGGAGCGAAGGAAATAGGCAACGTTTCGGGCCGAAACCCTTCTTCAGACTGAACGTGCAAACCCCATACAGACAGCACCAGTGCTCAGGGTGGAACCCAGGTCTCTGGCATTGGAAGGTGGCAACTCTGCCACAGCGCCACCGTACCGCCACATCTGGCCACGTGGTCTGACCAGATGCTGATGTGATGTTTGCTCTGGGTAGAGACGGGAAAGATTATATATTTAGAAATCGGAAAATGTCACTTCCAAGGAATTCTCTACCCCAGAAGGTCTTGTCATTGGATACATTCAAGACATTGAAATAGGCACTCTTAGGAATCAAGGGATTGATAAACGCACAAGAGACTGAAGATGCTGGAATCTACAGAAAAGCACAAAGTACTGGAGGAATTTGGCAGATCAGGTAGCATCTGGGGAGGGGTCTGAGAGTCAAAGTGATACAGTGTAGAAACAGGCCCTTCAACACAATTTGCCCGCACCAGCCAACATGTCCCAGCTACACTAGTCCCACATGCCTGCGTTTGGTCCCTATCCCTCTAAACCTGTCTTATCCATGTAATGAAGGGAAGGGAATGAAGAAGGGTCTGAAAGACATCATTTCTCTAACTTGCAACCGTCTCTCTCCATCCCTCCCCTCCCAAGTTGTCCCAGCCTCAAAGTCGTCTTGTTGAGTCTCATTGTCTGCAACTCGTTCTCACCCAACATGCAGGTAACACTGGCCTGTTTCCTTCATCATCATTACTTTCTTGTATATCTTTAATTCATTGGTTCTATATCTCTCGTTTCCCTTTCCCCTGACTCTCAGTCTGAATAAGGGTCTCGGCCCGAAACGTCACCTATTCCTTTTCTCCAGAAATGCTGCCGGACCAGGTGAGTTACTCCAGCATTTTGTGTTTTACTTGAGGGATAGATGGACTTGGTGGAAAAAATAAGTAAAGGGCCTGTCCCACTTAGGCAACTTTTTAGGCGAGTGCAGAAGACTCTGCGTTCGCCTCATGATCGCCACATGTTCGCCACATGTTCGCTAGTGGTCTCTGGTGAGTCTCCTTCGTGGTCGCGAGGAGTTCCCGCATTCTGGGAACCAGTCGAGGCCTCAGTATGGTCGCCGCAAATCTTTCAACATGTTGAAAAATATTCTGCAACCAAAAATTGGTCGCCATGGAGAAAATCGCTGCTTTTGTAGTCGTAGTTGCAGTTGTAGTGGGGTCGCCATGTAGTTGTGGGTAGTCGAGGTAGTCGTAGGTAGTTTTAGTTAATCGCCTTTGCTGACCGGTCATTTAAGTTGGCTCATTGGGGGAAAAAACGTAAGCACAATTTTTCAGAACCAAGGATAACCGACCGGTAATGTTAAATGCCCGCTAAACTTCACAGCTGTGTATCTCTGGCTTATTAAAAGTTATCTGGCTTCTTAAAAGTGTCTCCAATCCTCTCTCTCCCCCCCTTCTCTCCCCCCTTCTCTCCCCCCTCTCTCCCCCCTTCTCCTCTCCCCCCTTCTCCCCTCCCCCCTCTTTTAAAGGACTTACTGTACACTGTGCTTGTCATCTTAACCTTCCTGTTCATCACGGTCTGTGTCTGTTTCACCTTGGCTTTGCCACATGTGAATTTCAGACAGCGCTCCCCCGCTTTCCCTGGCCCCCACCTTTGCGATGTGTGTGTGTGTGCGTGCGTGCGCGCGTGTTCTGCGCTGCTGGTCGCCGTTCCAGTTCCCGGTTTTTCAGATGACTGCCGAGAACTTGACTGTCGCCAAGTGGGACAGGCCCTTCAAGGTTATTTATTAACCCTGCTGAACAGCAGAGCAGCCTCAAGGGTCAACTGGCCTACCCCAGCTACTGCATCTTGTATGATACTAATGGGCCTGTCCCACTTAGGCGATTTTTCAGGAGACTGCCGGCGACTGTCAAGGGGGGAGAGAGGGGGAGGCGGAGTGGGGAGAAGGAGGCGAGACAACTTTTAAGAAGCCGGAGATACACGGCTGTGAAGCTCGGCGAACATTAACATTACCGGTCGGTTATCCTTGGTTCTGAAAACTACTGTATACTTTTTTTTTCCCCAATGAGCCAATGAAATTCATCGGTCAGCACCGACTACAACCTACGAGAACCTACGAGAACCTTTGATCTCCTGGCGACCCACTACCGCTGCACCTACGGCACGAGAATTCTCGCCACTCTCCGTGGCGGTTTCATTCTGGTCGCCGCTAATTTTCCAACATGTTGCGGCTAGTTCCGAGAAAGCGGGAACTCCTCACGACCATGAAGGCGTCTCTCCGGCAGCCACCCGCGAACATGTGGCGACCATATGGCGACCGCATAGTCTCCTGTAGTCGCCTAAAAAATCACCTAAGTGGGACAAGCCCATAATTCAACCCACTATTTACAACACGCCAAATGTATTGACCAAATTGAAAATGAAAAGCAAGGAAAATGTTTTAAATTTGCCTTCACCTTTAAAGATGTGATTTCTAACCTGAAAATAAATGATCTTCCATGATAACATGGATCATGGTGCAGCCAGTTGTAGGTTTGTATGGGGATCCCTGTAGGAACAGATTGTTCCAAAGATTAAACATTTAGTTTTGTTTAGTTTATGTCACACTATCGAGGAACAGTGAAATCTTTTTGTTGCGTGCTACCCGGCCAGCAGAAAGACAGTACATGATTACAATCGAGCCATTTATAGTGTAAAGATACATGATCAGGGAATTATGTTTAGTGCAAGGTAAAGCCAGCAAAGTCTGATCAAGATAGACACAAAAAGCTGAAGTAACACAGTGGGAACTCTCTGAGATGCTGCCTGTCCCGCTGAGTTACTCCAGCTTTTTGTGCCTACCTTCGGTTGAAACCAGCATCTGCAGCCCCTTCCGGCACACAAAGTCTGACCAAGGGTCACCAAAGAGGTAGACAGTAGTTCAGCACTGCTCTCTGGTTGTGGTGGGATGATTCAGTTGCCTGATAATAGCTGGAGAGAAACAATCCCTGAATCTGGAGGTGTGTGTTTTCACACTTCTTTTGCCAGATGGGAGAGGAGAGAAGAGAGAATGGCCAAGGTGCGACTCGTCCTTGATTATGCTGCTGGCCTTGCCGAGGCAGCGTGAGGTATAATGGCCGGTTCTCATGGTGTGACCTGACGCAAGATGTCACCAGAGTGAAGTGGTCGTGGTCCAGCACGAGTTCCGCACGATATAACGGGGGGTAGATAAAGAGTTCCCACGGTACTCGGCAATTCTGTCATTTGTGCGAGTGACTTGTCCGTCTCCCGATCTTTCCTGTTAATCGTGAATGAACATCGTGGACTGTAGTGGAGTTAATCACGTGGCACAAATGATGTCACTTTTTTTCACACACTATAAAAATATCCTCCGTTCGCAGAATTGGCTCATTTGCAGACATGCCTATACAAAGTTTGTTGGAGTACAGGCTGGTTGTTATTTTCATTGACGTGCTGTATGCATTAGCGCAACATGTGCATCGAAAACGCTTGCGTGAAGGCAGAAGGGTGAGATTAATTAAAAAGATAATTAAGAGGAAGTCTCACTGGGTTAAGCCCATGTTTCAACGGAGACCACGATTTGGACAATATGAGCAACTGCTTAATGTGCTGTGCGAAGAGGATAAAAGTGCATTTTTGTCAGAATTTCACCCGAGCTCTTTAATGAGTTAAAGAATAATTTGGTACCACTCCACCAGTTCCCCCTCTTGTTCCCTGTTGAAGTTATATGGCCTTACCTTCTGCCATCTTCCCTTTATGTTATCGTCTGCTGAGGCTATTGGGGAGGCAACAGCTACTGGGAAGGCAATCTCAAATCCACCTTGATCACCCTCTCCCTGCTCCAAGGAGCCCACAGGCAGTGGTATCTCTGGCATCTCCTCTTGCCTCTCAACCCGTCTCTCTTGCTGAGTCTCCTCCTCATTTACCTGCATGGCTAAAAACTTTCTGACTTTCTTTGACCCCTTTCTTTGCGCTTTTCTGAGAGGCATCTCTGCAAGTCTTACTGTGAAAAAGATTCTCAAACAATGACATTAGGTGGGATGTCCTCGATGGACACATGGTCCATTGGTGATATTGAGACCACCTTTTTTACTCACCTTATGTCCTCTCTGTCAAGCTTCCGGGTTTACCGTTCGCAGGAGTTCCCACGGTACCCGCAAGAGTAATTACGGATATCGCACTGATATCGCACTGGCATCTGCGTTCATACAATGTTGCAACGCTCACCACAAAATACTCAAGTCACTCTTGGAGAAATTCAAAAATGTTTGAATTTTCTCCCGACCGTACAAAGTTACACGACTACCTGCCGTTAGCGCCACGGAGGTCCTCGGTGGTCCACGAATGCCGTACTGTTATCGCAGGAGGTTCCCACGATGTTAAACTCTTGTTAAGTCTTGCGTCAGGCCGCACCGTGAGAAAGCCCTTTAAATGGAGTCAATAAAAGGGAGGTTGGTTTGTGTGATGGTCTGGGCTGCGTCCACAATTTGCTGCAATTTCTTGTGGTCTTGGATGGAGCTGTTCCCAAACCATGCTGTGATGCATCCCGATAAAATGTTTTCTATGGCACATCTGTAGAAGTGTTGAGAGTTGTTGGCGACATGCTGAACTTCCTAAGCCTTCTAAGGCATTAGAGACATTGATGTGCCTTCTTGGTCGTTGCTCAATATGGGTGGTCCAGGAAAAGCTGTTGGTGATATCGACTCGAAGTGCAGGGATTGAAATGACAAACACATTCCCTTGGGAACGCTGTAATGTGTGAGAAGAAAATAATCCAGTATTTGAGCCTTGTTAGCAGTTTGACACCATAACATGAGTACATCATCACCAGAATAGATTAGAATAGAATGTTTTCAGCAGAAAATATGTAACGTGTGGGTTAAACGCTGCACAGAGTAAGGTAGATCTTCATATTGTGGTTTTGAGAAAACCGATGCTACTGATAACAACTTTCTGTGAACAATAGAAGCAGATGTTTAACAATTTATCAGAGATGGTTTACCACTAAGTGACTGTTTATGCATCAGCTTCCAAGTAATTCTGCTGCAGAGTGGTAAGATGCCGGAAAGTGCACAGATCCCAGACAAAACGCTCTATTTCGAGGTGAGCATCTCACCTAAGTGTTTGAATTAGAAACATAGACAATATGTGCAGCAGGAGGCCATTCGGCCCTTCGAGCCAGCACCGCCATTCATTGTGATCATGGCTGATTGTCCCCAATCAACAACCCGTGCCTGCCTTCTCCCCATACCCTTTGATTCCACTAGCCCCTAGAGCTCTATCTAACTCTCTTTTAAATCAATCCAGTGATTCGGCCTCCACTGCCCTCTGTAGCAGGGAATTCCACAAATTCACAACTCTCTGGGTGATAAAGTTTTTTTTCACCTCAGTCTTATATGGCCTCACCTTTATTCTAAGACTGTGGCCCCTGGTTCTGGACTCGCCCAACATTGGGAATTTTTTTATGCATCTAGTTTGTCCAGTCCTTTTATAATTGTATATGTTTCTATAAGATCCCCCCTCATCCTTTTAAACTCCAGTGAATACAAGCCTAGTCTTTTCAATTTTTCCTCATATGACAGTCCCGCCTTCCCAGGGATCAATCTTGTGAACCTACGCTACACTGCCTCAATCACAAAGATGTCCTACTACAAATTAGGAGACCAAAACTGTACACAATACTCCAGATGTGGTCTCACCAGAGCCATTTACAACTGCATTATTTTATTGAGTGAAAATAAATAAAGATCCTGTTAAATAAATAAATATCTGCTAAATATTTCTTGTCTTATTTTGTTGAGTTTAGTTTAGAGATACAGCGCGGAAACAGGCCCTGCAGCCCACCGAGTCTGCACGAACCAGCGATCCCCGCACACTAACACCACCCTACACACACTAGGGACAATTTTACATTTACACCAAGCCAATTCACCTACAAACCTGTACGTCTTTGGAGTGTGGGAGGAAAGCGGCGATCTCGGTGAAAACCCACGCAGGTCACGGCGAGTGCGTACAAATTCTGTACAGACAGCACCCGTAGTCAGGATTGAACCCAGGTCTCTGGCGCTGTGAGGCAGTGGCTCTACCATTGCGCCACCGTGCTGCCTTCATTGCCTAACATCACATTAATATTGGATCAATATATTTAATCTCTTTGGTGATCCAAGTTTCCCTTCCTTTGCCATCCTTATCCCTCCTCCTCACTCGGCTACAATGCCATTTCTGAACATTGGATGTAAAACAACTCCCACATGCTGGATGTGGACCTACCCAATAACAATTGTTCCCAGTGTACCCTCCCGAGAGCCTGCCTAATAACATTGTAGTTTGCCTTACTCCAATTTAGCACCTTCTTGCAAAGACCAGCCTGATCCCTCTTCCTAACAATCTTAACCAAGGTCTAAGCGGAAGCTCAGAGGGGATAGAGCCTTTTCTGTTGCTGCCCCGGCACTCTGGAACACCTTGCCGCTGCAGATCAGACAGGCCCCTTCACTGTCCATCTTTAAATCCTCACTAAAAACTCACTTTTATTCACTGGCTTTCGACACTGGCTGAGACATTGTTCCTGTTTTAGTGCTTTTAATGTCTTTTAATTTTTTACTGTTTTTATAGTCCTGTCGTCTTAATGGTTTTAGTAGTTTGTAATAACTTTTTGTTGATTTCCCATGTACAGCACTTTGTGGTAACTGATGTTGTCTAAAAGCGCTTTATAAATAAAGTTATTATTATTATTATTAACACTTGGAGAGGTTTAGAGATCTTATAGAGGTGGATAAACTCATGAGAGGAATAAATTGGGTAGAGTCTCATGCCCAAAGTAAGGGAATCAGGGACCAGAGGACATAGGTTTACGGTGAAGGGGAAAAGATTTAATAGGAATCTTAGTGGTAACTTTTTCACACAAAAGGTGGTCGGTGTACGGATCAAGCTGCCAGAGGAGGTAGTTGAGGCTGGGCTATCCCAACATTTAAGAAACAGCTAGACAGGTACATGGATAGGACAGGTTTGGTATAGCCCAAATGTGGGCAGGTGGGACTAGTATAGCTGGGACAGGTTGGCTGGTGTGGGCAAGTTGGGCCGAAGGGGCCTGTTCCCACAATGTATCACTCTATGACTCTACGAGCTGTGATCACCATCCCCAAAATGCTCTTCCACTGAAACACCTTTCACCTGGTCAGCCTCATTTCCCAATGCAAGGTGCAGTATGTGACAATAAACAGGGCAGCACGATGGCACAGCGATAGAGGCAGTCACAGCACCAGACACCCAGGTTTGAACCTGACTACGGGTGCTGCCTTTACATAGTTTGTATGTACTCTCTATGATTGCGTGGGTTTTCTCCAGGTGCTCCAGTTTCCACCCACATTCTAAAGGGGCTGTCCCACTTGGGCGACCTAATGGCGAGTTTAGAAGAGTTAAAAAAAATGGCATGTTGAGGACCTCCTTCAACTATGTAGAAGACCAGCATCGACTGTGTTGAAGACTAGCTACAACTAGCTATGATTAACTTCGGGAAAATTGGACACCGAATAGTGGAGAGTGAAGACGACTTCCTTTGATCTCCCTTCGACTATGATGAAGACTATCCACGACTACCTTCGACTACCTTCGACTACCCTCGATTACCTACGACTAACATGCCGACCTACTACGACCTACTACAACTAAACCTACGAGTAAAAAAAGCATCGATTTTTTCCATGGTGACCTTTTTTTACTTGCGGGCATTTTTCAACATGTTGAAAAAAAGGCCGCGACCAAGCTGAGGCCTCGAGTACGGGGAGACCACTCTCGAGCATGAAAGAGAGTTACGAAGACCTCCTACGACCTCGTGTCGACCATGCTGCGAGTATGAGTTGAGGGAAAACTCACCAGAACGCGCGGATTAGTTCGCCCAAGTGGGACAGGCCCTTAAGGCATTCACATCAAACTGATCAGAGAGCTGATGAAAGGAGGTTTAATTGATCTGTTGTCTTTGTACTATTCTGGCAATTGGTGTACATTGGCTGTTATTTAGGCACAGGAGAATTAGCTCTGATTCTCCCAAGAAATGGGAAGCTGATGTTTGGGCTGTGGGACAGATGGTCAAATGAGAATTTCTTTGTTTTCCAATAGATGCCGACATTACCCTTGGAGTGCAAGTAAATATTCGATACCACTAAGTTTGGACCAGATGCACTTTAAATGTGTGAAGTCAAGATTGATTTTCAATTGAGGGGGTCAAAACTGGTTTTTGAATAACTAATTTTGATTAAATAATTTCCAATGGGTTTTTAACCTTCAGTTACTGATGGGTCTTAAGAAACTGTAGCAGCGACTGGTTCGCATCTTTGATTTTCATGCACACTGATTAGTTATCAAACATAAACTCCTCAAATTGAATGAAATTGTTGAGCAGTTCTAATGTGCCCACTAGACCATTCATAGCAAACCATCAATCACTGTTTTGTAACCACTCCAACTAACAATCACTTCACATTAACACCATCCTACACACACTAGGGACACATTTTACACTTACACCAAGCCAATTAACCTACAAATCTGTACGTATTTGGAATGTGAGAGGAAACTGAAGATCTCGGAGAAAACTCACGCGGGGAGAACGTACAAACACCATACAGACAGCGCCCATAGTCAGGATCGAAGCCGGGTCTCTGGTGCTGTAAGGCAGCAACTCTACCGCTACGTCATCGTGCTGCATTAGTTCCTCCAACAAGTTTGTGTTTTGGTCAAGATTTCTGTATTTGTAGTGTTACACAAATCTGATCGCTTTGGGCGTGAGTTAGTGAGCTCACAAATGACGCTCCCCCCCCACATTGCATTTTCCTGACCCATTGTGTGTGAACAAACCCTTAGCTGGTGCCGATTGTCAACATTTATTTGTTAAATCCTGCACATCATTAAGGGGCTGTCCCACTTGGGCGACCTAATCCGCGAGTTTTGGCGAGTTTGCTCTCGACTCATACTCGCAGCATGGTCGACACGAGGTCGTAGGAGGTCTTCGTAACTCTCCTTCATGCTCGAGGGTGGTCTCCGCGTACTCAAGGCCTCAGCTGGGTCGCAGAGTTTTTTTCAATATGTTAAAAAATGCCCGCGAGTAAAAAAAGGTCGCCATGGAAAAAATAGTCTTCATCATAGTCGAAGGGAAGTTGATGGAGATCAAAGGAGTTCGTCACTCTCCACTAATCGGTGTCTAATTTTCCCGAAGCTAGTCGTAGCTAGTCTTCAACATCGTCGAAGGTGGTCTTCAACATGCTAGAAATTAAAGTTTATAAATCTATTCCTGGTGGAACTAAATCTTTGAAGTTGCCATCGTTCTTACTGTCCTGTATTTACTACAGTCTCGGGCTTGCAGGCAATCCCTGCCACCATTCACTCAACATATTGACCGTGGATAGCCGTGAAGCACCCTCCCAGCTTGTAAATCTCTTTGGGTTGGCTGGGATAACTGCTCTGAGGTGGTCAGTGTTACTGATATTGGGGGAAATGAGAGAACTCTCTTGATGGCGGCACGGTGGCGTAACCATATATAATACAACCATATAACAATTACAGCACGGAAACAGGCCATCTCGACCCTTCTAGTCCGTGCCGAACACATAATCTCCCCTAGTCCCATATACCTGCGCTCAGACCATAACCCTCCATTCCCTTCCCATCCATATAACTATCCAATTTATTTTTAAATGATAAAAACGATCCTGCCTCCACCACCTTCACTGGAAGCTCATTCCACACAGCCACTACTCTCTGAGTAAAGAAGTTCCCCCTCATGTTACCCCTAAACTTCAGTCCCTTAATTCTCATGTCATGTCCCCTTGTTTGAATCTTCCCTACTCTCAGTGGGAAAAGCTTTTCCACGTCAACTCTGTCTATCCCTCTCATCATTTAAAAAAACCTCTATCAAGTCCCCGCTTAACCTTCTGCGCTCCAAAGAATAAAGCCCTAACTTGTTCAACCTTTCTCTGTAACTTAGTTGCTGAAACCCAGGCAACATTCTAGTAAATCTCCTCTGTACTCTCTCTAATTTGTTGACATCCTTCCTATAATTAGGCGACCAAAATTGTACACCATACTCCAGAATTGGCCTCACCAATGCTTTGTACAATTTTAACATTACATCCCAACTTCTATACTCAATGCTCTAATTTATAAAGGCCAGCACACCAAAAGCTGGTGTAGCGTAGCGGTAGAGTTGCTGCATTATAGAGCTTGCAGCGCCAGAGACCTGGGTTCGATCCCGACTACGGGTGCTGTCGGTACGGAGTTTGTAGTTCTCCCGGTGACCGCGTGTGTTTTCTCCGAGAATTTTGTTTTCCTCCCACAAAGACATGCAGATTTGTAGGTCAATTGGTTTGCTGTAACTCATGATTGTTAAGGGCTTGGACGCACTAGAGGCAGGAAACATGTTCCCGATGTTGGAGAGTCCAGAACCAGGGGCCACAGTTTAAGAATAAGGAGTAAGCCATTTAGAATGGAGACGAGGAAACACTTTTTCTCACAGAGAGTGGTGGGTCTGTGGAATTCATTGCCTCAGAGGGCGGTGGAGGCAGGTTCTCTGGATGCTTTCAAGAGAGAGCTGGATAGGGCTCTTAAAGATAGCGGAGTCAGGGGATATGGGGAGAAGGCAAGAAGGGGATTCTGATTGTGGATGATCAGCCATGATCACGTTGAATGGCGGTGCTGGCTCGAAGGGCTGAATGGCCTACTCCTGCACCTATTGTCTATTGTCTATAACGTATTAATTGTCCCTGGTGTGTGTAGGATAGTGTCAATGTGTAGGGATTGCTGTGCTATCTCTAATCTAAACTCCTCTGTTCCTGGACAAGGGAAATAGGGTTGAATGAAGTCCATGCCAACCCAGCAAGGGATCGGGGGAGGGGGGAGTTGGAGATCAAGCAGGGGTATAATGAGGCCAGTTTACTTTGACTGAACTTTCTGATGCAACAAGCCATGAATTATTTCAACTTTATTTCATTTGATCAAATATGACTGCATGTGGCTGATCAATGGTTAGCCTTCCTCAATTGTTGAAGTTTCAGTCAGATTCAGCCAGAACAAATTTCTGAAATGTAAAATCAATAATCCACATATCAGAAAATACCTCTCTGTAAAATGCTTTTTCTTTAAATTGAATTCAATTGTGTTCTATGTACCTGGACAAAAATGGATGAATTGTACCGTCCTTTCCAATTAAAATGCTGTTTGAAGAAAAGTGCATTTTAAACAATTTGAAAACAATATGACAATTATCACATCCAGATTAATAGCCAACATTGTTTAAATGTATTTTAAAATAAATCTTCGTCCTGAAAAATGTGTACACTTTTGTGATTGATGTGAGTAGTCCATCTGTCTCCTCAGATCCTGGTGAACTTCTACCGCTGCACCATCGAGAGCATCCTTACCAACTGCATCACAGTATGGTATGGCAACTGCTCTGTCTCCGACCGGAAGGCATTGCAGAGGGTGGTGAAAATTGCCCAACGCATCACCGGTTCCTCGCTCCCCTCCATTGAGTCTGTCCAAAGCAAGCGTTGTCTGCGGAGGGCGCTCAGCATCGCCAAGGACTGCTCTCACCCCAACCATGGACTGTTTACCCTCCTACCATCCGGGAGGCGCTACAGGTCTCTCCGTTGCCGAACCAGCAGGTCGAGGAACAGCTTCTTCCCGGCGGCTGTCACTCGACTCAACAACGTACCTCGGTGACTGCCAATCACCACCCCCCCCGGACACTTATTATTATTTATTCAAATCATTTGCTATGTCGCTCTTCCAGGGAGATGCTAAATGCATTTCGTTGTCTCTGTACTGTACACTGACAATGACAATTAAAATTTAATCTGAATCTGAATCTGAATCTGACTTAGGTGTGTCATTTTGGTATCCTTTTAGCATTGACAATACACATTGCAGCTTACAAAATATGCATTTGTTGGCACAATAAGTCCATAAGAAATTAGTTTTCATTTTTTGATTCTTGAAGGCATTTTTACTTTTGAAAGGATCAATCAATACCATGCAGGATTTGTTCTGTGCCATCCATTTAAAGGGCCTGTCCCACTGTACGAGGTAATTCAAGAGTTCTACCGAGTTTCCCCTGACTCGAACTCGGAGAATTACGGTAATAGCCGCTCGGAGGTACTCGTGGCTCTCGTGGACATTTTTCATCATGTTGAAAAATCTTCATGAGTTTACCGCGTTTCCCGAGTACCTGCCGTTAGTGTTACGAGCCACTAAGAGACGTCCCAAGCTCTGACGTACCCACTACGAGTTTGATTTTTTTTTTAAACTCGGGAGAACTCTTGAATTACCTCGTGCAGTGGGACGGGCCCTCAAGAGATTTGCAATTTCTTATTGCAATGCGTTTTTAGCTTCCTTGCACAAGTACACAGGGGATATCTCCCACCTCACGTAATATTTATCTTTCTTTCAGACAAGCATTTTTTTAAATGGGCAGCACGGTGACGCAGTGGTAGTGTTGCTGCCTTACAGCGCCAGAGACCCAGGTTCAATGCTGACTACAGGTGCTGTCTGTACGGAGTTTGTCCGTTCTCCCCGTGACCTGCGTGGGTTTTCTCCGGGATCTCCGGCTTCCTCCCACATTCCAAAGACGTACAGGTTTGTAGGCTAATTGGCTTGATAAAATTATAAATTGTTCCTAGTGTGTGTAGGATAGTGCTAGTGTGCGGTGATCGCTGGTCACACCCAGACTCGATGGGCCGAAAGGCATGTTTTCCACTCTGTTCTCTAAACTAAACTAAAATAATCCAAGAATGCTACTGTATTTTACAAAGGATTCATAAGACCTGTGTCAAATCAAGAGCATACCAAAAATATTTGTGTATACTGGTTTGTTTTGTTGCAATTATTTTGCTCTCATAGAATGAAAGGGCTTCTTATGGTGAGAACTTCCTGACTCACCACAGCGTTAACTGCCTCTAAGGTAAACTGCAGTCCTGTTTCTCCAAAGAACTTGAAGTGGTTCACATTGATGTGTCATCTTTTTCCTGTGGGCAAATTTGTCAATATATTGAAGGACTCAACTCAGCCATACATCTTTACATTGGTTTTCCCTCCAATGGAAAATTAACGAACTAAAAAGCTGAGTGAAGTGGGGCTAGGCTCAAGTGAATCATCGTTAAATTTGCTTGGGCAACTTACAACCCAGCAGTATGAATATTGATTTCTCTCATTTCAAGTAACCCTTGCTTTCCCTCTCTCTCTGTCCCACCCCCACCATAGTCATCCTACTAGTTTCACTTTGAAGAGAAATAACCAAGCTGACCTCCCGGTGGCTCAGCACTTCAACTCCCCCTCCCACTCCGTCTCCGACCTCTCTGTCCTGGGTCTCCTCCATGGCCACAGCGAGCAGCACCGGAAATTGTAGGAACAGCACCTCATATTCCGTTTGGGGAGTCTGCATCCTGGGGGCATGAACATCGAATTCTCCCAATTTTGTTAGTCCTTGCTGTCTCCTCCCCTTCCTCAGTCCCCCTGCTGTCTCCTCCCATCCCCCAGCCTTCGGGCTCCTCCTCCTTTTTCCTTTCTTGTCCCCGCCCCCGATCAGTCTGAAGAAGGGTTTCGGCCCGAAACGTTGCCTATTTCCTTTGCTCCATAGATGCTGCTGACAATAAATTGAATCATTTCATTTCACATTTCATTTCATTTCATTTCATTTTTTTTTTACTGCTGCACCCGCTGAGTTTCTCCAGCTTTTTTGTGTACCTACTAGTTTCACTGTTCACCTCCCTTCGTTATCACCTCCTCCACAGCCAACAATGGACCATTGTGGGCTCTTTGGCCATCGGTGCTGGCTCCGATTAGTTCGGCACCTTTACATACCTTTAGTTTCCCACTCTCCTGACTCTCAGTCTGAAGAAGGGTCTCAACCCGAAATGTCCCCCATTCCTTCTCTCCAGGGACGCTGCCTGTCCCTTTGAGTTACTCCAGCATTTTGTGTCTATCATTGACAGCTGACAGGTCTGAAAAACTGGTGCAAATGAGACCAAAAAAAGTATTTGCAAAATTGATCATTCGCTTATTTAACTACTAAAACTTCATGCTTCAGTAATATCATATTTGAACATTAGGAAACATATTATGAAGCATTCACAATTAGAATAAAATAATATATTTATGTGTACTTCTAATGTCAGCAACGTTATAAAAAAAGTTGTGGTGATCCAGGGCTGTGAGACTTGAGAAGAGTTTGGATACATTGGAATTGTAATCCCAAAAGTGAAGGATGCTAAGGGGTGACCTTGTAGAGGTTTGTAAAATCACGAGGAAAATGAATGAGAAGAATTGCCTGAATCTTTATCGCAAGGTAGGGGAATTTGTTTAGTTCAGTTTAATTTAGAGAAACAGAGCGGAAACAGGCCCTTTGGCCTACTGAGTCCGCACTGACCAGCACATTTTATAGCCTATCTGTGGTCTTTGGAGTGTGGGAGGAAACCGGAGCACCTGAAGAAAACCCACACAGGTCAAGGGGAGAACGTGCAAACTCCGTACAGACAGCACCCATAGTCAGGATCGAACCCGGGTCTCTGGCGCTGTAATCTTCACCACTGTGCCATCCTATAAAACAGGAATAAATCAAAATGGAATAAGTTGCCAGAGGTGGATCCAATTACAACGTTTAAACGGCACGAGGACAGGTATGTGGATGGGAAAGGTTCAGGGGGATAGGAGTCAAATACAGGCACATGGAACTAGATCAGGAAGATATCTTAGTTGCCATGGCCTTCAGATGGGCCTAAGGGTCAGTGTTATATACCTCTAACTCGGGTCCGACCAACAGACTAGCGGTCGGTTAGTGGGAAACTGCCCAAAGGCTCGACAGACGGCGTAATCAGGAGGGCAATGGAGATGTCGGATGTAAGGAGTGTGGGCCAGTCAGAGGGAGAGCCGGGATAATGCCTCCAGCGCCTTCAAGGCCAGCTGCAGGAGCTGACCCGGGACACAAAGATGGCCGGACCAGACCAGACAATGGTCAGACAATGGCCCTAAAAATGGTAGCACCCACATGTGTAATATATGCAAAAGTAATTTTACTGTGCATTTGCATATGTGACAAATAAAACACTATAGAACTATTAAACTATTAATTCTAATCCATGTAATTGTTGCAACATTGTAGGCCTTTTCTTTATCTATCTATATAACTTTAACACTCTCATCTTGTATGTGTGTATGTATGTGTGTGTCTTTATATTTTCGCCAAAATGCTACATGGTAACGATAACATTTTTACATATTCTGACTCACATTTCCCCCCTCTAAGCAGTGTTCAGCTTCACTTAAGATTTGATGCTATATTTCACAACTTATTGATGATTGAAGTTTAAAAAAAAAAAAAAAATTGCCTTTTATGCTTCGACAGATGATGTCACAATGAGGTGGGAGGGCACGAAGGCGTGGGTCGGCGCCTGTTTCACACACGGAATATTCCACGAGCTTCCAGTGACGTCAGGGGGAGGGCCGCATCTAAATTAACATTCTACTTTTTCCGATCTGGGCTTCTACCCGTGACACCTGGCGGCGGTGAAGGAGGATTTGCGATGATGGGGCAACGGCAGCAGTGAGGCATCGCGACGTTGGGGCCTTGCGGCGGCGGTGGTGTCCGGGCCTGTTGGTTGGCCCAGCGGGAGTTGAGCTGGGGTGGCCCCAGGCCCACAGCCAGCGCGGAGAAGAAGTGGCAACCCCAGCTCAAGAAAGGAGCCAACACCCCCCTGGGTTATTCACACCCCCTGAACCCTCCCCCCCCCCCCTCAAAAAGGAAGGCAACATCATCAAATACCCGCACCATCCTGGCCACACACTCACTTCACCATTGCCATCAGGAAGAAGGTACAGGAGTCTGAAAACTGTAACGTCCAGGTTCCGGAACAGCTTCTGCCCTTCAGCCAAGAAAGCAAGAATGTCATTGTCTTATCTGGGATATATGACAATAAAACACTCTTCACTCTTGACCCCCCCCCCCCCCTCCGCACCCCCACCATCCCCCCCCCTCCCCCTCGGCCCCTCCCCAACCACAACCCCAACCCCACGCCCCTCCACACCCCCCCACCCACCCCGTAATGTGGGAATGATTGATTACCTCCATCATTTACCTTGTGGGGGGTGATGGGGCTGATTGACTCCGGGGGGCGGGGGGGCGTCTGTCTCCGGGGTGAGCGCAGACGCCACTATGTGGGACGGGGCCCCCAACAGGTCCCATTTGGTCCATATCTCTTTAAATCTCTCCTTGTCTCCTGTGGGGGCTATGGGTGAGTGGTGTAATATTGCATTGAGGGACGAGGCCTCCCCTGTGACAGGGACCCCACGGGTCCCAGTTAGTCTAGTGTTTTATTAAAGTCACCAACATTGGGTAACAAGTTAAGGTGAAATGAATTTCAAATTTCCAGTGGATTTTTGGATTTCTTATGTTTTTACATCGGATCATCTATTTCTCTCACTCCTTGAATGCTGCTGAATTATCAGATCCAGACCTGAATAATAGATGCTCCCGTCAAAGGGAAGAATGGCAGGAGCTATAGTCCTGCAGGGAAATTAAATGTCGTCACTGAATTCCCTGGGAGGCAGGAGAATATAGCATGCCAATTATTTACATCAGACACAAAGCAGGAAATCCTCCAGAGATCCATATATTTGACTGCACAGCCATAACTTTTGCCTCACAGACACTCAAAACATTTGCCAACTGTGGCGTTTGCATCTCTTTTGAAACAATATACAGACACAAAATAGATACACATGCTGGAGAAACTCAGCGGGTGAGGCAGCATCTATGGAGCGAAGGAATTGGTGACGGTTCGGGTCGAGACCCTTCTTCAGACTGATGTCGGGGGGGGGGGCGGGAAGAAGAAAGGAAGAGGCGGAGACAGTGGGCTGTAGGAGAGCTGGGAGGGGGAGGAGAAGGAGGGAGAAAGCAGGGACTACCTGAAATTGGAGAAGTCAATGTTCATACCGTTGGGGTGTAAACTACCCAAGCGAAAAATGAGGTGCTGCTCCTCCAATTTACGGTGGGACTCACTCTGGCCATGGAGGAGGTCCAGGACAGAAAGGTTGGATTCGGAATGGGGAGGGGGAGTTGAAGTGCTGAGCCACCGGGTGATCAGGTTGGTTATTGCGAACCGAGTGGAGGAGTTTGGCAAAGCAATCGCCAAGCCTACTATTAGTCTCACCGATGTAGAGCAGCTGACAAGTAGAGCAGCAGATGCAATAGATGAGGTTGGTGGTGGAGGTGCAGGTGAACCTCTGCCGCACCCGGAAAGACTGCTTGGGTCCTTGAATTGAGTCAAGGGGGGAGATAAAGCGACAAGTGTAGCATTTCCTGCGGTTGCAAGGGAAAGTGCCAGGAGAGGGGGTGGTTTGGGTGGGAAGGGACAAGTTAACCAGGGAGTTACGGAGGGAGCGGTCTCTGAGGAACGCCGAAAGGGAGGAAGATAGGAAGATGTGGCCAGTGGTGGGATCCCGCTGGAGGTGGCGAAAATGTCAGAGGATTACCTGTTGTATGTGACGGCTGGTAGGGTGGAAGGTGAGGACAAGGGGGACTCTGCCCTTGTTGCGAGTGGGGAGATGGGGAGTGAGAGCAGAGTCACGGGGTACAGAAGAGACCCCGGTGAGAGCCTCATCTATAGTAGAATAGGGGAAATCCCGTTCCCTGAAAAATGAGGACCTCAGATGCCCTGGTTTGGAACACCTCATCCTCGGTGCAGATGCGGCGTAGACGGAGGAATTGGGAGTAGGGGAGAGAGTCCTTACAGGAAGCAGGGTGGAAAGAAGTGTGGTCCAGATAGTCATGGGAGTCAGTGGGTTTATAATGGATGTCGGTATATTGATATACAGATACAAGATATACTTCCGCACATGTATGACATTAAGTTATTTGTCTGTTCACACATTTCCCTACAACGATAACAATGACTTCCAGTTGCTAATGCCAGCCGCTGACCTCAGCATTGAGGACTGAGCTACACTCCATTGGGTATATTCATGCTTGGCAGCTGGCTCCCACACAAAACTCAGTCACATGACAAGAGATATTACTACAAAAACGGTGATGTGATGTTGAGGCTCTTCAAGGCGTTGCTCAGGCCGCATTTGGAATATCATGATTAGTCTTGGGCCCCATATCTGAGGAAGGATGTGCTGGCTCTGGAGAGGGTCCAGAGGAGGTTTACAAGAATGATCCCAGGAATGAGTGGGTCAACATATGATGAGTGTTTGACGGCACTGGGCCTGTACTCGCTGGAGTTTAGGAGGATGAGGGGGAACACACGCAACATTGAAACATACAGAATAGTGAAAGGCTTGGATAGAGTGGATGTGGAGAGGATGTTTCCATTAGTGGGAGAGTCTAGGACCAGAGGTCATAACCTCAGAAGATAGATTCTTGATTAGTGCAGGTGTCGGGGTTATGGGGAGAAGGCAGGAGAATGGGGTTGAGAGGGAAAGATAGATCAGCCATGATTGAATGGTGGAGTAGAATTGATGTGTGTGTGCCTGTATATCGGGCTAATTCTCTATAAGTGTGTGCATGTGTGTCCACGTGTCTGTACGTATGTGTCTGCATGTGGGTCCATTTCTCCTAACTTATGTGCATGTGTGTGTGTGTGTGTGTTTGCCTGTGTGTGTGTGTGTGTGTGCCTGTGTGTGTGTGTGCGTGTGCAGTGTGTGTGTGTGCGCGCGTGCGTGCGTGCGTGTGTGCGCGTGTGTGCGCGCATGCGTGTGTGTGTGTGCATGTGCGTGTGTGTGTGTGTGTGTGTGCGTGTGCGCGTATGTGTGTGTGTGCGCGCGTGTGTGTGTGTGTGTGTGTGTGTGCGTGTGTGTGTGTGTTTGCCTGTGTGTGTGCGTGTGTGTGTGTGTGCCTGTGTGTGTGTGTGTGTGCGTGTGTGCGCGCGTGCGTGTGTGTGTGTGTGTGTGTGTGTGTGTGTGTTTGCCTGTGTGTTTGCCTGTGTGCGTGCATGTGCCTGTGTGCGTGTGTGCCTGTGTGCGTGCGTGTGTGTGTGTGTGTGTGTGTGTGTGTGTGTGTGTGTGTGTGTGTGTGTGTGTGTGTGTGTGTGTGTGTGTGTGCGCGTGCGCGTGTGTTGTGTGTGTGTGCGTGTGCGTGCGTGTGTGTGCGCGCGTGGGGGTGTATAGTGCGTGTCTGTGTGCGTGCGTGTGTGTGTGTGTGTGCGCGCGTGCATGCGTGCGTGCGTGTGTGTGTATACATTCTTTCCTGAGAGGCAGGTCACAGATTATAATATTTAAATTAGATCAATTGGCAAGTTTTTGCCAGCGTTTCAATCTAACTCCATGCCAGGGATTCTGCTCTTCCTGGAAGCTCCATTAACTATTGGGCTTTACAAGGTGCTAATTATAAAGCAGAATTTGTATGTTAATAGACGCTGAGTTCACACAGCTGCCTGCCTCCCAGCTGCAGGGAGAAGATTAATTGAGACAGCTTGTCAGGAGAGGATTGGTGGGAAATATTTACACTCACCACATCTCAGTAGATTTCATCATTGCCACCAGTCTTCTCCTGATTAATGTTACCGATTGTGTGCAGGGCCAGCCTTAATCCAATTGGACCGATTTCTCTCAATTGGGCCCCGCTCCTGAGGGGGGCCCCGCGTTAATTTTCTTTATTTCGTATGGAAATACAAATTTGCTTTGTTAAATAAAGATTTAAAAAAAAACATTTGCCATACGGATTTTTTTACAAAACGAACATGGATAACAACCGCTGCACAGCCATCAGACACAAACGATGTGTTAACTACTACTGTAGCACTTGTTAACAGCCAGTAGTTAACAAGTAGTTATACAATGTGTCATCAATGCATCGATCCACATTCCTCAGTAAATGTAATTGTGTTTTGAACAAGTATTAATGACGCTGCGATCCTTTGAATAAAATTCATGCGCCTTCATTAACACTTGTTCAAAACACAATTACATTTAATGAGGAATGTAGATCGATGCATTGGTGACACATTGAGAATTTCTTAAAACTTACCATCATGATTGAGGGCTTCTTCTTGGTGAGCTTCTTGGTGTGCAGCAGGTTAGTCATTCAATTTACCTACTGACCCATGTTGTGTCTCTCTGTCTTTCGGTCTCTCCCTCCTTCTCTCTCTCTCACATGCTCTCTCTCTCTCTCCTGCTCCCCATCTCATCTCTCTCTAGCTCTCTCGGCATTCCCGGAATCATTGACGTTTTGCGGCAGACAAAAATGCTGGGGAAACTCAGCGGGTGAGGCAGCATCAATGGAGCGAAGGAAATAGGCAACGTTTTGGGTCAAAACCCTTCTTCAGACCTGGCCCAAAACATTGGCTATTTCCTTCGCTCCATAGATGCTGCCTCACCCGCTGAGTTTTTCCAGCATTTTTGTCTACCTTCGATTTTTCAGCATCTGCAGTTCCTTCTTAGGCGTTTTGCGGTGACGGCTGCATCTGCGGTTCCTTTCTGTTGGGGGGGGGGGAGTATTGGGAGAGTCCTGGCCCATGGCGGCTCCTGATAAGTGATATGTTCCCTCCGCGGGTGCTGCCTTGCCTGCTGAGTTCCTCCAGCACTGTGTTTTTTGTTTGGCTCTGAAGTTGAAGGTGGACCCCCCTGTGTCTACCTTCAACTCCCTGTCTGTGGTGGCTCAGCGGGACAGGCACGGGCTCTGGGGAGAGGTTTGTGTTTCTGGTTGAGACCTTTTAGACAATCACAAGTACTCTCATCGACGAGAGTTCAATTCAGTCTGAAGAAGTGTCTTCTCTCCAGAGTCGCTGCCTGTCCTGCTGAGCTACTCCAGCTTTTGTCTATCTTCAATTTCAGAGTTAGATTAAATTTCTCATGGAGGGCTTATAGCCCCCCCCCCCCCCCCCCCCCCCCGGCTAACTGTGTGCTACTTAAAGTACCGGCGGTAAATCACGCTATATGGGGCCATATGGGCATCGGCATCAGAGCGCAAGAAATAAAGCTTCAGAGGGTGCTGAAGTTCCTCGCCTCATTGGACATGGATGTGGCACCTGTCTGATACACAGCAGGATGCCTTAGCCCTCATGTGCAATGCACATTTCAAAATTAATTGTTTGAGGAAAAGTGCATTCCGGCCCACCATCAACCCAAAATTTGCGGCGCTTTGTAAACCCAGCAACATTCAGCCACCAAATCTGCTGTTTGGGGAAGACCTGGCGAAAAGAGTTAAGGAGCTCGAAGACGAAG
Source organism: Leucoraja erinaceus (assembly GCF_028641065.1). NCBI lineage: Eukaryota > Metazoa > Chordata > Chondrichthyes > Rajiformes > Rajidae > Leucoraja > Leucoraja erinaceus. The sequence continues at coordinate 1,916,402 of NC_073383.1, forward strand.
CAAGAACGGTGGGACTGATTAAAGCACCGATGGTCAGCAGAACGGTTCGGCGGCAGTGCCCCTACAGACGGGTTGCCGAGACCGGGTCCAGTCAACGAACAAGCTGGACATTCACTAATATGCGCAGCTGCACGTGCTGCAACCGGGACACGTGCAAACATGATTTTTCCCACCAGAAACCGGGGGCAGCAAATTCCACTGGTAACCATGGAGGTAGGTGGGTCTGGTCCTTATAGGAACATGTTAAATGAGAAACACCTACAAGTTCGGGGGAGATTACATTTGTTCCTAATGGAATGGTATGAGATAGCATCAGATCAGTTTGTGTGGGCGGCGCGGCCAGCGTCGAAGCGGCCTCTGCAGTCTGTTTGTGTTTTTTGTTTTTTTTGTCCAGTTGAGGGTATAGTTTGTAGTGGGCTTTTAAATGTGTATGTGTGGGGGGCGGGGGGTGGGTGGGGGAAACTTTTAAATCTCTTCCCTGCACGGGAGACCCAACCTTTTCTCTGTCGGGTCTCCGTTGTCCTTGGGGCCTAGCACCATGGAGCGGCCTCCAACCGGAACGACCTGGGGGCTCAAGTTATGGAGCTGTGGACCTACCATCGTGGAGCTCGCGTGACACCGGGAGCTCGCGGGTCCCCGGTGGGAGATTGCTTAATGGGGCACCGGCAACGGCGACTTATCCCGCTTGAATTGCGGGGTTGACAGTGACCTGGAGCGGGGCCTTACAACGCCCGGCGCGGCTTTAAATTGCCGCGGACTTGCTAGCGCCCGCCGGGGGCTCCAACATCAATAACCGGGGCAGGGCCTTACATCGCCCGGCGCGGCTTTAAATGGCCACGGACTTGCTAGCACCCGCCGGGGGCTTTGACTTTGACATCGGGAGAAGAATGGAGAGCAGGGGAGAGACAAGACTTTGCCTTCCATCACAGTGAGGAGGAGATTCACTGTAATGGATGTTTGTGTAAATTGTGTTGGTGTGTGTCTTGGTTCTTTTCTTGTATGGCTGCAGAAACCAAATTTCGTTTGAACCTCATGTGAGCTTCAAATGACAAATAAATGGTATTGTATTGTATTGTATTGTATTGTATCGTATTGTATCGTATTGTATCGTATCGTATCGTATCGTATCGTATCGTATCGTATCGTATCGTATCGTATCGTATCAAATAAATGGTATTGTATTGTATTGTATTTATACTGTGCAGTATACAAGGTTTTCGAATTTAATTCCCTCCCAATTTGTGTTCACCCACTCAGCATGTTCCAAATCGGACACTCATTTTCTCACAAAAAGAGAACATGGAGGTACAGGCAGAACTTCTTTTTATGCTTTTTCTGGTGGGATAAATTGCAGACTTGATTTTTTTAATCTCAAAATATTGTAACATTACTAGAAAATGTACCTGCGTCATGGAGTCCGAAGGATAGGTTGTTAGCCAAGAAAGATAGACTTCGTTATCCCTCAGTGCAGCAACGTCAAGAACGATGTTGCTGTATTGAGGTGTAGCCAAGTCTATCCCTCATTGCTAGCAGCTGATGGGAAGCGGCTGTAAAGTGGGAATTGGCTGTAAAAGGACAGCGCTGCTGGGGGGGGGGGATAGTTCCTCTCACAGCATGTGGGGAGTCTGGCCAGGGGTAAAGTTGCGGGGAGGGCAGGAGTGTTGAGAAGGAGGGGGTCGGGGATCATGCCAGCATCCAGTTCAAGAGCGGGTCAGCGGGCGATGGATAACAGGACAGCGGGCGGTGGAGCTTACTCCATATGTCAGTGCGAGTAACCTCAATTGATCCCTTGTTTGCACTGATACAGGGGTAAGCTCCACTGCCCACTGTCCTGTTATCCACTACCCGCTGACCCACTCCGCTCTATGATCTTTGCTCTTGAGCTTGTCCCCTCAGTTCAGAAGGAGAGCACTGCCAGAGGTGAGCGGGCCGGCACAAAGCGTTGAGATTGCGGTCGGTTCCACTGTTCGGTCCCGGCGGCTGCTCGTAGCCCCGCAAGCTACTTCCCTCCCCGGCCACAATGCGGTGGCTCTGCGCCCGCAGCGCCGCGGCAGCGATGAGTGAATTGGTTACTGGCATGAACCCCGACCCCCTCCTTCTCAACGCTCCTGCCCTCCCCGAAACATTACCCCTGGCCAAACTCCCCACACGCTGCAAAAGGAACTCCCCCCCAATAGGTCCCTTGAACTAGTATAGTAATTCAATAAGATGACAACTGATTCATGTTGACCCGGTGCGCTCCCGTTTTTCCCACCATCTTTCCACCTGCCGTTACCCTCCACCCCCCACCCATTCAGTAATTCTGAAAGAAGGAGATTTGGCAGCCTTGAGCAAATTGAATTGTTACTTTATTTATTTTTATTTTTATTTTTACGGAGAGAATTTTTTTAAAGCTGACTGACTGTCATGTTACTCATGACACGTGACTCATTTATAGTTATTTATTTATATTTCTAGGAAAATTGTTCCCAAAAGAGCCCCGCACCTCCTAAGGCCGCCCCGATTATGTGCCTCTTTGTCATGAGCGGAAAAGTCTGCAAAAGGTTGTACAAATTGCCCAGGCCTTCACCAGTTCTGACCTCCCCACCATCGAAGGGATCAATCATAGTTGCTTCCTCAAAAAGGCAGCCAGCATCATCAGAGACTCACACCATCCTGGCCACGCACTCATCTCACCACTGCCATTGGGTAGAAGGTACAGGAGCCTGAGAACTGTAACGTCCAGGTTCAGGAACAGCTTCTTCCCCACAGCCATCAGGCTATTAAATACAACAACCTCATAAGCTATGAACTACAATAGACTATTATTAGTATTATTATTGCACTGTTATTGTTTGTTCTTTTTTTCTGAATTTTTGTTACATTATTTATTATGATTGCATATTCTCTTGTGCTGCAGCAAGTAAGGATTTCATTGTTCTATCTGGGACACATGGCAATAACACACTTGACTCTTGACTCTTCCCCGCAGCTAACATTGAACCATTTTACATTTCCTTGATCGGCATCTGCTTTGATCTGTCATTTTCACACCTCACCCTCCCATATCCCTGGGCTCCCTCTTCCCTGACTCTCAGGCTGAAGAAGGGTCTTGACCCAAAACATCACCCATTCCTTTTCTCGGAGTTGCTGCCTGACCCGCTGAGTTACCCCAGCATTTTGTGTCTATCCTCGGTGCAAACCAGTATCTGAAGTTCCTGGGTAGACATAAATGCTGGAGAAACTCAGCGGGGTGCAGCAGCATCTATGGAGCTAAGGGAATAGGCAACGTTTCGGGCCGAAACTCTTCTTCAGAAGTTCCTTCATCTGAAGTTCCTTCCTACACATCTCCATGACCAGGTAGTGAGCAACACTTCAACCAGTCAGATTGTCCCCCTGATAAAATGTTATCTCTGTTTGCTTCATTGTCAACTTCCCCTGGCTCACAATGATCTATTCTACATTTTGCTTTATCCCTGTCCCCGTCCCCTTTGCTGTTTCGTTTTCACACCTTACCCGTCCATATCTCTGTGTCTCCTTCTCCCCTAACTCTCAGTCTGAAGAAAGGTCTCAACCTGAAACATCACCCATTGCTTCTCTCCAGAGACGCTGCCTGTCCCGCTGAGTTATTCTGGCATTTTGTGTCTATCTTCACCATATCCACGTCAGACAGGAACGTGAATGAGGGAAATGCATGGTTGTTGGTCTTCTGTAGGGAGACCCGTGGACTGGCGAACGACAGATGGAGGCAGCTCGGTGATACAAAGGTGTTGAGATAAAAGGTGGTACTTTTTTAGTTTAGTTTAGTTTAGAGATACAGCACGGAAACAGGCCCTTCGGCCCACCAAGTCCGCACCAACCAGCGATCCCCGCACATTAACATTAGGGACAATATTTAAATTTACCAAGCCAATTAACCTACAAACCTGTACATCTTTGGCGTGTGGGAGGGAGCCGAAGATCTCGGAGAAAACCACACGCGGTCACGGGGAGAACGTACAAATTCAGTACAGACAGCGCCCGTAGTCGGGATCGAACCCAGGTCTTGCATTCGATGTAAGGCAGCGACTCTACCGCTATAGCACCGTGACCATCTCTCTGCAAACTCATCTGGCAAAAGTGCATGTGGAGGCTGGGACTGGCAATGATATTATTATTACAGGGCTCACATTCATCCCCAATGCTCTTTTCCCTGACACATTAGGCTTTGTCTCCAAGGGCCCATGACAACCAGGTACTCATACTGTTGAGTTTAGATTATTGTAGTTCATTCTCATGTGAACCGAGGTACAGTGAAACATTTGTTGCGTGCTAGCAAGCCGGTGGAAAGACAATACATGATTACAATCGAGCCATTCGCAGTGTACTGACAAGTAATACTAGTGCCAGATCCCACATGAGCCTCAAGACTGGGGCCTCATTAACACATATCCCTTCCTCACATAAACGTCACTTGGCAGATAGCAAAAGCTTAATCCATAGACTACAAATGTACGGAACCAAAAAATGTGGGTCCACGTGTGGTTGTAAGGTCGCCAAGCCAGGAACCCCCAGGAACAGAAGGAAGACACAAAATGCTGGAGCAACTCAGCGGGACAGGCAGCATCTCTGGAGAGAAGGAATGGGTGATGTTTCTGGTTGAGACCCTTCTTCAGTCCGACCCTCAGTCTATAGAAAGGTCTCGACATGACTGAAGAAGGGTGTCGACCTAAAACGTCACCCATTGCTTCCCTCCAGTGATGCTGCCAGTCCCGCTGAGTCACTCCAGATTTTTGTGTCTATCTTCGATTTAAGCCAGAATCTGCAGTTCCTTTCTACACCCTCAAGAACAGGTACCCACCACTGCCACCCCAGGGAGTTTTTGCACTGTCATGTTCTTCCACATCTACAAGGATGAACAGTCTACCGAAGACAGACACAAAAAAGCTGGATGACAGGCAGCATCTCTGGAGAGAAGGAATGGGTGACGTTTCAGGTCGAGACCATTCTTCAGTCTACCATTACCTTTAGGGAAGTTTCAGATTAGTTTAATTTATTGTCACGTCTACCGAAGTACAGTGAAAAGCTTTTATTGCGTGCTAACGAGTCAGCAGAAAGGCAATACATAATTACAATCGAGCCATTGTATAGTGTATAGATACATGATAAGGGAATAATGTTTAGTGCAAGGTAAAGCCAGCAAAGTTCAATCAAAGATAGTCCGAGGGTCACCAATGAGGTAGATAGTAGTTCAGCACTGCTCTCTGGTTGTGATAGGATGGTTCAGTTGCCTGATAAATACATTTTATTTTGTCTGCATCCTTGTTCATGGGAATTGTGCTTTAGTCTATGTAATTCCTATCCCAATACTGCTTGGATAGGAACCTGGGGAGGTCCATTGTTGTAATGCCAGTGATATCCTGGTAGCTTCTCAAAAATGGATCTATATTAAACACTAGACTAAGTGGGACCCGTTGGGTCCCATGTTCACACGGGAGGGCTGGCCCCCCGAAGCAATATTCCACCTCTCCACCAATTCCAATATTGGTGGCCAGGGGGGGGGGGGGGGGGGGGGGGGGGGGGGGGTTTCTGGAGTGCTGGTATGGGTTCTTGGGGTGGCAGCTCAGTCCCTCAAGCCTGATCTGCTGGCAGCTCACTCACGGCTGGTGGGCTGGCAGTTGACTCATGACTATTCCTTGAAATTCCATTTCAAGCAGGGTGCAAGTCCACCAAATTCAAATCCATGTTCCTACCATTTCAAGCAGGGTTCAAGACCACCAAATTCAAGTGCAGTTTCTTACCACTATGAGCAGGGTGCAAGGCCACCGAATTCAAGTGCAGTTTCATACCACTTCAAGTAGGGTGCAAGGCCATCGAATTCAAGTGCAGTTTCATACCACTTCAAGCTGGATCCAAGGCCACCAAATACAAGTGCAGTTTCATACCACTTTCAGCAAGGTGCAAGGCCACCAAATTCAGTGCAGTTTTATTCCACTTCAAGCAGGGTCCAAGGCCGCCAAATTCAAATGCAGCTTCATACCATTTCATGCAGGGTGAAACCACAATAAAACCACACAAAACACCAAACTCACAGTTCAGTAGACATTCAGTGTGTTCAGTTGATTCACAGCTCAGTCATGACCTCTCCCTCCCCCATCAGGCAGAGGCTGAGCCACACCCACACTTCCGGGTTTTATAAACCTTCCCCCCGGAAAAGGTGTGGCTTTCAGGGCGTGATTGACAGGAGAGAGATTCTCAACATTTTTTACACTATTCTCAACACTAATAACACATATTTTTCATTGATGGGAAGAATTCTCTGCACCTGCTCAGTGGAGTAAGATGGCCAAAAATCACAGCCGTTTTATCTAAAATCAATATACAGTGCAAACAGGAAGTAAGTGCATTTGCAGTAGTGCCTTTTAAATTCAAGCCAAAGCACCCAAGCCGCCATTTGCAGTAAGTAGTGCCTTTCGACCTCAAGCCAAAGCACCCAAGCCGCCATTTGCAGTAAGTAGTGCCTTTCAACCTCAAGCCAAAGCACCCAAGCCACCATTTGCAGTAAGTATTGCCTTTCAACCTCAAGCCAAAGCACCCAAGCCACCATTTGCAGTAAGTATTGCCTTTCAACTTCAAGCCAAAGCTTCCAAACAACCATTTGCAGGCAATGCCTTTTTACTTCAAACAAACCATATTTTCATTTTCAAAACAACATTAAGGGTACTCACAGTTGTGTAGACATTTGTTCAGTGTTATTCAGAGCTCAGAGAGACGTGACCATTGGCTTCATCCATATTGCAGAAACTGAGTGAGGCATACCACTTCCTGGTTTTATAGTCCCTCCGCCTCCCTCCAGCAGGTGCAGCAGAGAGAATGGTGATTTTTTTTTTAAACTTCAAGCCAAAGCTCCCAAGCCACCATTTGCAGTAAATAGTGCATTTCAACTTCAAGCCAAAGCACCCAAGCCACCATTTCCAGTAAGTAGTGCCTTTCAACTCCATGCCACCATTTGCAGTAAGTATTGCCTTTCAACTTCAAGCCAAAGCATCCAAATAACCATTTGCAGGCAGTGCCTTTTTACTTCAAACAAACCATATTTTCATTGTCAAACCACATTAAGGGTACTCACAGTTGTGTAGACATTTGTTCAGTGTTATTCAGAGCTCAGAGAGACGTGACCCTTGGCTTCATCCATATTGCAGAGAGTGAGTGAGGCACACCACTTCCAGGTTTTATAGTCCCTCCCCCTCCCTCCAGCAGGGGCAGCAGAGAGAATGGTGATTTTAAAAAAAAACATTAATATCTCTCTGATTTGTCATCGATGGGAAAAATCCTCCGCACCCGTAAGGCGGAGGGGGGCTCTGGGCGAGGTGGCCAAAAATGACGGCCGTAGGTGGCGGCGTTCTGTCGGAAATCGCAGCACAGTAGGCCAAAAGCGGTCAAGATCAGAGATTTAGTAATATAGATAATAGGGTGAACTTTACCAAAAGTAAATTCTAACGTGTATATTCTATTTGGCATAGAATACCATGATTTTGCTCAGGTACATATAACCTACGAGTAACAAAAGACCAGTTTCAACCTGATCTCCCGGTTGCTGGACACTTTAATTCTCCTTCCCATTCCCAAACTGACCTTTCTGACCTCGGTCTCCTCCGTTGTCAGAGTGAGGCTAAACACAAATCAGAGGAACAGCACCTCATATTTCGTTTGGGCAGCTTACAGCCCAGTGGTATGAATATTGATTTCTCTAACTTCAGGTAGCCCCGGCATTCCCTCTCTCCCCATCCCTCCCCCACCCAAGTTGCACTAACATCCCATTTTCACCCGACAAACCTCTGCTCTAGTATCTTTGCTACAAACAGCTAACAATAGCCTGTTTCCTTTATCAATGTAACTTTTTTGCACAGCTTTCATTCATTACTCTTTATCTCTCCACATCACCATCTATATCTCTCGTTTCCCTGATCCCTAACCAGTCTGAAGAAGGGTCTCGATCCAAAACGTCACCCATCGTCTGAAGAAGGGTTTCGGCCCGAAACGTTGCCTATTTCCTTCGCTCCATAGATGCTGCTGCACCCGCTGAGTTTCTCCAGCTTTTCTGTGTAACCTTCGATTCTCCAGCATCTGCAGTTCCCTCTTAAAAACTAAATGCTGCCTGTCCCGCTGAGTTACTCCAGCAATTTGTGTCTAACTCCAGTTTTTATGGCCTTTGCAGTACAAAACTGTCAGCCAAAGCTGTGTTGAACCTTTTTTTTCAAACATTCTGCATGCAATGCTGATCAATGCTCCCTTTCATTTCATTGTTGGTGATTACAAATAATTCTTGATAATAGATACAGCAATTTTACCTGCCCCAAAGTAATCTGCTCCAAAACCCATCTATAATATAATTAAAGATAGACACAAAATGCTGGAGTGACTCAGCAGGTCAGGCTGCATATCTGGAGAAAAGGAATAGGTGACTTTTCAGGTCGAGACCCTTCTTCAGACTGTGAGTCTGGGGAATGGGAAACGAGAGATATAGACGGTGATGTAGAGAGATATAGAACAAATGAATGAAAGATATGCAAAAAAGTAACACTGATAAAGGGAACAAGCCATTGTAAGCTGTGAGCTAAGTGAGTACTGGCAATGAGACTCAACAAGACGATTTTGAATATGATACAACATGGGTGGGGAGAGAGGGCATGTCGGGGTTACTTAGATAAATCAATATTCATATCACTGGGCTGAAAGCTGTCCAAGCAGAAATATGAGGTGTTGTTCCTCCAATTTACATTAGGCCTCACGCTGACAATGGAGGAGGTCCAGGACAGAAAGGTCAGCGAGGGAATGGGAAGGGGAGTTAAAGTGTTTTGCAACCACTATATTATATATTAATATTTATTTTTATTCTGGGAAACAAAGTAAACCAATCTGACATCAAGATGTCTCAGCAGCTTAACAGTTTATTTGTCCTGTTCTCACTTCCTTTCAAATACAAATTCAAGATGTAACAGGAAGCATGAATGAGGCAGCAATTGTGAAATTAACTAGTGATAGATTGTGCATCAGCCGCAAAATAGAGGAGCTGACAGGATATCAGAGCTGTGTAGGAAGGAACAGCAGATGCTCCTTTAAACCGAACATAGACACAAAATGCTGGAGTAACTCTGTGGGACAGCCAGCATCTCTGGAGAGAAGGACCAAATGCTGGAGTAACTCAGAAATGCTGAGATGCTGCCCACCTCGCTGAGTTACTCCAGCATTTCATAATCATAATTATACTTTATTAGCCAAGTATGTTTTGCAACATGCGAGGAATTTGATTTGCCATACAGTCATAAAAAGCACTAGAACACACAAAATACATTTTAACATAAACATCCACCACAGTGACTCCTCCACATTCCTCAGTGTGATGGAAGGTGAAAAAAGTCAGGGGCCTCGAGCCTTCCGTTGATGGGACGATCCTGGCTCCCGTAGCCAGGAGTCGGGCCCACCGTGTCGGGGTGATCATGTTCCTGCATCGGGGGGGATGCCAGTTCCCCACGCCGGGCGATTGACCTCAGTTTGGGGCTGGTCGAACCTTCTGCAACTTTGGAGCATCCTCTACCCGAGACTGTGAGCACCTCGATGGTGAAATCCACAGGCCACGGTTGGAGCGTCGATCCTAGGCAAGGGATCGGCTCTGATGGTAAGTCCATGGCCCCGCGGTGGGGCTCAGTCAATCCAGAGCAAGGCCTCCAGCTCCAGGATGTTAGGACGCAGAACGACCGGAGATATGATCCGGAAAACAATCGCATCTCCGGCAAGGTAAGAGATTGAAAAAAGGTTTCCCCTGACCCCCCCACATAAAACAAAGCAGAGTTTCTAACACATACTTTTTAAACATACTATAAATTATAAAAAGACAAAAAAACAGACAGACTGTTGGCGAGGCTGCCATCGTGTGAAGGCCTCTGGTGGTATTTTGTGTATATCTTAGGATATCTGAGCAGCTTTGACCGCTGCCAATGTATGCGTGGAAAAAAAAATGGGATGTCAAACCAAACAGCACCGTGAGCAGGAAATACGCCCAAAATAGCACCAAACGGACTGACAGTCACTGAGACAGCTGTGGCTGCTACATTTCTTACACGGGCTATAATAAAGGGAAGCTGGTGCACTGTTCAAACTGCCAACGCCCACACACAGCAGAGAGGTTACCAACAAAGGCGAATGCAAACCATCCTCTCACGGCAGTGGTTGGCGGCAATGCTTCAGAGTACTCTGCCACAGAAGGCAGTGGAGGCTGAGTCACTGGGTGTTTTCAAGAGAGAGTTTGATTTAGCACTTAGGGCTAACGGAAACAAGGGATATGGGGAGAAAGCAGGAACGGGGTACTGATTTAGGATGATCAGCCATGATCATATTTGAATGGCGGTGCTGGCTCGAAGGGCCGAATGGTCTACTCTTTTGCACAAAAGTCCGCGAGCATTGCCACTTTCATTTCACTGCACATCTCGTATGTGTATGTGACAAATAAACTTGACTTGACTTGACTTGACTCCTGCACCTATTCTCTCTACAAACTGTGTTTCTATGTACGAACTGGGAAAAGTGTTCCAAAAACAGAGTATGTTTTATTCCACTCAAAACCATTGCTGAAAAAAAAATCCTTTACAACTGCACACGTTGTGGTTTGTTATCTTCGACAGTGAGAGTTTATTGACGTCTTAAACCGTGTGGATGTGCTACAAAGTTGAACTTAGATGTGAAGCCCACATGGCAGGAAGTCTGCACCAAGCTGTGTGATACTGGTGTGTTTTATACTGAACTACAAGATGCTTGTAACAAGATACAGCAAATGGCATTGAAAGGTCGTGTTCCAAAGGAACACTGTGAATGATCACAGTGGCGCAGCGGTAGAGTTACTGCCTTACTGCGCCGGAGACCTGGGTTCGATCCCGGGTGCTGTCTGTACGGAGTTTGCACGTTCCCCCCGTGACCTGCGTAGGTTTTCTCCGAGATCTTCAGTTCCCTCCCACACTCCAAAGACGTACAGGTTTGTAGGCTTGGTAAATGTAAAAATTGTCCCTAGTGTGTGTAGGATAGACTTAATATGCGGGGATCGCTGGCCGGCGCGGACTCGGTGGGCTGAAGGGCCTGTTTCTGTGTTGTGTCTCTAAACTAAACTGAACTTAACTAAACTGAAGCCCATGTCCCAATTAGGTGATTTTTTTGGTGACTACAGGCGACTAGGCTGTTGCCACATGGTCGTGGGGTGACCCATGTGTGGTCGTGAGTCGTCTCCGTAAGTCGCCTAAAGAGTCGTAACGTTTATCTGGTCACCGCTGGATTTTGAAAAGTTCCAAACCTTTCGGCGACTGTGGGCTTGACGTAGCTTGTCTTCCCCTGTCATAGGTTGTCGCCAGGATGACACAGATTGTCCCCGGGTGCTGACTTCGGTGGCAACTACCTACGTCAACCTACGTAAGCCGGCTACAGGCACTGGCGACTGGTTCTTGGTTCTTGGATCTTGGTTTCTTGGCATAGTGGGCCTAAGTGGGACAGGGCCTTAACGGTCTCCTTGTTCCCACCAGACTGGGAAAGACCACTGGAGATGGATAGTTAAAACTTACAGTGAAACGTATCATTGAATTGATTGGCTGCTGCAGATGATATGCAGATAGTCTCCTGTACCAGGAACCAATACGCTAACTTAAAATAGGCCTGACTCCTATGCAAATATACAGTATCTCTCTTTGATATCTGTGACAACACTGTAACACAGGGCTCCAAATGCTGTCTCACCAAATCTTTTTTTAAATTTTTTTTTAATTTTATTAGAAGTTAATACAGCACAAAACAGTACAGTGGAAACTAATTTTAGGTGCCAACTATGTAATACCGTAATCCATTCTATGTACAACCTCTAGTTTTATGTTATAAGAAGGAAGTAAACAAGACTTTCAGAAAGAAAGAAGAAAACAATAGCATCCATGGAGGCGGGGCACCGATGAAAAGTGGTAAAAATAGATGGTAGTGATTCCTGTAGAAAAACGTGAAGTGTGTATATAAAAAGGTAAAAAATGGAAGAGAGAAAGTGGTAAAAGTTAGTCAGGAATAGAAGAGACAGGTGGGCCCCTTGAAAAGAGAATTTTTCAAATCTGCCTATTCGGAGATGGAGATCTAGGGACCGCGATCTCTCATGATCTCTGAAATATAGCAATCCTTTTACGGACACCGCTGCATCACATGATTCCAAAAGTCGATGAAGTCTCACCAAATCTTGTGTAATGATGACAAGAGTCCCTTACTTTCAAACTCCCAGCCCCCTTGCTATGAAGCATTTGGCTTCCTAATTACTTGGTTCTCCCGCTTGCTTACTCTTTAGACCTCATGAGGCAGCATGACAATATACTTCCGTACGCCAACATTGATTCAATTCTCACACTTTAAAAGGCAGCATGACAATATACTTTCCCTGTGGCTTCATGTCCATCTGGCACAGGAGCTAAACAGGAGCTGCTGGCTATCTCCAAGCTTTTGATTCATGCCACTGAGGGAGGCCAGGAGCAGTTCACATGTGACCTAGCACCAAGTGGGAAGAGCAGATAAAAATCAGGAAAGGTTTGCTTACCTTTTAACAATGTTTCCTTCGGAACTGTAACCTGCGTAATTGCCGGGTTTGCAGTAAAGTTGGCATTGAAAGCAGCAGAATATTTGTCCACCTTAGGACACCAACTTGATCCCACACAGTTTCCTCTCACGACTGAGAGAGCGGCACGGTGGCACAGCGGTAGAGTCGCTGCCTTACATTGCCAGAGACCCAGGTTCAATCCCGACTATGGGTGCTGTCTGTACAGAGTTTGTATGTTCTCCCCGTGACCTGCGTGGGTTTTCTCCAGGATCTCTGGTTTCCTCCCATGCTCCAAAGACGTGCAGGTTTGTTGGTTATTTGGCTTGGTATAAAAATCTGGGAAGGGCCTGTTTCCCTGCTGTGTCCCTAAACTAAACTAAACAAAAATAACCAATCACACCTTCATTCCCCGTAAGAGCTGTGATTACTTCCTTCTGTAGAGGAATGATGAGGAGAAAAAATTGAACTTCACTGTAGATAAACCTGGAAGGGCACTGGGAATGATTACAAGGTAATTTATCCTTTTATGCGTTATAAGCTTTGTTCCTTGAGATAAAATTGCATTGTGGCATTAGGATTCAGAAATTGCGAGCGGTTTTATCCCTGAGGGAAAACATGGCTAGTTATGGTCACCCATGTATTCATTTTTGCAATATTCACTTGTATATCGCAAAAAGAAATCAAAGGGTGACCTGAAAAAGAATATTTGCTCCAGGAATTCTAGCCACATATTGAAACGTTCATCTTCCATGTGCTTCCTTTTGTTATGTGAGAACAATGAGGAAGTTCAGATGAGCAGCGACAAGGGGTCACCCTCAGCTGAGCCTGGGGGTGGGGCTGGGAAGGTTTTTAAGTGCAAAGCTTGCAAGGACCTCCACGACTCACTGGTCAACCTGAGGAGTACTTTCAGCGACAATAGACAATAGACAATAGGCGCAGGAGGAGGCCATTCGGCTCTTCGAGCCAGCACCGCCATTCACTGTGATCATGGTTGATCATCCCCAATCAGTACCCCGTTCCTGCCTTCTCCCCATTTTCGCTGACTCCGCTATTTTTTAAGAACCCTATCTAGCTCTCTCTTGAAAGCATCCAGAGAACTTGCCTCCACCAATTTTATCTCTGAGGCAGAGAATTCCACAGACTCACCACTAGAAAAAGTATTTCCTCATCTCTGTTCTAAATGGCTTAGCCCTTATTCTTAAACTGTGGCCCCTGGTTCTGGACTCCCCCAACATCGGTTCTACCAAGGTGCAGCACAGAACGCCACAGGAGATCCTTCTTCCCTGTGGCTATCAACCTGAACAACTCCTCCCCGTTCTGTCATGGGGTAGACTAAGACTCACTCCCTCCCCCTCCTAATTTTGCACATCCCCCAATCCTTTCCACTCGGCACTTTAATTTCATGTTTCATGTATTTTGTGTTTGACGCCTGTTGGCAGATCGATTCTCCCTCCTGGGACAAACAATGTTTTATCGTACTGTATTGTATCGTTAGCTGCGCATATGGCACAAAGGCCAGACCTTCAGAGAGATTAGGCATCTCAATTGCCGAGGCAAGTGTTCATTATGTTCAGCTTCTCAATGGGAACCACCACATGGGTCAGTAAGACTCAGTCACCCTCTGGATGGAACTGGTGAAAGCAACAATAGAGCAGGGACGCTCTTCATTGACAGCCCTCTAGCTGGATATTTGTGAATGTTGTTGGGGGAGTTATATCCTATATTTCCAATAGAAAACATTCCCAACCCTCATGAAAGCAATAAGCTTCTGGTTTCAGATACATCACCTTTGTTAAAGAGGCGTTAAATCCTCTTTGAGACTCATATTTTCGCTGGGCAGCCCACAACCCAGTGGTATGAATATTGATTTCTCTAACTTCAAGTAACCCCAGCATTCCCTCTCGCTCCATTCTTCCCCCACCCAAGTCGTTCCAGCTTCCCGTCCTAGCAAAGAGTGAACAATGGCCTGCTTCCTTGATCATGGGCCTGCTTGATCAATGGCCTGCTTCCTTGATCCAGGACAAGGGGTCACAGCTTAAGGATAAGGGGGAAATCCTTTAAAACCGAGATGAGAAGAACTTTTTTTCACACCGAGAGTGGTGAATCTCTGGAACTCTCTGCCACAGAGGGTAGTTGAGGCCAGTTCATTGGCTATATTTAAGAGGGAGTTAGATGTGGCCCTTGTGGCTAAGGGGATCAGAGGGTATGGAGAGAAGGCAGGTACGGGATACTGAGTTGGATGATCAGCCATGATCATATTGAATGGCGGTGCAGGCTCGAAGGGCCGAATGGCCTACTCCTGCACCTAATTTCTATGTTTCTATGTTTCTATCATTGTAACTTTTTTTGCATATCTTTCATTCATTTGTTCTATATCTCTCTCTACATCACCGTCTACATCTCTCGTTTCCCTTTCCCCTGACTCTCAGTCTGAACAATAGTCTGGACCCGAAACGTCACCCATTCCTTCTCTCCAGAGATGCTGCCTGTACCACTGAGTTACTCCAGCATTTTGTGTCTTATCTTTGGTGTAAACCAGCATCTGCAGTTCCTTCCCACACATTCCTCTTTGGGAGCTGACTTCAACTTCAGCTTTCTCTATTTTCATCATGGAGGCTTTGGTACTAAATGTCTTTTAGGTTGTTCAATCACGCCTATAAACTCCCTCCCACGGAGGCTTGGTCTTCCATTGAAGTTCCATCCCGTAGACCTCTGGCCCTCAATGCAGTAGTGGATGGAGCCACTACTTCATTCTCTGAGCAGGCTCATTATGAGCGGACAGGGACACAATGAAACAATGCATCGTGAGAGTTGTGATTCAGTTTCAATCCATGGAAGATTCCAAACACAAAGCATGTTCCGTGATGGGATTTTTAGCCCTATCTTTCACCCTGACTATTGAAGACCATTTTGAAGCAGTGTACTCTCAGAAAGTGTGTGTGCGTGTGTGGGTGTGTGTTAGTTTTTTAGTTTTTACTTTTCAGAGATACGGAGCGGAAACAGACTCTTCAGCCCAACAATTCCGCACCGACCAGTGATCCCTGCACATTAACACAATCCTACACCCGCTAGGGACAATTCACACTTATACCAATCCAATTAACCTCCAAACCTGTATGTCTTTGGAGTGTGGGAGGAAACCGAAGATATCGGAGAAAACCCACGCAGATCACAGGGAGAACTCACAAACGGCATACAGACAGCATCCGTAGCCGGGATCGAACCTGGGTCTTCAACGCTGCATTCGATGTAAGGCAGCAACTCTACCGCAGCGCCACTGTTCTCTGTCTCTTTTCTGTAAAAACGAACGCACTCTTGAAATAGGGCACCGTTCATCAAAACATCTGCCATCCCCGTCCAAAAAGACAATGAGGCTATAGAAAGCACAAAAGCTTATCGTGCAGATATGAACAGGCGTCTTTCAATTGGCAAGCTTTGTTGGTTAATGTGTGGGTGTAGCAACAAGAAGCAGAGAGAGAACAATTAGCAAGTGAAGTGTAAAAATTCTGCAAGCCCTTTGCACGCTTGCACTCTCATTTGCACAAGCATTTTGGGCAAGTGTGCAAGGCAGAGCTTTGATGGACAGGCTGCATGATGGATGAATCCTGCATGTCTCATCAACACCTGTACGGAGCTCAGTTACAGGGTCAAAGGAACACAGGGCACCCAAAGAAACATTTCAAAGGCTGCATTAAGGACTACCTCCAGCAAGCAGGCCTCACCCCAAAGAACTGGAAACCCATGCCAGTGGCAGGACTGGCTGGTGTACAACCTCTAGGCAGGCCGTCAGCAGTGACAGGACTGGCTGGTGTACAACCACTAGGCAGGCCGTCAGCAGTTTCAAAGACAATCGCAGAGGCAGGAGGAAGGCTGCAGCCCTGAATCTCCCCACAGAGGTCTTCATGTGCCTCCACTGCCCCAGCGTGTGTGGCTCACGCACCAGACCCGTGAGCCACACGCCATCCCACAACACGCGAGACTGCACAACCACGCTATCGTCATCTACACGGGCCACCAGCACCACCTGGGTTACACGTCATCCACACGCATTTCTAGGTGTAACTTTCCTGATCTTTCAGCCCCCACCGATGCCAGCATTCAGGGAGGAAAATCAACCAACATTGCACTCCTGCATCTCCTAGTGGCTAAGTCTGATTGGCGCTTTCAGTTTAAAGGGTTAAAGGTATGGTACAGCAGCTGCACTGCTGCGGACAGGAAGGCACTACAACGGGTGGTGAAAACCGCGCAGCACATCATCGGTGCCCCGCTCCCTGCCATGGATGCCCTCCACCAAAAACGGTGTCTGAGACGGGCTGGGAAGATCATCAAAGACCCCTCACACCCCAACCATGGACTGTTTGCCCTCCTCCCATCAGGGAGGCAGTACAGGAGCCTCAGGTCACGTACTAGTAGGATGAGGAACAGCTTCTACAACAATACAATCACATTGCTGAACTCGGAGTCCCGCCGATAGATTTCTCCAGTCCCTCCGTCCCCATTGTTTAATTATTCTGTATTTTTTGATTATTCTGTATCTTCTCTCTTTCTATTTTTTTTAATTTCTTTATGCACAACTACTACGGACTGACGCAAAACTGCATTTCATTGTACTCATACTTGTATTTGTGCGATGACATTAAAGTTGAATTGAATTGAATTGAATTGAATATAGCCCTGTCCCACGGTATGAGTTAATTCCAAGAGTTCCCCCGAGTTTAAAAAAAATCAAACTCGTGGTAAGCACGGAGAATGAACGTAGCAGGTACGTCGGAGCTCGGGGACGTCTCTAAGCGCTAACGGCAGGTATTCGGGAAAACTCGCAAACGGCAGGTAAGCATGGGAAGACTCGTGAAGATTTTTCAACATGATGAAAAATGTCCACGAGAGCCACGAGTACCGACGAGCGGCCATTACCGTAAATCTCCGAGTTTGAACCAGGGCAAACGCAAGAGAGCTTTTGGAATGAACTTGTTCCGTAGGACAGGGCTTTAGGTTATCATTTATTGGGCAGCGGGACAAAATTCCCCCTAGTGTTCAATGCCATGGGGGGATTTTGGGGTTAGGGTTAGCTTCAAACCCAAACACCCCAGAAAATAGAGCAAGTTGGAGTGAAAAAATGATTTTAGTCGCCATTAAAGAGAACTAAGTATCAAATTGCTTGGGCTTCAACTCAGGTGCCTGGATTACATGGAGCAAGTAAAGGGCCTGTCCCACTTGGGTGACCTAATCTGCGAGTTTAGAAGAGTATCTTCGACCTTCAAACTCACAGCATGGTCGACATGAGGTCCTAGGAGGTCCTCTGAGGTCGCTGGAACTCTTCTTCATGCTCGAGGGAAGTTCCCGCATACTCGTGGCCTCAGCTAGGTCGCGGAAAATTTTACAGCATATTGAAACTTTTTCCGCGAGTAAAATTTGGTCGTCATGGATATTTTTAACCCGTAGTGCAGTGGAGTGGGGTCACTATGTGTGTGTGGTGTGTGTGTGTGTGTGTGTGTGTGTGTGTGTGTGTGTGTGTGGTGTGTGTGTGTGTGTGTGTGTGTGTGTGTGTGTGTGTGTGTGTGTGTGTGTGTGTGTGTGTGTGTGTGTGTGTGTGTGTGTGTGTGTGTGTGTGTGTGTGTGTGTGTGTGTGTGTGTGTGGTGGTGTGTGTGTGTGTGTGTTTGTTCGCGTGGTTGTGTGTGTGTGTGGGTGTGTGTGTGTGTGTCGATGCAGCTCGCGGTTTCAATGCTGACGGGTCGATGCAGCTCAAGGTTTTCCAGGCGAGTGCCCTTGAGCTGGAAGGTCGAAGACACTCTTGTTAACTCACTGATTAGGTCGTCCAAGTGGGACAGGCCCTTGGTTAAATGATGGGGTTGGTATAAAGGCCACTTGAACTTACTGCCTTGAAGAAGTGGAGGTAGTGTGAGAAAATTAGTTAAGTGCAAGGAAAATAAAGTAAAAATGTATTTTGCTGATGGCCCGAGGACAGGATCATAATCATATTTAAATTCACACGTATTTTGTTTCAAAAGTAAATCACGGTACTGAATTCTGTCAACGGACACAAAATGTTGGAGTAACTCAGAAAGTCAGGCAGCATCTCTGGAGAAAAGGAATAGGTGACATTTCAGGTCGAGACTCTTCTTCAGACAGTCTGGGAAAAGGGAAACGAGAGATAGAAATATAGTAACATAGAAAAATAGGTGCGGGAGTAGGCCCTTCGAGCCAGCACCGCCATTCAATATGGCTGATGAACATGGCTGATCATCCAAAATCAATACCCCGTTCCTACTTTCTCCCCCATATCCCTTTGTTCCGTTAGCCATAAGAGCTAAATCTACGAGATATAGACGGTGTTGTAGAGAGATACAGAACAAACAAATAAAAGATATGCAAAAGAGTAACGATGATGAAGGAAACAGGCCATTGTTAGATGTGTTTAAGAAATAACTGCAGATGCTGGAAAAATCGAAGGTAGACAAAAAGTGCTGGAGAAACTCAGCGGGTGAGGCAGCATCTATGGAGCGAAGGAATAGGCGACGTTTCGGGTCGAGACCCTTCTTCAGACTCAGACTTGTTAGATGCATGCTTGGTGAGAACGAGTTACAGATTATGAGGCTCAACAAGACGACTTTGAAACTGGTACGACTTGGGTGGGGGAGGGATGGAGAGAGAGGGGATGGGGGTGCAAGGGTTACGAATTTTGTAAATTATTAATGCTAATCGTACATAAACAAGAGTTAAGGGATCCCATTGACCAATGATGTAAAGGTGACATTTTTTTGATGCTGTTGTAATTTGGATTCCAGTGTTCAAATACATCTGTGCAGCGTTAATGAGCAGTATTACATTTCACAAATGGTGCATTGAACAGAAAAACTGATTACAATGGCTCATGCTTACCTTTCACCAACTGAATAATGCAAGTACTCTAAAGCCCAATTATTTCTCAGGAGAGGGATTAGAAATGTGGTAGGCACATTGGGTGGTGATCACTATGACTGGGCTAGTTGGCCACGTTTAACTCCAGGGCCTCATTAGATGTCCTGTTGGTGACCGTACCTGAAACCGTGTTGCCTCCCTCCCCCACTTCCCCACCTTCACCCTTTCACAAATAGCACCATTCTCACAAACATAGAAACAGAGAAAATAGGTGCAGGAGGAGGCCATTTGGCCCTTCGAGCCAGCACCATCATTCATTGTGATCATGGCTGATCGTCCCCAATCAATAACCCATGCCTACCTTCTCCCCATATCCCTTGATTCCACTAGCCCCCTAGAGCTCTATCTAACTCTCTCTTAAATCCATCCAGTGATTTGACCCCCACTGCCCTCTGTGGCAGGGAATTCCACAAATTCACAACTCTCTGGGTGAAAAAGTTTTTTCTCACCGCAGTCTTAAATGGCCTCCCCTTTATTCTAAGACTGTGGCCCCTGGTTCTCGACTCGCCCAACATTGGGAACATTTTTCTTGCATCTAGCTTGTCCAGTCCTTTTATAATTGCATATGTTTCTATAAGATCCCCCTCATCCTTCTAAACTCCAGTGAATACAAGCCTAGTCTTTTCAATCTTTCCTCATATGACAGTCCCGCCATCCCAGGGATCAATCTTGTGAACCTACGCTGCACTGCTTCAATCCCAAAGATGTCCTTCCTCAAATCAAAAAATCAGGGACAAAAATTAAAAACAGTTTCAACCACTTAGTGAGTTAACCTTGCTGTGCTACAGTTTACACTACAACGTGCAAACAGGCCCTTCAGCCCACTGATTCCATGCCAACCAATGATCACCCATACACTAATCCTATGCTACATGCCAGGGACAATTTACAGAAGCCAATTGACCTACAAACCTGCATGTCTTTGGTGTATGGGTGGAAATCAGAGAAAACCCATGTGGTCACGGGGAGAATGTACAATCTCGGTGCAGACAGCACCCGTAGTCAGGATCGAACTCAGCTCGCTAGCGCTGTGAAACAGCCACTCTACCGCTGCGCTACAGTGCCGCAGTTCATGAAACAAACGCATTTTAAACCTGCATGTTGTAACCAAACCCCAAATGGACTTTGTGTACCACATATTTAGCCTGTGGTGCTTGTACAATTGCTGGCAAGAGAAACAACTCAGGGTGGAGTACCTACTGATGCATGAGCTACCTGTACATCAGCACATCCCTCGGGTGCTTCAATAACTCACTCTTCATCCTTTTTAACAGGAACATCAATGGTTGAAGTCACAGTAGAACGTCAGGACCTCCAGCTTGCTGGCCACGAGAATAGTGAAACATAGAAATGATAAACTGAAGATGCTGGTTAATGTACAAAAAGTGCTGGAGTAACTCAGCAGGTCAGGCAACATCTCTGGAGGAAATGGATCGGTGATGATTTGGGTTAAGACCTTTCTTCAGTCCGATTGGAAGGAGAGGGTGTGGGGAGAAGATTCAGTTTCAGATTCAGATTCAATCTTTATTTTCATTGTGCTGTGTACAGTACAGAGACAACGAAATGCAGTTAGCATCTCACCCAGAAGAACGAACATAGAATAATGAGCAGTAATATATATATATATACAAACAGTAGTGGTAGTGCAATTTTTCTGAGGGAAGGAGTGGCCAGGGGGGGTGACTGGCAATCACCAAGGTGCAGATTTAAGTTGTATAACAGCCGCAGGGAAGAAGCTGTCCCTGGACCTGCTGGACCGGCAACGGAGAGACCTGTAGCGCCTCCCGGATGGTAGGAGGGTAAACAGTCTGTGGCTGGGGTGAGAGCAGCCCTTCACAGACATCGCTTGCTTTGGACAGATTCAATGGAGGGGAGTGAGGAACCGGTGATGCGTTGGGCAATTTTCACCACCCTCTGCAGTGCTTTCCGGTCGGAGACAGAGCAGTTGCCATACCATACTGTGATACAGTTGGTAAGGATGCTCTCGATGGTGCAGCGGTAGAAGTTCCCAGAATCTGAGGAGACAGATGGACCTTCTTCAGTCTCCTCAGGGCGAAGAGACGCTGGTGAGCCTTCTTGACCAGAGTTGACGTATTGGGGGTCCAAGAGAGGTCATCGGAGATGTTGACCCCCAGAAAACTGAAGCTGGAAACACGTTCCACCTCCGTCACGTTAATATGGATGGGGGTGTGCGTGCCGCCTCTGGACCTTCTGTAGTCAACAATTAGCTCTTTGGTCTTCTTGCAGTTAAGAGCCAGGTTGTTGTCAGTGCACCATGCTGCTAGGAGCTGGACCTCCTCCCTGTAGGCCGACTCATCGTTGTTGCTGATGAGGCCAATCACCATTGTATCATCTGCATACTTGATGATGGCGTTAGTATCATATACAGGTGTGCAGTCGTAGGTGAAGAGGGAGTAGAGGAGGGGGCTCAGCACACAGCCCTGTGGGAACGGGTGAGGGTTGAAGAGGTGTGCTTGTCTAACCTAACAGACTGGGGTCTGTTGGTTAGAAAGTCCAGTATCCAGTTGCAGAGGGAGGGGTCGATGCCCGGGTCGCTGAGTTTGGTGATCAGTTTTGAGGGGATAATGGTGTTAAATGCTGAGCTATAATCGATGAACAGAAGTAAGCTGGAAAATGGGAGAGGCAGGTCAAAAAACCTGGCAGGTAATAGGTCGACACATCCAAGGGGAACATTTTAGATAAAGTTGAATTCTCCAATTTTAGGTAACCTCCAACTAACACCTCCTTCTTTCCTCTCCCCCCACCCCCACATCTGCCTGTCAAAAAATCCCCTTTGCCTGTATCCACCTTTAACCTGCCTTGCTTTGTCCCGTATCTCCCCACCTTTTCCAGCTATCCTCTCACCCCTACAATCAGTCTGAAGAAGGGTCTCGACCTGAAACGTCACCCATCCATGGTCTCCAGAGACGTTAGGCACAAACACCTTAAGTGACCCAGCGGGTCAGACAGCATCTCTGGAGAAGATACGCTGCCTGAGTCCATGCATTTTGTGTCTATCTTCGGTTTAAACCAGCATCTGCTGTTCCTCCCTACGCATATCTCTAGAGATGTTGCCTGACCTGCCGAATTACTCCAGCACTTTGTGTCCCAGAATAGTGAAATGTTTGCCGAGAGGCCTCCATGTACTAGCAGTTTAGGTCAGCGGCAGACCAGAGCAGGGGCAATGCTATTTCAATGGTGACGATGGAAATTAATCTGCGATTACTTTTCCTACTTTGGAAATTGAGGCATTTAAACTACACATGGCAGGTCCAACAAGAAACCCTGAGATAGATGATTAGATGGGTGTAGGCGGAACAAAGCATTACCAAGGTCACTGAGGGGTATTTCATGATCTTTCTGCCACAAAGGAATGTTTAATGTCTCATCCAAAGATTCATTTGGTCCGCTCGGGTGCATGTTGGTGAAAATGCACTCCTTCCACTAATATTCCCCCCCCCCCCCACCCCCCCCCCCCCCCCCCCCCCCCCCCCCCCCCCCCCCCCCCCCCCCCCCCCACTCTACTGCCCACCTGCACAGGGGGGGCAACACAGATAACCCTATTACCTGCCTGTCTATGAGATGTGGGAGGAAAACAAGAATACCCAAGAGGATAGACACAAAATGCTGGAGTCTTCTTCTTTTCGTGTCCATCTTCCATGTTTCAAATGTTGACCTCGCTGTCATCGTCCGTCCTGAAAAGGACGCAAGCTTCCAGCGACAATCAGTGGGAGCCATCACTTGTCGCAGTAGATGATGGTGGTGGAAGAATTAGCTCAGGATACTTCCAGTTTCCAGCCCCACGACGTGGACACTTCTGCTATGGGGCAAATGCTGGAGTAACACAGCGGGAAAGGCAGCGTCTCTGGAGAGAAGCAATGGGTGATGTTTCGGGTCAGTCTGAAGAAGGGTCTCGACCAGAAATCTTACCCGTTCCTTCTATCCAGAGATGTTGTCTGTCCCGCTGAGTTACTCCAGTATTCTGTGTCTATATTCGGTGTAAACCAGCATCTAAGTTCCTTCCCGAGGAGGGGGCTCCCTGTGCGGTGTTGTATACATTTCAAGACCCTCCTCTGTGTCTACAAAGCCCTTAATGGGCTTGCCCCCTCCAACATTAGAAGTCTTCTCACCCACCACTCCACCTCCAGGTCCCTCAGATCGGCCGACTTGGGGTTGCTGAATATCCCGCGGTCTAGGCATAAGCTCAGGGGCGACCGTGCCTTTGCGGTTGCAGCTCCTAGACTGTGGAACAGCAACCCCCTTCTCATCAGAACTGCCCCCTCCATCGACTCCTTTAAGTCAAGACTAAAATCTTATCTATACTCCCAAGCCTTTCCTGACGTCCACTGAGCGAGGGCTATATGTATATATGTATGTAGTTTGTTTGTTTATACTATTCTTATAACAAATGTAAAGCACTTTGGCCAACGAGAGTTGTTTTTTAAATTTTGTGCTATATGTTGTGAGAGTTGTGTTATATAAATAAATGTGACTTGACTTGTGATTTGACTCTTGCACAGCGGAGTCACAGGAAGACCCTGCAGACAGCACTAAGATCAGTATTGAACCCGGGTTGCTCGGGCTGTGAGGGAGCAGCTCGATTTGCTGCATCACTGTGTTGCCAACAATATTCACCCCAATTCTGATATGAAAGGCTTTGACATCTCTAAGGTATGGCATCTCTGATATGAAAGGTCTTGGCATCTGTATCTCCAAACTAAACTGAAACTGTCTTGACATTAAAACCATGTATCCAAAGTAAGAAATATCACTTTGTTTCTTCCCAGCAGAAGAATTAACAATCCTTTGTGATCTACTTTACCAGATATAATGTTTTAGCAAGCATGGATAGGTTTATGGATGGATAGCAATGGATGGGTTTAAGGTGAAGGGGAAAAGATTTAATAGGAATCTGAGGAGTATCTTTTTCATACAAAGGGTGGTGGGTGTATGGAACCAGCTGCAGGAGGAGGTAGTTGAGGCTGGGACTATCCCAACATTCAAGAAACAGTTAGACAGGTACATGGATAGGTCAGGTTTGGAGGGATATGGACCAAATGCAGGCAGGTGGGATTAGTGTAGCTGGGATATGTTGGCCGGTGTGGTCAAGTTGGGCCGAAGGGCCTGTTTCCACACTGTATCACTCTATGACTCTATGACTCTAAGCAACTCATCAATTCTAACATAGCACCTGCTACTCCTTGAATTCACAATGAAAGATGCATATCTGGGAGTCCACATCTCCGAGGATATGACATGGACATCACACGCCGCAGCACTCGTGAGTAAGGCAAGGCAGCGCCTTTACCACCTCAGGCAATCGAGGAAATTCAGAGTGTCTCCGATGATCCTCCAGTGCTTCTACTCAGCGGCTGTGGAAAGCATCTTGTCCAGAAATATTACCATCTGGTTTGGGAATTGCTCTGCCCAGGACAAGAAGGCTCTGTAGAGAGTAGTGCGTTCAGCCGAACGCACTATGGGAACTTCACTCGCCCCCCTGCAGGAACTATACATCAGGAGGTGCAACTCAATAAGAGCCAATAAAATCATGGGAGACCCCTTCCACCCCTGCAACGGACTGTTCCAGCTGCTACGGTCAGGCAAACACCTCCGTTGCCATGCTGTGAGAACGGAAAGGTTGAGAAGGAGTTTCTTCCCAGAGGCAATTCGGACTGAAAACTCCTATCTCACCAGGGACTAACTTTACTGAACCTTTTTCCTTCCGCCCACAATATTTAATATGTAAAAGAATATGTGATTGTGTTTGTAGTTTGTTTAGTTGTTTGTTTGATTGTCTTTTTGAACAAAGTCCGTGAGCATTGCCACTTTCATTTCACTGCACATCTCGTATGTGTATGTGACGAATAAACTTGACTTGACTTGATGTATGAATATGCATTTATTTGTATATCATTCATTTAACTTTGGTTTACAGAATTAAACAAAGGGTGTTGCTCTTTATGCAAATCAGTAAGAATAACTGAATATAAAATGATTCTGCTCAATTTCAGGTTCTTGAGATGAGTAAATAAGCGTTGCAGTAACAACAGTAGCAGCGAAAAACAAAGTGGTTGCCATCACAGTGCTCACAACAACATGCGATCACAGTGGGCAGTGGATGGCAGTGAACTGGCATGGACGTGGACTGAAAGGAGGGAACTTGAAATGGCAAAGCAATTGCCAGGCCCACAGATTGCAGATACACCGATTATAGCTAATTAGACTGTGATTAATGAAAACTCACTTCAACACAAAGATGGACACAAAAAGCTGGAGTAACTCAGCGGGACAGGCTTCATCTCTGGAGAGAAGGAATGGGTGATGTTTTGGGTTGAGGCCCTTCTTCAGATTGAGGCTCAGACTGAGGCAGACGTGTCGAGGGTTGAATGTGGAACCTTGCTGTCGGAGCCCGCGTGGAGCCGGCGGTCCATGGCCCTTGGGTCTGCGGAACCTGCGGCTGGGACCTGGGTCGGCACCACGGAGAGGGCCCGCCAGCGATAGTGGCGAGGTCGGCGTGGAGGTCGATGATGGCGCTGGCCGATGGATGAGGACGGACCACGTGGAAGTGAGGACGGTGCTGCCGGGGGGGGAGGAATGAAGGAGGACCCGGAGTGGAGATACTTTGTAACCGCCCTTTATGGGCAACTATTTGCATACCTTGGGTATGCAAGCACAGAATTTCACTGTGACTTTCATTCACTCATTCAATCATTCATTCACCACAGATGGCTCCCTGAAGGATGTGTCTGCTTTGTTCTGGAGGTGTAACTGGTGTATCTGCCTCTGATAAACATGGCCTTGACCATGCTGAATCTCCCCTCACATTGGCATTACAGAGTAGCAAAGGGAATTGGATGTCCTGAGCCATGTCGGGAACACAGTGGACAGCGGGGTCAGGGGTAGAGGTGGTGGAGGATAAGTGATCGGACACAGGAAGAGTTGCAGCCAACAGATCGGGGTGAAGGCCCGCCAATGGTGATCAGTGATCAGCACTTAGTTTAGTTTAGTTTAGAGATACAGGGCGGAAACAGGCTATTTGGCCCATCGAATCCGCAATGACCAGCGATCCCCGCACATTAACGCTCTCCGACACACACTAGGGACAATTTTACACATACACCAAGCCAATTAACCTACATACCTGTACGTCTTTGGAATGTGGGAGGAAGCCGAAGATCTCGGTGAAAACCCACGCAGGTCACGGGGAGAACGTACAAACTCTGTACAGACAGCACCCGTAGTCAGGTTCGAACCCTGGTCTCCGGCGCTGCAAGAGGTGTAAGGCAGCAACTCTACCGCTGTGCCATCGTTCGGAGGAGGAAGACCAGGGGTCAGGTTGGGGAGCACAGTTAGTAGCGGAATGAACAGCTAAGATTGAGACATACAGTATCAGGTTGGCAGACGGATGGTTGGGTGAGGTTTGGGTGGTGCGATGGTGCGGAGGTTTAGGGGGCTCAAGAGCAACCTCAGTAGGAAGTTTCCTCAGAGTGGCCCCAGCCAAAGCCTGATGCAGTTTCCCACTGCTCAAACAGTTAACCTGTATGAAGCAAGGCTCATGGGCACCATGATGGTATATTACAACATAGAATATGCACAGCATGGGAACGGGCCCTTTGGCCCTCAATGTTTATGCTGAACGTGATGCTGAGCTGAACTGATCTCATCTGTCAGTACATGAACCATATCCCCTTATTCCCTACACATCCATCTGCCTATCTCAACGCTTTTTAAACACCACTATCATATCCACCTCCACTACATAGAAACATAGAAATTAAGTGCAGTAGTAGGCCATTCGGCCCTTCGAGCCTGCACCGCTATTCAATATGATCTTGGCTGATCATCCAACTCAGTATCCTGAACCTGCCTTCTCTCCATACCCCCTGATCCCTTTATCCACAAGGGCCACATCTAACTCCCTCTTAAATATAGCCAATGAACTGGCCTCAACTACCTTCTGTGGCAGAGAATTCCAGAGATTCACCACTCTCTGTGTGAATTTTTTTTCCTCATCTCGGTCCTAAAAGATTTCCCCCTTATCCTTAAACTGTGACCCCTTGTCCTGGACTTCCCCAACATCGGGACCAGTCTTCCTGCATCTAGCCTGTCCAACCGCTTAAGAATTTTGTAAGTTTCTATAAGATCCCCCTTCAATCTTCTAAATTCTAGCGAGTACAAGCCGAGTCTATCCAGTCTTTCTTCATATGAAAGTCCTGACATCCCAGGAATCAGTCTGGTGAACCTTCTCTGTACTCCCTCTATGGCAAGAATGTCTTTCCTCAGATTAGGGGACCAAAACTGTACGCAATACTCCAGGTGTGGTCTCACCAAGACCCTGTACAACTGCAGTAGGACCTCTCTGCTCCTATACTCAAATCCTCCCCGAGCGATGGATTCACGGTCCCACCACTCTTTGTGTAGAAAACTAGTCCCGCACATCTCCATTAAACTTTCCCCCTCCCACCTTTTGACCATGCCTGCGAGTGTTGGACATTTCTACCCTGGGAAAAAAGTTCTGATTGTCTACTCTATCCAAGCCTCACATTATGTTATATCCTTCTATCAAATCTCCCCTCAACTTCCTGTGTTCCAGGGAAAACAATCCATCTATCCAACTCCCTGAAGCTGAAACCCTCTGATCCAGGCAACATTCTGATAAACCTCCTCTGCACCCTTTCCAAAGTCCCCACATCTTTCTTGTAATGGGGTGATCAGAACTGCCCGCAACACTCCACATGTGGCCTAACCAAAGTCCTACAGAGCTGCATCATGACTTCCTGACTCTTATATTCAATGCCGCTAGGAATGAAGGCAAGCATATCATACAACTTCTTTACCACCCTGTCTACTTGCACTAGCACTTCCAGTGAGCTATCAACTTGACTCTATGATCACTCTGCACTTCAATGCAGTTAATGGTCTTGCCATTCACTGTATACTTCACCTAACATTCACCCTCCCAAAGTGAAACTCCTCACACTTGCTTGAGTTGAACTCCATCTGCCATTTCTCTGCCCATTTCTTCAGCTGTCTATGTCCCGCTGTATCTTCTGACAGCATTCCTCACTGTCTGCAACTCCTCCAAATTTGGTGTCGTCAGCGAACTTATAAATTCATCACAAAGAGCAGAGGTCCTGGCACAGATCCCTGCATGACAATTAAATTGAATCTTGAATCTTGAATCTTGAGAACTCCACTGGTCCCAGACCTCCAACCAGAATATCCATGTTTCAGCACAACCCTCTGTCTTCTATGCATAAGCCAGCTCCGAATCCACACGACCAAGTCATGATGAATCCCGTACATCTTAACCTTCTGTGTCAGCCTATCATAAAGGAACTTATCAAAATCCTTATGAAAATGAATGTGTACAACATCTACTACCAAACTTCATCAATCTCCTTGGTCACCTCCTCAAAAAACTTCATCAAGTTCATGAGACATGACCTGCCGTGTACAAAGCCGTGCCGGCTATTCCTCATCAAGGCACCCACAATCTCCCCAGCTCCCTCAATAACCAGATCGCATCAGGCCCTGGGGACATATCCACTTTATTATGCTCATGGACAAAGATGTCCACCATGGAAGAATTGAATTGAATTGAATTCCTTTCTTGTCATTCAGATCTTACGGTCTGAACGAAATTTCGTGCCTGCAGTCATACAACAATAAACAACAATAAACACAAATTAACATCCACCACTGTGAGTCCACCAAGCACCTCCTCACTGTGGTGGAGGCAAAAATCTTAGGGCTGCAGTCTCTTCCCTCCTCTTCTCCCTCTGCGCTGAGGTGATTCCCCACCGGGCGATGGCACAAACAGTCCCGCGGCTCACCGAACCCCGCAAACGGGCCGGCTCAAACACCGCGGCCCGGGGTGGTCGAAGCTGCCGCCCTCCAGTCCAGCGGACGCAGCCGCCGGCCCGCGGCTGAACCCCGGACTCAGGTCACCGCCGCCAGAACGCTGTCCCAGCCACCGGAGCACCGTTCCAGCCCCAAGCCGGATCGCCCTCACGTGAGTGCCGTTCCTCTCTCCAGCTGGGCTGCTCTGACGGGAGCGCCATTCCACCTCGGGCTGGGCCGCTCCGACGGGAGCGCCACAGCCCCTCACAGGAGAGTCTCAGCCCCGCGCCAGGCCGCCCTCACGGGAGCGTCACAGCCCCTCATGGGAGCGCTGTTCCAGCCCGAGCTGGGCCGCCCTCACGGGAGCGAGCCCAGGGTAAGTCCTGACTGGCTGCCTCCAGAGCCTCGAGGTCGCCAGCTCCGCCATTAGGCCTCAGCGCAGACGGAGGCAGAGAAGGGATATACAACAAAAAAGTTGCACTCCCCCAAAGGGAGAGACAGCAAGCCCCGTTTCAACCCCCCCCCTCCACATAAACACAACCTAAAAACCAAAAACTTAACTAGACAAAACGAAAAAAAACAACACAAAAAGTAAAGACAAACGGACTGCAGGCGAGCCGCAGCCGTTCACCAGCGCCGCCACTTCCGAAGAACAGTCCAAATATCTAATGTTGTTTAAGATCCAGATAGCCATGGGAGTCAGTGGGTTTATAGTGTATGTCGGTCAGAAGTCTATCACCTGCAATGGAGATAGTGAGGTCAAGGAATGGTAGGGAAGTGTCGGAAATGGTCCAGGTGTATTTGAGTGCCGGATGGAAGTTAGTGGTGAAGTGGATGAAGTCAGTCAGTTGTGTGCGGGTGCAGGAGGTGGCACCAAAGCAGTCGTCGATGTAGCGGAGGTAGAGGTCGGGGATGGGGCCCTGGTATGTATTACATCTTCCCATCTCCCCCCATATCTGCCTTCCGCAAAGACCGCTCCCTCCATAACTCCCTTGTCAATTCTTCCCTTCCCTCTCGGTCCACCCCCTCCCCGGGCACTTTCCCTTGCAACTGCAAGAGATGCAACACTTGTCCCTTTACTTCCCCCCTCGACTCCGTTCAAGGACCCAAGCACTCGTTCCAGGTGCGACAGAGGTTCACCTGCATCTCTTCCAACCTCATCTATTGCGTCCGCTGCTCTAGATGTCAGCAGATCTATATCGGTGAGACCAAGCGTAGGTTGGGCGATCGTTTCGTCGAACACCTCCGCTCGGTCCACAATAACCAAGCTGACCTCCCGGTGGCTCAGCACTTCAACTCCCCCTCCCACTCCGTCTCCGACCTCTCTGTCCTGGGTCTCCTCCATGGCCACAGCGAGCAGCACCGGAAATTGGAGGAACAGCACCTCATATTCCGTTTGGGGAGTCTACACCCCCGGGGCATGAACATCGAATTCTCCCAATTTTGTTAGTCCTTGCTGTCTCCTCCCCTTCCTCAGCCCCCCTGCTGTCTCCTCCCATCCCCCAGCCTTCAGGCTCCTCCTCCTTTTCCCTTTCTTGTCCCCCCCCCACCCCCGCCCCCGATCAGTCTGAAGAAGGGTTTCGGCCCGAAACGTTGCCTATTTCCTTCGCTCCATAGATGCTGCTGCACCCGCTGAGTTTCTCCAGCTTTTTTGTGTAACCACCAAATATCTAAGATCCACGTATATTAAGGGTGAACAGTCATAGATAGTACCACACCACGCTCAACTATTCTGATAGGTTATTTTTCATTGAAATAACATTGGGGGGTGGACCTTTCAACCATGCCACATCCCACAGCATTATGCCTCTGGTATTTTTGCTGGAAAATATCATGAGCTATTTCTACACTTTCTCATTAATGTGCAGGCAAAACCACACCAGGCTAATCTGTTAAAACAATTTAAAAAAAGGCTTTACAAAGAATGAACAGACAATGGAAAATGATGGAGGTACTCAGCAGGACCATAATGGGGCCAGGACACACTGTTGTGGATCCCAAGAAAAGCATATGATATAGTAATGGCTAATAGGGAAATCTACCTACAGCTAGTTAGAAATAGTTTGCAACTTGCTCTGACAGTCCCGTTTAAGCTTCAAAGGCTCTCACACCTATTGTAGATCCTGCTTTAGCACATGTACCTACCTATACTACTGAGGTTGAATTTCCCCAACAGAATTGATCAAACATGCATTACAGGCCATTGATTCAACTGCACACATGCAGACACCTCCATGCATCGTCGTATCATTCACATTGAAGACCTGGAAACATTCGCCAACCTTGTTAAGCAATGAGGAAATCGGTTTTCTGCCCCACTTGACAATCCAAATCTCCTGCTCACCTGTGGAACATCTGAAACCGAAGCTGGGTCGTGGACAAAGCCAGCTCTATCTCATTGTACATCTGGCATGTCTAAGCAGAGGACTGTATTCTGTTATGTTGAGAATAACCACAGTAAGTCGTTAGTAGAGGTGATGTCACAAAGCTCTGGTTACACAGTTTCAATCACAACGTCTGGAGCTACCTGTGTGGTGTTTGCCCATTCTCTCTGTAACTATGCAGGCTGCCTCTGGAAGCAGCATTTCCCTCGTTCTAATAACGTGCAGGTTGCTGGGTTAATTGTCCACCGTAAATTGCCACTATTGTAAGTGAGATGGGAATGAGGGAGACGAGGTTACATGGTATTAGTGGGGGAATATAAGATTGTTGACGTTGACACTAAATGGGCTGAATGATTTCCCAGTGCAGCCAATAGAGCCACTGCCTCACAGCACCAAGTACCTGGGTTCACTCCTGATCTCAGGTGCTGCCAGTGTAGAGTTTGCATGTTTTCCAATTCCTGCCACATCCCAAAGACTTGTTTGTTTGGTAAATTGGCCACTGTGAAATGTCCCAAGTGTGCAGGTGAGTGATAGAATCTGGGCAGAATTGATGAGTATAAGTAGGTATGTTACAAAACCTACCTGAATCATCTGAGAATCTGCCCCCAGGCCGTGTGCGCGATTTTGGCGCTGTTTAGAGGGGGTGGGTTTAAAACGTGATTTTTACTAGGCTGTTGCAATCGAAAATGTTCAGCCTAGTAAATCATTAACGGAAAATCGCTGAAAGACCCCGTCGCAAAAGGTATTATTAGTTTTTATGGCCTTGTATAATAGTTATAGTAGTTTAAAAATCACTCTCTCAACCCGCAACCTCTCGCAGCCCCAGGGTTTTATAAAGCAACCAATTAAAGGTATGTACCTTATTTTTACATTAAAAGGGGCTTCTTAAGAACCCTGTCTATAAAGTTTTCTATAGCGAATAGTTCATTTTGGGCTCTTTATATCCCGCAGTATTTTTGAGGGCACAAATCCACTGCAATGTGAACGTTCTAAACCAGCGCGTTCACAGGAACCCACTAGAAAGCCGATTTAAATTGACTTTAATTTACAGCAATTGAACACTAAATTCCTTCCATTTGGCCTATAAATTGATGTAAATGAGATTTAAAAATCATGTTTTATTGTGAATTATTTGTGAATATTATTTGGACACAGGCTATTTAAAAATGTTAATCATTTATTAAGAAATGGATAGATGTTTAGATCTAGTAATTGAAGTTTGAAATTAGCTACAATTGGGTAACTAACTAATTATATGCTTTAATTTCAGGTCCTCCAAGTAAGATTATTTTATATTTGTTTCAGAATGGTTCAATCTATGATAACTGAAAATTTCATTCAGTTCTCTTAATTTTTAAGAAGGTTATGGGCTTTTGACTGCACACGATCACAGCTTTTTTGTTATGTCCATAGAAAATCAATAGGGAACAAGATGCTAATTTCCGGGTATGAAAATGGCCATAACTTTTTTTATTACTTGAGATATGAAAGTGAATTAGGTGTCAAATTAAACTTATTGTTATGCTTTATCTGATGGGATAAATTGCAGACTTGATTTTTTAAATCTCAAAATTTTGTAACTTTGCTAATATAAGGGGACAATATAAATGTGATTAATGTAGGACTGTGAAAATGTGTGGTTGGTGCAGACTCAGTGGGCAGAAGGGCCTGTTGCTGATGCTGTATCTCTCTATGATTCTATGTTGTAAATACATATGGAATATATCTGGAGAATATATCGACTAGAATATATCTGGGATGGCATGGTGGAGCAGCGGAAGAGTTGTTGCCTTACAGCGCTTAGAGAGCCGGAGATCCCGGTTCAATCCTGACTACCGGTGTAGTCTGTACGGTGTTTGCATTTGTGACTTCCGTGACCGCGTGGGTTTTCTCCAATAATTTATAATGGGAAACAAAGAAATGGCAGAACAGTTAAATGAGTACTTTGGTTCTGTCTTCACTAAGGATGGCGCAAACAATCTCCCAGAAATACTAGGGGACCCGTAATCTATTGGGAGGGAGGAACTGAAGGGAAACCACATTGGTCAGAAAATGGTGTGAGGTAAACTGTTGGGACTGAAGGCAGATAAATCCCCAGGGACTGATGGACTGCATCCTAGAGTACTCAAGGAGGTGGCCTGGGAAATCGTGGATGCATTTTCCAATGTTCTCTCGACTGGATCAGTTCCTGTAACCCCACTTTTTAAGAAAGGAGGGAGAGAGAAAACATGGAATTATAGACCAGTTAGCCTTCATCAGTAGTTGGGAAGATGCTTGAGTCGATTATTAAAGATGTTATAGCAGCGCATTTGGGAAGCAGTGACAGGATCGGTCAAAGTCAGCATGGATTTATGAAGGGGAAATCATGCTTGGCTAATCTTCTGGAATTTTTTTGAGGATGTAACAAGTAGAATGGATAAGGGGGAGCCAGTGGATGTGGTGTATCTGGACTTTCAAAAAGCCTTTGACAAGGTCCCACACAAGAGATTAGTGTACCAAATTAGAGCACATGGTATTGGGGAAGGGTATTGGCATGGATAGAGAACTGATTGTCAGACAGGAAGCAAAGAGTAGGAACTAACGGGTCCTTTTCAGAATGGCAGGCAGTGACTAGTGGGGTGCCGCAAGGCTTGGTGCTGGGACCCCAGTTATTTACATTATATATTAATGATTTAGACGAGGGAATTAAATGTGACATATCCAAGTTTGGGGATGACACAAAGCTGGGTGGCAATATGAGCGGTGAAGAGGATGCTATGAGGCTGCAGGGTGACTTGGATAGGTTGGGTGAGTGGGCATAATGCATGGCAGATGCAGTATAATGTGGATAAATGTGACGTTATCCACTTTGGTGACAAGAACAGAAAGGCCGATTATTATCTGAATGATGTCACATTAGGAAAATGGGAGGTGCAACGAGACCTGGGTGTGCATGTACATCAGTCACTGAAAGTAAGTATACAGATACAGCAGGCAGTGAAGAAATTAAATTGCATTTTGGTCTTCATTGTGAGAGCATTTGAGTTTAGGAGAAAATAGGTCCTACTGCAGTTGTACAGGGTCCTGGTGAGACCACACATGGAGTATTGTGTACAGTTTTGGCCTCCTAATTTGAGGAAGGACATTCTTGCTATTGAGGAAGTGCAGTATAGGTTCACAAGGTTAATTCCCAGGATGGCGGGACTGTCAGTTGATGAAAGAATGGAGCGACTGGGCTTGTATTCACTGGAATTTAGAAGGATGAGAGGGTATCTTATAGAAACATTTAACAATTCTTAAGGGATTGGACACACTAGATGCAGGAAAAATGTTCCCGATGTTGGGGGAGTCCAGAAACAGGGGTCACAGTGTAAGAATAAGGGGTAGGCCACTTAGGACTGAGATGAGGAAAACCTTTTTCACCCTGAGAATTATGAATCTGTGGAATTCTCTGACACAGAAGGCAGTGGAGGCCAATTCACTGGATGTTTTAAAGAGAGTATTAGATATAGCTCTTAGTGCTAAAGGAATCAAGGGATATGGGGAAAATGTCGGAACGGGGTACTGATTTTAGATGATCAGCCATGATCATATTGAATGGCGGTGCTGGCTCGAAGAGCCAAATGGTCTACCCCTGCACCTATTTTTTCTATGTTTCTATGTTTCTATTTTCGGTTTCCATATATTTTCTATGTTCCCACCCTCCAAAGACGTACAGGTTTGTAGATGAATTGGCTTGGTATAAATGTAAATTGTCCCTAGGGTGTGTAGATAGTGTTAATGTGCAGGGATCGCTGGACGGCGCAGACTCAGTGGGCCGAAGGGCTTTTTTTGCGCTGTCTCTCTAAACTAAAACTAAATAACGTAACCTTAACTGCTAATAGTTTCATGAAACTGCAAGGTGATTAACGCAACAATCGTCCTGGAGCTGGGTGTATCAAAAGCAAATAGTATCCATGTATTGCTCATAGACACAAAATGCTGGAGTAACTCAGCGGGACAGGCAGCATCTCTGTGAGACCACACCTGGAGTATTGTGCACAGTTTTGTTCCCTTAATTTGAAGAAGGACCTTCTTGCTATTAAGAGAATGCAGTGTAGGATTACAAGGTTAATTCCCAGGTTGGCGAGACTGTCATATGCTAAGAGAATTGAGCGGCTGGGCTTGTACACTTTGGAATTTAGAAGGATGAGAGGGAATCTTATTGAAACATATAAGATTATTAAGGGTTTGGACACGCTAGAGACAGGAAACATGTTTCCGATGTTGGGGGAGTCCAGAACCAGGGGCCCACAGTTTAATAATAAGCGGTAATCCATTTAGAATGGAGATGAGGAAACACTTTTTCTCACAGAGTTATGAGTTTGTGGAATTCTCTGCCTCAGATGGCAGTGGAGGCAGGTTCACTGGATACTTTCAAGAGAGAGCTAGATAGGGCTCTTAAACATAGCGGAGTCAGGGGATATGGGGAGGAGGCAGGAACGGGGTACTGATTGTGGATGATCAGTACTGATCACATTGAATGGCGGTGCTGGCTCGAAGGGCTGAATGGCCTACTCCTGCACCTATTGTCTATTGTCTATTGTAAGCTGTGCCAGCTTCTCTTTCTCACCTTGCAAACTGCTAGCAATGGCTTGTATCTTTTATCATCGTTACTTTTTTGCATATCTTTCATTCATTTGTTCTTTGTCTCTCCATATCGCCATCTATATCTTTTGTTTCCCAGTCCCCTGACTCTCAATCTGAAGAAGGGTCTCGACGCGAAACATCACCCATTTCTTCTCTCCAGAGCTGTTGCCTGTCCCGCTGAGTTACTCCAGCATTTTGTGTCTATGTTTGGTTGAAACCAGCATCTGCATTTCCTTATTTGGATCCAAACTGATATCCACATATTGTTCACATCAGTTGGTGAGATTTTCTTTACCCTGATAAGCTCCTTTCCTTGGCAAGAAACAGAGATTGTGTTTTTATTACAGTATGAGCCAGGACAGGGTGCTGGTAATTATGTTTAATTTAGTTTAGTTTATAGATACAGCATGGAAACAGGCACTTCGGCCCATCGAGTCCGCACCACCATCGATTAACACTACCCTACATACACAAGGGATAATTTATACTTATACCAAGCCAATTACCCTACTAAAGTGTTCGTCTTTGGAGTGTGGGAGGAAACCAAAGATCTTGGAGAAAACCCACACAGGCCACGGGGAGAAGGTACAAACTCTGTAAAGACAAGCACCTGTAGTCGGGATCGAACCCGGGTCTCTGGCGCTGTAACTGCCGTGACCTGCGCGGGTTTTCTCCGAAATCTTCGGTATCCTCCCACACTCCAAAGTCATACAGGTTTGTTGGTTAATTGGCTTGGTAAATGTCAAAATTAAATCTAGTGGGTGCAGGATAGTCTAAGTGTGCGGGGATCGCTGGTCGGCACGGACCCGGTGGGCCGAAGGGCCTGTTTCCATGTTGTATCTCTAAACTAAACTAGCCTAGAGTGAATTATTTAAATTTTCAATAATTGTGACTTCAGCACTCTGATAGTTCATTTCCCAACAACCATAGAAACATAGAAACATAGAAATTAGGTGCAGGAGTAGGCCATTCGGCCCTTCGAGCCTGCACCGCCATTCAATATGATCATGGCTGATCATCCAACTCAGTATCCCGTACCTGCCTTCTCTCCATACCCCCTAATCCCCTAAGCCACAAGGGCCACATCTAACTCCCTCTTAAATATAGCCAATGAACTGGCCTCAACTACCCTCTGTGGCAGAGAGTTCCAGAGATTCACCACTCTCTGTGTGAAAAAAGTTCTTCTCATCTCGGTTATAAAGGATTTCCCCCTTATCCTTTCGAAGGTACACAAAATTGCTGGAGAAACTCAGCGGGTGCAGCTGCACCCGCTGAGTTTCTCCAGCAATTTTGTGTACAACCAATTACAGCATCTCTTGAAAAGAGCAAAGGAATGGGTGACGTTTTGAGTCGAGAGCCGTCTTCAGACATTCCTTCTCTCCAGAGCTGCTGCCTGTCCCGCTGAGTTGCTCCAGCATTTTGTGTCTATCTTCGGTGTAAACCAGCATCTGCAGTTCCTTCCTAACCAACTACCTCAGCTTGTTTTTTCTCTGGGTCAGGGGCAGTGTAAGAAGCTGTCAATAAAGAGTCTCAACCTATGTGTCAGGAACAATGGCTTAGACATTGCAGTTTTAACTGTCAGTATTTCACAGCATTAAACTGACAGCAGCATCCGCTGCTAAGGCATAGCTAAACTCAGAACTCCAGATTGTGCTGCGTTTGCAATATTGTTTTTCATAACCTACTGAAATCAGCAATCTGACAACTTTATGTAAAAATATTTTTTTAAATACCATCAAAACATGACACAAAACGCAAAGAATGGATAGGTGATGTTTCGGGTCTGAACCCTTCTTCAGACTCACCCCCTTGTCCATTCAAATGTCATCTGTCCATTCCCTCCAGAGATGCTGCCTGACTTGCTGAGTTCCACCCGCACTTTGTGTTTTAACTCACGATTCCAGCATCTGTCATTCCTTACATCTCCTGAAATCAGTACGTTTAGTTAGATATGGCAAAAGCAACATCGTAGAGTCATAGAGTCTTACAGTGTGGAAACAGGCCCTTCGGCCCAACTTGCCCACATCAGCCAACATGTCCCAGCGACACTAGTCCCGCCTATCTGTTTTTGGCCCATATCCCTCCAAACCTGTCTTGTCCATGTACCTGTCTAACTGTTTCTTGAATGTTGGGATAGTCCCTGCCTCAACTATCTCCTCCGGCAGCTTGTTCTATACACCCACCACCCTTTGTGTGAAAAAGTTACCCCTCAGATTCCTATTAAATCTTTTCCACTTCACCTCAAACCAATGTCCTCTGGTCCTCAATTCCCCTACTCTGGGCACAAGACTCTGTGCATCTACCCAATCTATTCCTCTTATGATTTTATACTCCTCGATATGATCACCCCTTATCCTCCTGCGCTCCAAGGAATAGAGACTCAGCCTACTCACCCTCAATTCCTGGCAACATCCTCAAAATCTTCTCAGTACCCATTCTAGCTTGACAAAATATTTCCTATATGATGGTGCCAAGAACTGAACACAATAGTCTAAATGTTGGCCTCACCAATGTCCTATACATCTATAACATGATCTCCCAACTTCAATACTCCATAAAGTCTGAAGAAGGGTTTCGGCCCGAAACGTTGCCTATTTCCTTCGCTCCATAGATGCTGCTGCACCCGCTGAGTTTCTCCAGCTTTTTTGTGTACCTTCAATACTCCATACTCTGACTGATGAAGGCCAATGCGCCAAAAGACTCTTTGACCACCTTATCTACCTGCACTCCTAGAACCCTCTTCTCTACAACACTCCCCAGAGCCCAACCATTCACTGTGTAGATCCTGCCTGTTAGACTTCCTAAATTACAATGCCTCACACTTCTCTGAATTCTCTGTGGCAGAAACACTCATCACCCTTAAACAGTCCCAGGATGTGAAAAACCGTGACCTGCAGGTCACAGACCTAATGGTAGAAGATGGGATTAGTTGGGTCAGCCTTCTCCACCGGCATGGACACAAAGGGCCCAGTAGACAATAGACAATAGGTGCAGGAGTAGGCCATTCGGCCCTTCGAGCCAGCACCGGCATTCAATGTGATCATGGCTGATCATCCCCAATCAGTACCCCGTTCCTGCCTTCTCCCCATATCCCCTGACTCCACTAGCTTTAAGAGCCCTATCTAGCTCCCTCTTGAAAGTATCCAGAGAACTGGCCTCCATCGCTCTCTGAGGCAGAGAATTCCACAAATTCACAACACTCTGTGTAAAAAGTATATCCTCATCTCCGTTCTAAATGCCTTACCCCTTATTCTAAACTGTGGCCACTGGTTCTGGACTCCCCCAACATCAGGAACATGTTTCCAAACTCTTAATAATCTTATGTGTTCCAATATGAATCCCTCTCATCCTTCTAAACTCCAGACTGTACAAGCCCAGCCGCTCCATTCTCTCAGCATATGACAGTCCCGCCATCCCGGGAATTAACCTTGTGAACCTACGCTGCACTCCCTCAATAGCAAGAATGTCCTTCCTCAAATTTGGAGACCAAAATTGCACACAATACTCCAGGTGTGGTCTCACTAGGGCCCTGTACAACAGCAGAAGGACCTATTTACTCCTATATTCAACTCCTCTTGTCATGAAGGCCAACATGCCATTCGCTTTCTTCACTGCCTGCTGTACCTGCATGCTTACTTTCATTGGCTGATGTACAAGGACCCCCAGATCCCGTTGTCCTTCCCCTTTTAGCAACTTGAAACCATTCAAATAATAATCTGCCTTCCTGTTTTTGCTACCATTTATCCACATTAAACTGCATCTGCCATGCATCTGCCCACTCCCCCAACCTGTCCAGGTCACCCTGTATTCTCGTAGCCTCCTCCTCACAGTTCACACTGCCACCCAGCTTTGTGTCATCTGCAAATTTGCTAATGTTACTTTGAATCTCATTTTCTTCTGTGATTCTATGCTGCCATGATTCCATTCAAGAGACGGTATAAATAAACACTGTGCTGTTTGATTTACAATCTAAGCCACCCACTCTATTTCTTTGGTATATTGGTTTCCCAGTCTTAGTAGAGCACCATAATTTTCTTGCCAGCATGATATGTTTAACAACAGATATTGGTGTATACGTGTTCATCCAAAAGTAACTTTCAAAACAAAGGAAGCTTTAAATAGCAGATCAGACCATTAATCCCAGATTTGAAAAAAGATTAGATTCTACTGCATATTTCAGGAAAATAATCATCAGCCAAAAGGCTACTTAAAGGTTTGATCTTGGGGTGGAAATCTGCTCAAACTTTCTTCATTGATCGACCTCTTCATGCTAAGTGAACCTTCTCTGTATTGCCTTCACACCATTCCCAAAATAAGGGTGGCACGGTGGTACGGCACGGCATGGTAGAGCTGCTGCCTTACCGTGCCAGAGACCCGGGTTCAATCCTGACTACGGGTGCTGGCTGTATGGAGTTTGTACGTAGTCCCCGTGACCTACGTGGGTTTTCGCCGAGATCTTCGGTTTCCTCCCACACTCCAAAGACGTGCAGGTTTGTGAATTAATTGGCCTGGTTTAAATGTAAATAGTCCCTAGTGTGTGTAGAATAGTGTTACTGTGCGAGGATTGCTGGTCGGCGCGGACTCGGTGAGCCGAAGGGCTTGTTTCTGCGCTGTATCTCTCAACTAGACTAAACTAACCTAAGGAGACCAATCTGCACACAGGACTCCAGGTGCAGTCTCACTGGCATTATGAAAAGTGAAATCAAAATCCCTCTACTTTTATTCTCCATACACCATGCCAATGATCTGTTCCAATTACTAGGTCTCCAAACTTCCTTTCCTTTTAAAGTGGATGACCTCAGACCTATCCCCCATCATTAGCTTCTGGCCCACATTAACTTGTCTACGTCTCTGTAGGCTTTGCTCTGCCTTCTCCTCGCAACTAATCCACCGACCTTTGTAATATCAGCAACGTGGCGATAATACACCATGCTCCATTGATCAAGTCATTGACATGGGTCATTTATATGGGCAGGACCAGCACTGATTCTTATGCTACTAGTTACATCTCTGAGAGAAATATGATCATATGCTGCTACATAGTTGTACGATGCTCATGTTTCAGTCAAAACCAGGCTGCCACAGATATTTTACATGAAGTTTTGTACTTTAGTCAGTTAATGAGTGAGAGTGATTCTTAGCTTCCGTGGCCAGTTGAGAAGAACTGGTGCTCCAATGATTCAAAGGGTTTAGGGCGTGTGAATGCAATTTCATCTTCATAGAGATACTAACTGTATCAATGTAAGTGATGCAACTGATGGAGCTGCCATCTCTCAATGCGAGAGACCCGGGTTCGATCCTGATGTCGGGTGCTCTTTGTGCGGAGTTTGCATGTTCTCCTTGTATCCTTGTAAGTTTCCAACAGTTGCTCCAGTGTTGGATATCCTTATTGGATCATCCCGCATCATTTGAAACTC
Source organism: Leucoraja erinaceus (assembly GCF_028641065.1). NCBI lineage: Eukaryota > Metazoa > Chordata > Chondrichthyes > Rajiformes > Rajidae > Leucoraja > Leucoraja erinaceus. Next base: position 1,958,138 of record NC_073383.1, read on the forward strand.
TGGGGAATGTCAGACAGCCTTATTCATAGGACAATCTCCTTATCCCTGGAAATAGTCTAGAAAACCTCCAAGTAAAACATTATTTTTACGTAAGAGGATCAAATCTATACACAATGCTCCAGGTGCGGCCTCATCAAAGCACTATGCAGTTGCCATAAGGTAGTCTTACTTTGACCACTTAAACTCCTTTATGAGAAAGGTTAATCCTTAATTTCTTCCTACACCCATATGCTAAAATTTAGCTTTGGTTTTAGTGTTAATTTAGTTTAGTTTAACTTATTATTGTCACGTGCACCGAGAAACAGTGAAAATACTTTTGGCCGCGTGCTATCCAGATTCTCCGTGGATTGCCACCTTGTCGTGGTGGAGAAGCTTGTGTGAACCTGAGATCCTGAGAGTGATGCCGTCTGGAGCTATGCTCCTGGTAGGGCCACCCATGGCGGTAAGGTCGAGGGGGAGGTCTCTGACAAAGAGAATCCAACCAAGACCTCACGGTGGAACAGGCGGAGGATGATGGCTGACCTTAGTGGAGCGTCACAACGGCTGGGAAGGCGGATGAAGGCTGCAGCAGAAAAGGGTCTCCGGTCGACTTGGACTCCATGTCACTGGATCCTGACACAGATCTGTCAAGGTGGCTGTCTGTGCACCAGTCTCCCCACGTTAAACAAAGTCACGCACAGGTGTCCTCCATATAGGGAATAGCACCCTGGAGACACCCATGGTCAGCCATGACCGAAGGGAGACTAAGATCCAGTCAACTAAAAGACTAAACCAGAATACTATCAAGCTGTCCACAGTGCACAGAGAATGTGATTCATACCTAAGGATCTTCAACTGCCTCTAAATTCCAATGTTTATCAATTGAATTGCAGATGCTGGTTTGCACTGAAGATATTCACTATTCTGTACATTTCAATGAGGTCCTCCCTCATTCTTCTAAACTCCAGTGAGTACAGGCCCAGCGCTGACAAACACTCATCATAGGTTAACCTACTCATTCCTGGGATCATTCTTGTAAACCTCCTCTGGACTCTCTCCAGAGCCAGCACATCCTTCCTCAGATATGGTGCCCAAAATTGCTCACAATATTCTAAATGCTGCCTGAGCAGCACCTTATAAGCATCAGCTTTACATCGCAGTTTTTGTATATAGACCCTCTTGAAATAAATGCTAGCATTGAGTTTGCTTTCTTTACTACCTATTCGATTTGCAGATTAAAGAGGCAGTTCTACTGCGGCGACCTAATCCGTGAGTTAAGAAGAGTGTCTTCAACCTTCAAGCTCGAGGGCACTTGCCTGGAAAACCTCGAGCTGAATCCACCGTCAGCGATGAAGCCGCGAGTTGGATCGACCGTCAACACGCACACGCACACGCACACACAAACACATTGCAAAGGAGGGAGCCAGGGAAAGCTACGACTCTTTGGGCGACTGAGGAGACTACTCACGACCATACAGTCGACACCCTGGCGACATGTCGCAGCGTGAAGCCTGTATGGTCGTGAGTAGTCGCCCAAAGAGTCATACCTTGTTTTGGTCGCCGCTGGATTTTCAACATGTTGAAAAGGTTACGTAAGTGGGGCAAGCCCATTAGACTCCCTTACCCTGAAGCAAAAAGACTGTGACTATTTACTTGATCTGCGACCCTTCTGATTTTATATATCTTGATAAGGTCACGTCTCAGCCTCAGCCCATCCAGTCTCTCCTTATATCTCAAGCCCTTCAGTCCTGGTAACATTCGTCTGAATCCTTTCTGCACCCTTTCCAGCTTAATGACATCCTTCCTATAGCTGATGACTGGAACTGTACACTATACAAAGTGAGGTCTCACCAAAATCTTGTACAGTTGTTACATGGTGCAGTCTGTAGAAGGGTCCCATTCCGAAACGTCATCCATTCCTTCTATCCAGAGATGCTGCCTGTCCCGTTGAGTTACTCCAGCTTTTTGTGTCTAACTTTGGTGTAAACCAGCATCTGCAGTTCCTTCCCACACATTCTGTTATATGGCATCACAGCTCTTGTGCTCAAGAGTACAAACATCAAGCTTGCAGACTCCTCCACAGCATGTTCTATAAGGTTGCCAGCACATCAGCCATGCTTGCTTGCTGCTCTTCAAGCTCCTTTCAAAAGCAGATCATACAGACCCTGCCAACCTTCAATAAAAAATAAACTAAAGAAAAAAATCTCATGGACGAGCCAAAGCACTCATTTAACACAAATGCCCAGTGAATCAGAAAGCTAACTATTAAATTATAACCAGGGGCATTAGAATGGTGATCGATGGATTATTTCCCTTCAAAACTACATCCATTCCTCAACTGCACGGGAGACCCGACCTTTTCTTTGTTGTGTCTCCGTTGTCGTTGGGGCTGCAACGAGGAGCGGCCTCCAACAGGAGAAGACCGGGGGCTCTGGTGCCGACGACTCACCTCACCGTCGCGGAGCTGGCCGAGTCCAGAGCGGGTGGAGCGGTGGTGGAGCGCTGCTGCTGCTGCGGCCCGACCTCCGGAGATTCGGAGGCTGCAACTGCGGGTCTGGCGGATGGAGGCACCGGGAGCCCGCGGGTCCCTGGAGGGAGACCGCTTTTCAGGGCTCTCGCAACGGCGACTTCTCCCGCCCGAGTTGTGGGGTTGAAGAGCTCCTGGAGCGGGGCCTCACAGCACCGCCCCGCGCGGCTTGGAATGGCTGCGGGACTCTGCGAGCGCACGCCGGGGGCTTTAATACCAAGACCCGGTGTGCGACCTAGCACCACCCAGCGTGGCTTTAATGGCCGCGGGCCAATCGCCATCGCCAGCCGGGGGCTTTGACTTTGACTCTGACATCGGGGGAGAGTGCAGTGGACAGATAAGTTTTTTGGCCTTCCATCACAGCGATGTGATGGATGTTTATGTAAATTATGTTGTGTCTTGGGTCTATTTGTTTGTAATGTATGGCTGCAGAAACGTCATTTCGTTTGGACCTCAAGGGGTCCAAATGACAAATAAATTCTATCTAATCTAACTGGTATTGCATGAACTTGAAACTTGCAAATTACAGCAAGAAGATTTGTCACTGAAATGAGACTCAAGCAATTCATTTCTTGCATGTTCAAGAAGGAACTGCCGATGCTGAATTCAAGAAGGAACTGCAGATGCTGGATTCAAGAAGGAAATGAAGAAGGGTTTTGGCCTGAAACGTTGCCTATTTCCTTCGCTCCATAGATGCTGCTGCACCCGCTGAGTTTCTCCAGTACTTTTGGCTACCTTTATTTCTTGCATGTTCTTCAAGGTAAAAGTACAAAAGACATACAATTTCGATCCTTGTAAACCATTGAATGGATAAATGCTTCACCACGTCACGTCCTTCACAAACAGTGATTTAATCTCTTCGGCAAACAAGTGAAAATGTTGAATCTTACCAATGCATCCTTTCCAGTGCAACCCACTTCATTATTTTTGTTTCGTTTGAGGTTAAAGAAAGCTCTTATCTGGATGCGTCTGCCATATTAATTCTGCGTAAAAGGACAAAGAAAGGTTGGATAAGCAGCACACTGAATTCCCATAGCCTTCGCTTTAAGAATAGCACATCAATTCTTCTTTCTAAAGCTGCCATTCATGAAAAATGCTAATTGTGCCAGGCTGGCATGTTTCCACGACCCTGGCAACTTCAGCAACACCATAGTGACCGCACCAGAGAGCATTGAAATGTCGCAAGAATGAGAATAATTTTCAATCAGATTGACTGAGGTACTTTAAGGCAAGTGTGATTTTAATGGAAACATTAAAAAACAATTCCATGATTGGAAACCACGGTGAATAATTGTATTTAGATATAAGATATGCATTAATCACTAATAGAGTATTGAGCCCCTGAGTAAAATAGCCAAATGCGCTTGCTCAAAAACATGGTAGAACACAAGCAGATGAAATCCTTTGAATACTCTACCAGTTTTATAAGTGCTAGAAGAACGCCTGCCTCTAACTATGTAAACACCAGCATTTTCACAACCCATAGGATTAGCTAATAGTGAAAGACCTGGATAGAGTGAATGTGGAGACAATGTAGTTTAGAAACAGGCCCTTCGGCCCACCAAATCTGTACGGACCACCAATCCCCACACATTAACACTATCCTACACACACTATGGACACACTGATCTGTACGTATGACTACAATATCCTGTTGTGCTGCAGCAATGCAAGAATTTCATTGTCCTATCTGGGACACATGACAATAAACTCTCTTGACTTGACTTGACTCTTGACAATTTACACTTATCACAAGCTTATACTAAGCTAATTAACTTACAAACCTGTACGTCGTTGGAGTGTGGGAGGAAACTAGTTATCTCAGAGAAAACCCATGCAGGTCATGGGGAGAACGTACAAACTCCCTATAGACAGCACCCGTAGTTGGGATTGAACCCGGGTCTCTGGCGCTGCAACCACAGTAAGGCAGCATCTCTATCGCTGCGCCACCGTGCGTTATTACTAAATTAATCAATTCTAAATTAGATTTTGTTCTGTCAAAATGTAAGGGTCCATTCGCATGAAGCTTCCTTATGAATTAGTTATTTTATTCATACAATTCATCTCAAACCATGACAACATTTTTTGGTACAGTAATGGTTTTGAGAAGGATATACAGAGGGAATCGGTTCAAATATTCTGGGATGTCACCTGATCAGAGAATTTAATTTTATAACTAGAATTTAGGAGATTGAGAGGGGAACTTATAGAAACTTACAAAATTCTTAAGGGGTTGGACAGGCTAGATGCAGGAAGATTGTTCCCGAACTCTCTGCCACAGAGGGTAGTTTATTCTCTTTCTATATTTAGAGTTAACATAAAAACATAGGTAGGAGAGGCAGGCAGGAGTAGGGATCATACATGGCCGGTGCAAGCCGAAGTAAATGGCCACTCCTCACCTAATTTATGTTTCTATCATGAGCTGATCATAAACCACAATCTGAGATGGTCAACCCCGTTAATTCTGCTCTGCTCCCAATTTATATCATAAAAACAATGAGGAGAGGTGCAGGAGTAGGGCATATGGCCCTTCAAGCCAGTAACACCATTCAATATGATCATGGCTGATCATCCACAATCAGTACCCCGTTCCTGCCTGCTCCCTATATCCCTTGATACCATTAGCCCTAAGAGCTATATCTAACTCTCTCTTGAATACATCCAGTGAATTAGCCTCCACCGCCTTCTGTGGCAGAGAATTCCACAGATTCTCAACTCTCTTGGTGAAAATGCTTTTTCTCATCTCTGTTCTAAATGGCCTACCCCTTATTCTTAATGTGTGACCCCTGGATCTGGACTCCCCCAACACTGGGAATATTTTTCCTGCATCTAGTCTGTCCAATCCCTTAAGAATTTTATGTTTCTATAAGATCCCCTCGCATCCTTCTAAATTCCAGTGAATATAAGCCCAGTCGATCTATTCTTCGAACAATATACCCATGAACTCCTCTTTAATCCGTTTTACCATTGACCCATGTAGAGGGATAATTTACTTGCCGGCCCATCTTTGGGAATTGAGAAGAGCCCAGAGCACTGGCAGAAATTCAGGTGGGCATGGGGAGAACGTTCGCCCAAACACAATCCAAGGTCATAAACAAACCCCAGAGGCATTGGAGCTGCAAGGAGGGCTTCTGCTTGTTCCTTGATTAATATCGTGAAAAAGTAGCTAACTAAAAATCTAATTAATGTTATGGGATGAAGATATTAGACTTGCAATTTGCAATTTTCCATTTCATATCTCTTTGCGTCAGCCATTGGATTTGAATTCATTGGGACTGGTCATTTGCCAGAAATATGATACAAATATCCAACGGGTTCAGAAGAGATTCTCATTGTCTCTGCATGATCTGTCCTGTGCGTGCGTCTGGTCAAAACGCTGCGCTTGGTTATTAATACCATTGCCAATCATCCAGTTGAAAAATAGTTGCCATAATAATTAAGACAGGTACTTGGAACCTTAGTGGAATGCAATAAAAACAATAGGTGCGGCACGATGGCGCAGTGGTAGAGTTGCTGCCTTACAGTGCCAGAGACCTGGGTTAGCTCCTGACTATGGGTGCTGTCTGCATGGAGTTTGTACTTTCTCCCTATGACCGCGTGGGTTTTCTTTGAGTGGCTTCGTCCCACATTCCAAAGACATACAGTTTTCTAGATTAATAGAAACATAGAAACATAGAAATTAGGTGCAGGAGTAGGCCATTCGGCCCTTCAAGCCTGCACCGCCATTCAATATGATCATGGCTGATCATCCAACTCAGTATCCCGTACCTGCCTTCTCTCCATACCCCCTGATCCCCTTAGCCACAAGGGCCACATCTAACTCCCTCTTAAACATAGCCAATGAACTGGCCTCAACTACCCTCTGTGGCAGAGAGTTCCAGAGATTCGCCACTCTCTCTGTGTGAAAAAAGTTCTTCTCATCTCGGTTTTAAAGGATTTCCCCCTTATCCTTAAGCTGTGACCCCTTGTCCTGGACTTCCCTAACATCGGGAACAATCTTCCTGCATCTAGCCTGTCCAACCCCTTAAGAATTTTATAAGTTTCTATAAGATCCCCTCTCAATCTCCTAAATTCTAGAGAGTATAAACCAAGTCTATCCAGTCTTTCATCATAAGACAGTCCTGACATCCCAGGAATCAGTCTGGTGAACCGTCTCTGCACTCCCTCTATGGCAATAATGTCCTTCCTCATAATTGGCTTCAGTCAAGATTGTAAAATATCCTAAGAGTGTAGGATAGTGCTAGTGTACAGTGATCATGGCGTGGCGCGGACTCAATGGGCCGAAGGACCTGTTTCTGTTCTGTATCTCTGAACTAAACTAAACTAACTTCCTCCCAATTTGGGACAGCTGGCACATGGACTGGTCCAACAAACAAATCACATCCATCAGCCAATAAAACCAACCCCTATAATCGACCTAAACTATGATCCGTGCTAGTGGAAGCGATTGAAAAATACATAGATTATTGCCAGCTTAAATATGTAATTATGTAATGTAATATAAAAGCAAACACCCTTTGGGACATGGGGTCGCTGATCCTTACATGAAGATTACAAATGGGCTGCAATAGTCAGTGGAGAATAAGATTCAAGATTCAAGAGATTCAAGAGACATTTATTGTCACATGCACCAATTGGTACAGTGAAATTTGGGGTCACCATACAGCCATACGAACAAAAAAGAACACAACACACGATAGACTTTAACATAAACATCCCCACTCAGTGGAATCAAAGTTTCCCACTGTGAGGGAAGGCACCAAATTTCGGTCATCCTCCTCTTTGATGTTCTTCATAGAAATTAGGTGCAGTAGGCCATTCGGCCCTTCGAGCCTGCACCGCCATTCAATATGATCATGGCTGATCATCCCTCAGTATCCCCCGCTTCTTTCACCCTCTGATCCTTTTGCCACAAGGGCCCGATGTTCATATAGCCCTCTACCCTCTGTGGCAGAGAGTTCCAGAGATTCACCATGGAATCTTCTGCTTGGTCAGGGCCTCCGAACAGTCACCGCTATTGACGGCCCGACGTTCAGGCCCTCTCGCCGGGATGATGGAACTCCAACGTCGGAACGGAAGAACGTTCTCTAAGATGAACTTTCATTACTTTCATTTCGCCGGGGATTAAGAATGGAGCCTTGCCTGCAATTATTCACATCCCTCAGGAAAAATAGTAGCTGGAAAGAATTTATAGCACATGATCAATTGAAATGAGTAACTTTGTGCACGCAGAACTGACTTTCTGTGATGTATGGGCTTGTCAGCATGCACTGTTAGTTCCATTCAAATCAGCCCGGGGTCATTGAACTTTGGACTGATTTCTGAAGCTTTCTTCTATAAATAGTTTGAGCTGAGTGGCGCAGCAATGGGATTTTATTTTAAGCTCTGACTTTTCCCAGTGTAATAGATGGGGGCCAGGGTGAGGTGAAAGTAATATATCCACGAGAGAGGCTGCTTCACATCTTGCCAACACAGCGGAAAGTAACAGGCAAATAGGAAAAGGGATGCCCTTCAGTCCAAAAATGATTATAAATTCAAAATAACATATCAATTCAATGAGTCTGAAGGGTCTCGACCCGAAACGTCATCTATTCCTTCTCTCCAGAGATGCTGCCTGACCCGCTGAGTTACTCCAGCATTTTGTGTATTATCAAATTTAATTCCCTGTCTGAACCCCATAACTAATAGCAAACGCATTGATGTCAACATATTTTGTGTTAAATAATATGACTGGTATATCAGGGGAGTGTTGGATAATTTGGAATTAATACATTTTTATTATTTGAATTTCTTTCGATGTTTTTTTTAAAAATCAGCTTCCAATGGACTTCTGACAGCACCAATAAAGGTTAATGCCAAACTTCACTGCAAGCTGTGACTGTCCAACCACAAAGCATATCACTGCTCCATTATCCTATCTTCATAAAGCCATTCCAACCACTCTCACTGAGTTCCAGTCATTAGTGAATGAGCACAGATGCCCCTGACTAAAATGATAAAGGCCAATACCATGTGACATTAAGATGAACATTAATACAAATAGCTGGTAGCTATCAAATTTTGGATGATAAAACTCAATTGCTTTACAGAATTGGAATGGTTTTGAGTGACGGGGACTGCAGTATTCTTGATACCTACTTCAGAGTTTCGACGGTATGTGAATTCAGTTTTTCTGTCTCTCCATTAGTACAGGCTGACCAGGTGGGCATGTCCACAACCCTGCTCTTAGCAACTCGTAACAGAGAGAGAGAGAAGGGTAATGAACATCTAACTACCTTCATGACTTCACAATAACTGTACACTGTGGATGGATCGATTGTAATCATGTATTGTCTTTCTGCTGACTGGTTAACATGCAACAAAAGCTTTTCATTGTACCTCGGTACACGTGACAATAAACTAAACTCGAAACCCAAACTCTATCCAAATATATGCCAAAGTGGGCAAGAAATTGCAGTTGTGGACATAGCCCAGCCCATCACACAGATTCCCCACCACTCACTCCATCTACACTCCATTCTACCTCAGGAAAAAAGCCACCGCAATCTGACCTTTCCCAACCCAGTCATTCCTATTTGTCACTGGTTCCATGCAGAGGCTTGGAAGCACACACCACCAGACTGAAGAAGGGTCTCAACCCGAAATGTCACAAGGCTGAAGAAGGGTCTCGACCCGAATCGACCCTCAAGGCTCCGGCCTCAGCTTCATAGCGGCCCTCCGGAAGGCGTCTGCCTCAGCCTGAACCTCAATCTGAAGAAAGGCCTCAATCTGAAGAAAGGCCTCAATCTGAAGAAAGGCCTCAATCTGAAGAAAGGCCTCAACCCACTTTATTAGGAAGAATAAAAAGGTAGGATTTGATTTAAATGGAGGGAGGCTGCAGTACAGAGGCCTCTGATTGTCTTCTGAGCTGAAACACATGACACAATATTAGGTCTCGACCCGAAACGTCACCCATTCCTTCTCTCCAGAATTGCTGCATGTCCCGCTGAGTTACTCCAGCATTTAGTGTCTATCTTCGAACTATGTTCTGCACTCTAGTATCTTCGTCTTCATTCTACCTATTGTACTTAGGATGCTATTGCAACTGAGATAATAAAGTTTTCATAGAAATGTGGCTCAGGGAGGGGCAGGTCTGGCAACTTAATAGTTTAGGACTTCGTAGTTGCTAAGGATGAGAGAAAATTAGAGTGCGGAGTGGAGGGGAAGTGGCTGAACTAGTTCAGTTTATTTTATTGTCACGTATACCAAGGTACAGTGAAAAGCTTTTGTTGCATGCTATCCAGTCAGCAGAAAGACAATACATGATTACAATCGAGCCATTATACTGCAAGCTCCACGATTCAAGGGAAGTCAGTTATAGGCAATAACATTCATCCTTGCCAGCTCTTGGTACAGCCTACGATTGAATAATGGACAGACCAGAAATATAACCCAAAACCAAAAATAAAACAAACCAGTGGAATTTAAGAGGCTTTTAGTTAGGCATATGGATATGCTGGGAATGGTGGGATATGGATCACATGCAGGCAGAGGAGATTAGTTTAATATGGCATCACTGTGGGCTGTAATGCTCCATGGTTCTGTGTTTAGTTTAGTTTAGTTTGGAGATACAGTGAGGAAACAGGCCCTTCGGCCCACCGGGTCCATGCTGACCAGCGATCCCCGCACACTAACACTATCCTACACACACCATGGACAATTTTACATTCATTTCAAGCCAATTAACCTACAAACCTGTACGTCTTTAGAGTGTGGGAGGAAACCGGAGCACCCGGAGAACATCTATGCAGTTACAGGAAGAATGTACATACTACGTACAGACAGCACCCACAGTCAGGATTGAACTCAGGTCCCTGGCGCTTTAATACTGCAGATCTGCCGATGCTCCACTGTGCTGCCCTGACTGATGATTCTCAATCACATTCATGTTGACAAGTTTATTTCTCCCTCGAAGTTTCCACTCAAACTTATTGTCACCTGCAAGATCCACGATGAACCAGTGTAGTTGTTAAAATTAATTATTCCTTGATATATTTGTGAATTGATAATGCAAAGATAGTTTATTAAAGAAAATAAGCATTTAAAATCAGAGTAAATCACCAACCAAGTTAAAATGTTGCAGATATGTGAGCCATTTTCTAGTTAGACAATAGATAGATAGACAATAGACAATAAAACAATAGGTGCAGGAGGAGGCTATTCGGCCCTTCGAGCCAGCACCACCATTCAATGTGATCATGGCTGATCATCCACAATCAGTAACAGAGGTATAGCACTCTCTTCCTTCAATATTAATTTAAAAATTCATTCAAATGTGTACATGATGTATCCATCTATGTCCTACGACCCTAAACATTCAACATATGTTTTAATGTTATTTCAAACATGCACAATAGGCAGAGATTAAGTTCATCAAATTTGATTAAGTTCATCAGTAATTTTCACACTTCATTTGAAGGGAAATGCATAAGAAACAGGTGACTCCAACACTGAAGTAAATGCTTTGGCTGCAGCAGTGCAAGATAAATGAAACTGGAAACTCAAACTCTTTATTTTAACATTCAATGGCATTTTGATGCTAAAACTTCCGGAGGCCAGACATTGGATGTAAAGCTTTGAACATTTATTGATTTTGCTTTCCTCTTCACATAATACCTGTGAGAAAAACACCAATGGGAACTAGTATTTTCACAGTCACAAGGTAGTTGTGAGTTGTTCATTGATCTCAGATTTCATCCCACTGTGAAAATTGACCCTGTCATCCTGTGACGGGCAGCGTGGTGCTATTTCTTTGCAATTGCAATAACAACATGTTGAACGTGTAAAGCAGTGCAGTCTGACATTTGCCCCTGGTCTGATTCCAGCTGTGATATGTGATTGTTCCACACCATTTATTCCTGGTGCCGGGTGAGATGCAATGAGATGTGGTGCAGCACAGGACACAGTCTGGGAAACTGTCAGTGTATTAAATGCCTGCCATTTCTTCCTGTCTATGAATATTTTGCACACTTAAATGACTGTGGCTTTCAGGTTCTGACACATGTATGAGTGGGGAATTGAAGTGAAGTTAGGAATCTTGTAGACAGGGACGGCCTTAGGAGGTGCGGGGCCCAATTAGCCTATTATAGACTTTATATCTCTATGGTAGAATGGAAAGTAATCAAAATGTGCGCTTAAAAAGTGCCTGCGACCAAACAGATCTAGAATAGAATGTTTATTTGCCACGCAACCAGGGTTGGTGGTATTTGGGTTTGGTACATGATGGTACACTGCTTTAGTTACATACCACTAATAACACAGATCACCGTGATCAAGTGCATCCATACCACATCACAAATCACAAATCCCACCAACAATACATAGTGCAAAAAGAACAAACAAAGACCATAGACAAGACACTGTATACATCAAAAGTCATATTATTGTCTGATTATTAGAGGGAATTGAGTGTTCTTATTGCTGAGGGGAAGAAACGGTTTTTAAAGCGGGTGGTTTTAGTAGCAAGTGACCTGAGGCGCCTCCCTGAAGGGAGAGACTGAAAAAGGTGATTTGCTGGATGGGAGTGGTCCCAGATGATCTTTTTTGCCCGTTTTGAGGTACGTTGGAGATAAATGGAATGGATTGAGGGGAGGGGGGAGTTGATGATCCTGGAGGCCTTGGAGACAATGCGCTGTAATCTGTGTAGTGAGTGACTATCGCTGTTACCGTACCAGACTGTGATTGAGGAGGTGATGATGCTTTCAATGATTGATTGATAGAAACGGACCAGGAGGTGTTTAAGCTGCCTGAGGAAATATAGGCGTTGTTGACCTTTCTTGATGACGTGGTCTGCAAACAGATCTAAGCTACATTTTAATATAAAATTGTAAGCCTACAAGTAACAAACAAAATGTGTAGATCACCTCTGAAATGTACATAGAGAGTAGATTACTCTAGCGTGGGGTGGGGCCCCCTTGGGCGCGGGGCCGAATTGGGAGCAATTGGTCCAATTGACATAAGGCCGGCCCTGTTTGTAGATAAAGTGAGTGATATAGAAGAGTGATATAGAATGATTTAGGGTGGCACGGAGGTGCAGCGGTAGAGCTACTGCCTTACAGCACTGGAGACCCGGTCCTGACTACGGGTGCTGTCTGTATGGAGTTTGTACATTCTCCCCATGACCTGCGTGGATTTTCTCAGAGATTTTTGGTTTCCTCCCACACTCTTAAGACTTACAGGTTTGTAGGCTAAGTGGCTTGGCATAAGTGTAAATTGTCCCTAGTGTGTGTAGGATAATGTTAATGCACGGGGATCGCTGGGCAGTGCGGATTCGGTGGGCCGAAGAGCCTGCTTCCATGCTGTATCTCTAAACTAAACTGTGCCTAATGTCAAAAATCTACTTCTTTACATTTAAGATATACTTACAGAACAAAGACTACGTGATCAAACCATACAACATAATTAAAAAATATAAAGTTAATTGGCAAACGCACAGGAGAGAGCACAGAATAACTGCGAGTCAATACTTCGCAAAAATTGGAAATCCTCAAACCCATAGGATGAGAATAGATGACAATAATATAGTAGAAAGCAAGGTGGCAATAGACACAAAATGCTGGAGTCTCAGCGGGACAGGCAGCATCTTTGGCTAGATGGAATGGGTGACACTTCGGGTCAAGACCCTTCTTCATAAGGTCATGTTCATATGTGATAGGAGCAGAATTAGGCCATTCGGCCCATCAAGTCTACTCCGCATTTCAATCATGGCTGATTTATCTCTTCTTCCTAACCCCAATTCCTGCCTTCACCACATAATCCCTGACACCCGTACTAATCAAGAATCTATCTGTCTCTGCCTTAAAAATATCCATTGGCTTGTCCTCCACAGCCTTCTGTGGCAAATAATTCCTCAGATTCACCACCCTCTGACGAAAGAAATGCGTGTTTTTAAGATTTTTAAAGCTTAATAACTTTTAAAATATACCATCGATCAGAACAAAACTTGTTGCACTTACAGCGCAGGAGAAAGGTGGCAAAAAATCGTAGCGCTATCGTGTATCCTTTTTGCGCAAAAAGAAAAACCACGCAAACCGGAAGAGTACCTGATCAGAGTTTTAGTTATATGACAGACTGAGACAGACAGAGGGACAGACAGAGAGACAGACAGACAGACAGACAGACAGACAGACAGACAGACAGACAGACAGACAGACAGACAGACAGACAGACAGATAGAGAGATGTGCAGACACTGTATGTGTATTTGAAAGTATGTGTGTGTATATATACACATACAGAACATTTATTTCTCTCTCATTTATTATATTGTTTACAGTGTACTGTGTTTACATATTCTGTTGTGCTGCTGCAAGTAAGATATTCATTGTTCTATCTGGGACAAATTGACTTGATGTTGTGGCTGGTGAAATGTCTTCAATGCTGTGCTGATGCAGTGTGCAGACCGGCCCGGCATTAGCATTCAGGTTAATGGTTCCACTGATGATGTTACACTGCTGAAGGTATTTTATTTATGGCTGTAATCTGATGGTGTAATTAAACTCCACTCACAATGTACAAACATCAGTTGTGATAGCCTTCATTAAATTGCCAATAACTTGACAATTGCTGAGTAAAAATCCCAACAACTGAGTCGGTAAGTTTCGCATGAGTGTCAAAAACTAATTGAATGTCGAAGTACAAACAGGAACATTCACATCTCTTGTATAGATGGACCTTCATGTAGCCTGATGCTTGTAAGTCCATCTGTCTTATAATGGAAAATGAAGTCATGAAAGCCTTTCTATCACAATTGCTTGTATTGATTTCACCTCATATTAGTTTTATCAAAAAGGTCATAAGCGATAGGAGCACAATTAGGCCATTCGACCCCATCAGGTCCACACCGCCATTCAATCATGGATGATCTATCACTCCCTCCTAACCCCATTCTCCTGCCTTCTCCCCATAACCCCTGACACCCGTACTAATCAAGAAACTATCTATCTCTGCAATAAAAATATCATTGACTTGCCTCCACAGCCGTCTGCGGCAAACAAATCCACAGACTCACCATCCTCTGGCTAAAGAAACTCCTCCTCATCTCCTTCCTAAAAGAACGTCCTTTAATTCTGAGGCTATGACCTCCAGTCCTTGATTCTCCCACTAGTGGAAACATCCTCTCCACATCCACTCTAGCCAAGCCTTTCACTATTTGATATGTTTCAATGAGGTCCTCCCTCATTTTATTTACGTTTAAAGTAGGCCTCTTAAAGATAGTGGAGTCAGGGGATATGGGGAGAAGGCAGGAATGGGGTACTGATTGGGGATGATCAGCCATGATCACATTGAATGGTGGTGCTGGCTCGAAGTGCCGAATGGCCTACTCCTGCACCTATTGTCTATTGTATGTGGCAGGGAGGGAGTTAGATGTGGCCCTTGTGGCTAAGGGGATCAGGGGGTATGGAGAGAAGGCAGGTACGAGATACTGAGTTGGATGATCAGCCATGATCATATTGAATGGCGGTGCAGGCTCGAAGGGCCGAATGACCTACTCCTGCACCTAATTTCTATGTTTCTATGTTTCTATGTATATTGTCTATACAAGTTTTTGGTTTAAGGAACCCATATTCATGTATGCGTGTGAGTGTAGAGTATATCCAGTGTTTTAAACTATCTGACATAATGTTGCTTCCATAAAACAGTGAATGGACCTGCAGAGGAGGCAAAACATCGACAGGCACATTCCTTGTATGTGAATACTTGGCCAATAAACTCATTCATTCATTCATTCATTTTTAGAGTTTTTAGACACTTAGACATACAGCGTGGAAACAGACCCATCGGCCCACCGAGTCCACACCGTCCAGCGATCACCCCAAACACTAACACTATCCTACACACTGGGGACAATTTACAACTTACAGAAGCCAATCAATCTACAAACCTGTACAACTTTGGAGTGTGGGAACAAACCAGAGCGGTCTCGGGGAGAAGACACAAACTGCGTACAGACAGCATCCACAGTCAGGATTGAACCCTGGTTGTAAGGCAGTAAGTATATGTATAAGTATAAGTAAGTATAAGCATCCTTTATAGTCATTCAGACCTTTCGGTCTGAACAAAATTTCGTACCTTGCAGTCATACATAGAATAAAATAACAAAACACACAATAAACACAAATGTAATATCCACCACAGTGAGTCCACCAGGCACCTCCTCACTATGATGGAAGGCAAAAGTCTTAAAGTCCTTGTAACTCTACCGCTGTGACACTGTGCCGTCCAAAATGTAACTTGCTAGAGTATATAGATGTCATTTTTGCCAATGAACATTCTCGATGGACTGCAAATCAAACACCTACTTGAAACCTTTCTGTCATTCCACTGTGATGAAACAGCAAACATAACAGGTTTTCCATCTCCCAGACTTCACTCTGTGCTAAGCTAGAGATTGACAACAATAGAGTATCATTCTCTGCAATTTCTTAATTGCCATTCCCAATGTAATATCAACAGCAAGTCCCAACTCACTTAATATCCAGTTCCACAGCTTCATGTTAAATCGGTGAGTTTAATTAATAGATACTCATTTGGAACTTTTCCAAAAGATTTTTCCAGGCCATTTCACGAGTCTTGTAAACTGTTTGATTGGATTTGATTTCAGTACAGTTACAACATAGAACAGCACAGCACAGGAACAGGCCGTTCGGTCCACAATGTCCATACTAAACATGATGCCAAGTTAAACTAATCTCCTCTGCCTGCACATGATACATATTACTCCGTCATCTGCATATCTATATGCATTTGTAAAAGCTTCTTCACCACAAATGGCAGTGTGTTCCAGACATCCACCACACTCTGTGCTAAAAACTTGCCCCACTTATCTCCTTTACACTTTGCCCCTCTCACCTTAAAGCTATGCACTCTCTTGTTTGATAACTCCGTCCTGGGAAAAAGGTTCTGACTGTCTACTCTTTCTGTGCCTCTCAATGTTTTAAATATTATTCCCTGGTCTCCCCTCAGCCACCGACACTAGCATTCTGGTAAACCTCTTCTGCACGCTCTCCAAAGCCTCCACATCCTTCCTATAATGAGGTAACCAGAACTGCACACAATACGCCAAATGGGGCCTAACCAAGGTCGTATAGAGCTGAAACATGGCTTCCTGCCCTGATTGGTGAAGGCAAGCATACCATGCACCTTCTTTACCACTCTATCTACTTGTGTTGCAACTTGCAGTGAGCTGTGTACCTGGGCCTCAAGATCCCTCTGCACATCAATGCTGTGAAGGGTCTTGCCATGAACTGTGAACTTCTACCTTACATTCGACCTCCAAAAGTGCAACATATTTAATCAGAATAAACTCCACCTGAACATTTTTCCGCCCAATTCTGCAGCTGATCTATACCACATTATGCACTTTCACCTTTTTTGGGCCGATATTATAAGCTTACTAGACTAAGTGGGTCCCGTTGGGCCTGGTCCCCCAATGCAATATTCCACCACTCACGCATAGCCCCCAACTGGGTTCCTGTTGTGACGCACCTGATCCCCCCTCCTCCCCTCACCCCGCCCCTTGCCCTCCCCACGCACAGTAAAGACGTGATGGTGCAGGAAGGGGCGGACCGTCCCGCAGAGTGACATGGGAAAAGACCAATCCACACGACGCTGACTGTAGGAGATGAGATCGGTTTTTAAGATTTTTAAACCTCGCTAACTCTTACAATCTTCCACTGATCGGAATGAAACTTGGTGCACTCGCAGCACAGAAGAACGGTGAGTGAGCTGGCAGAAAAATTGTAGCACTATCACATACCGTTTTTGCGCAAATTGAAGGACCCCGCGAACCAGAAGATAACAAGATCAGAGCTTTGATAGATAGATAGATAGATAGATAGATAGATAGATAGATAGATAGATAGATAGATAGATAGATAGATAGATAGATAGATAGATAGATAGACAGACAGACAGACAGACAGACAGACAGACAGATAGACAGACAGACAGACATAGATAGATAGATAGATAGATAGATAGATAGATAGATAGATAGATAGATAGATAGATAGATAGATAGATAGATAGATAGATAGATAGATAGATAGATAGATAGATAGATTCTTGGCATCCCCATTGTTCTTTGAACCTCGATGTTGCACCCTCAGAATCACAAAGATTCAGATTGTCTTATTTTCTAAAGGTGACAACAAAAGGCAGTTGACAAATAGAGATATATGGCTTTTAATTATTGCAATGTTATGGATGAAATGTTAATTGTGCATTATTGAATTGGCTTCTAAATGGTTCAATTTCTCTGCATGCTGCTAATATGATAATAGGTCAGACACCAGGATATTAAGCAGATACAAATCCCCTGAAGGCCCAACTTGAGTCTAACACAGGCTTTTCCTAATAAACTCCAATTTATACACACATGGATTATGTGTTCAACAATGATTAGAACAACTCTGGAATCTATTAGTGTTAATAACAGAGGCCCAGGGAGCCGTTGGTGCGAGGGGAGGAGTACCTGTGCTGTAAGTATAAAATACATCGCGGGGCTTGTTTCCACAGAGGCCCAAGGACCTGACACCAAAATCGGCAACGTTCCAGAGAAGGAGTCTGGTGGAAGCCGCTGATTGGTGGAAGAGAACTGGGTTTACATTTTTATATTTCTGCCTTCAGGTTAAGGATTCTGGGAGTTAAGGATTCTGGGAGTTGAGTGTGCAGTATTTATTAGTATTTATTAGTAAAGTTTAAAGGATAAAGTTTTGGGTTTTTTATATTAATATTTAGATAGATAGTCAGACAGACAGACAGACAGACAGACAGACAGATAGATAGATAGATAGATAGATAGATAGATAGATAGATAGATAGATAGATAGATAGATAGATAGATAGATAGATAGATAGATAGATAGATAGGTAGATAGATAGATAGATAGATAGATAGATAGAATATTTAATATAGAGTTAATTTGGGAGTAGGATATGTCAGTGGTGATTGGCCCCGTGGTTTGCTCAGCCTGCAACATGTGGGAGATCAGGGATATGGTCGGTGTCCCTGGTGACTACGTTTGCAGGAAGTGTGTACAGCTACAGCTCCTGGCAGACCGCATTGAACGATTGGAACTGCGGCTAGATTCATACTGGAGCATCCACGATGCTGAGAAAGTCGTGGATAGCACGTACAGTGAGTTGGTCACACCGCAGGTAAAAGGTAAGAGGACAGAAAGGGAACGGGTGGCCAATAGCCAGCAAAGCAGTAGGCAGGTAGTGCAGGAGTCCCCTGCGGTCATCTCCCTCCTAAACAGGTACACCATTTTGGATACTGTTGAGGGAGATGGCTCATCAGGGGAATGCAGCAGCAGCCAAGTTCATGGCACCATGGGTGGCTCTGCGGCACATGAGGGGGGGAAAAAAGAGTGGAAGGGCAATAGTAATAGGGGATTCAATTGTCAGGGGAATAGATAGGCTTTTCTGCGGCCGCAAACGAGACTCCAGGATGGTATGTTGCCTCCCTGGTGCAAGGGTCAGGGATGTCACTGAACGGCTGCAGAACATTCTGGAGGGGGAGGGTGAACAGCCAGTTGTCGTGGTGCATATTGGCACCAACGATATAGGTAAAAAAAGGGATGAGGTCCTACAAGATGAATTTAGGGAACTAGGAGATAAACTTAAAAGTAGGACCTCAAAGGTAATAATCTCTGGATTACTTTCAGTACCACGGGCCAGTCAGAGTAGAAATAGGAGGATATTGCAGATGAATACGTGGCTTGAAAAATGGTGCAATGAATGAATGAAAACTTTATTGTCATTCAGATATACACCTAGACACAGTGCACCTTGAACGAAATTTCGTTGCATTTTACTCTCCAAAATCAGTTAAAAGTTAAAAGTTCCAGGTGCGTCCATAAAAATGCGTCATGCGCATGGTTCTGTAAAATAAATATATATTAAAAAGTTTTTAAAAGTGACGATATTTAAAAAATTCTAGCCTCGGTTTTTTTGATTGTTCAGTAATCTTATGGCCTGGGGGATGAAGCTGTTGCAGAACCTGGTTGTCCCGCTCTTCATGCTGCGGTACCTCCTCCCAGAGTTAAGCAGTATGAACAGTCCAAATTGTGGGTGTGTGGGGGCTCTGATAATGCCCTTAGCTCTACTCAGACAGCGCTTGTACCCCATGTCCATGATGGAAGGAAGAGAAGTCCCAGTGATTTTTTCCGCTGTCCTCACCACTCTCTGAAGGCACTTCCAGTCCGCAGCTGTACAGCTGCCGCACCACGTGGAGATGCAGCTGGTCAGGACCGACTCAATTGTGCTTCTGTAGAAAGTGGCGAGGATGGGAGGGTGGAGGTGTAAACTTCTCAACCTGCGGAGGAAGTACAACCGCTGCTGTGCCCGTTTTGCCAGAGATGTAATGTTTGTGGACCAGTTTAAGGTGTCCGTTATATGCACCCCCAGGAACGATGCTTTTCACCTGCTCCACTGCTGTGTTGTTGATGCAAAGTGGAGTGTGACTGGGCTGAATTTTTCTTCTGAAATCGACGACAATCTCCTTGGTTTTGTTCACATTTAGGAGAAGGTTGTTCCTGCTGCACCAATTCACCAGCTGTTCCACCTCCTCTCTATATGCCTGGTCGTCGTTATTGCGGATGAGGCCCACTACTGTTGTGTCATCCGCGTATTTGATGATATGGTTAGTAGTGGACCTGGCGACACAGTCATGTGTCATCAATGTAAAGAGCAGCGGACTCAGGACACAGCCCTGAGGGGAGCCGGTGCTCAGTGTGATGACCGAGGAGGTGTTCTTCCCCACCCGCACAGACTGTGGTCTTTCAGAAAGAAAATCCAGGATCCAGTTGCATAGTCTGTTATTGAATCCTAAGGGTGCCAGTTTGCTCACCAGATGCTGGGGGATTATCGTATTAAATGCTGAGCTGAAATCAACAAACAGCATCCACACGTGGGTGTTCCTCTCCTCCAGGTGTTGTAGGCTCAGGTGGACTGCAGAAGAGATAGCATCCTCTGTGGAGCGGTTCGGCCGATAAGCAAACTGGAACGGGTCAAAACTGGAGGGGAGTTTAGAGACCATGTGCTGCTTAATAAGCCTCTCAAAGCACTTCATTATTATTGGTGTGAGTGCTACGGGGCGATAATCATTCAGGCAGGTTATTGTGGACTTTTTGGGAACTGGTATGATAGTGGCTGTCTTGAAACACGATGGTACAATGGCCTGGTTCAGGGAGATGTTAAAAATGTCTGTCAGAACCAGAGCCAGCTGGTCGGCACATCCCCTAAGCAGACGCCCCGGTATATTATCCGGTCCGGCTGCCTTTCGCTGGTCAATGCCCTCCAGGATTCTGCGGACTTCAGCAGTTTCAAAAGACAGTGACTGTTCTCCTGGATGTGGCTCTAATTTCCGCACTGTAGTGGTGTTCAGTGCCTCAAACCTGCCGAAATGATTATTTAGTTCATTTAGAAAGTCTGTGTCATCTTTACAAGACATCTGAGGGGCCTTGTAATTTGTTATGGCCCGGATGCCTTCCCACATGTTCCGGGTGTTGTTACCCTCCTGGAAGAAACCCTCGATTTTCTGTCCGTGGGCGCGCTTTGCTTCCCTAATTTTGCGGTTGAGGTTGGCTCTCGCTGTTCTCAGAGCCCCCAAATCACCAGATTTAAAAGCCGCATTTCGTTCTTTCAGCATGGCACGCACCTCTGCAGTAATCCAAGGTTTGTGGTTGGCCCGGGTTGTGATGTTCCTGATGACAGTGACATCCTCCATGCACTTCTGTATATATCCTGACACAGACATGGCATACTCATCCACATTGATGGTTTGGTTGTGAGTGGCTGCTGTCCTGAACATGTCCCAGTCCGTACACTCAAAGCAGTCCTGGAGTGCTTCTACAGCTCCCTCAGACCAGACTCTAACCTGCTTCACAGTGGGTTTCTCTCTGATCAGCAGGGGCTTATAGGCTGGGATAAGCATTACAGAGAGGTGGTCAGAGGAGCCAAGGTGAGGCCGGGATACTGCTCTGAAAGCCTGCTTGATGTTACTATAGACCCGGTCCAGCGTATTCTCTCCACGTGTAGCAAAGTCCACATATTGATGGAAATGAGGGAGGACAGTCTTCATGTTGGCCTGGTTAAAGTCCCCAGCAACAATGACAACACCCTCTGGATGATTTCTTTGCAACTCACTGATGGAGGGGGAGGGATTCAAATTTTTAGGGCATTGGAACCAGTTCTGGGGGAGGTGGGACCAGTACAAACAGGACGGTCTGCACCTGGGCTGGAATGGAACCGATGTCCTTGGGGGAGTGTTTGCTAGTGCTGTCGGGGAGGATTTAAACTAATGTGGCAGGGGGATGGGTACAAGAGCAGAGGGGCAGGGAAAATGAGGGTAGAAGCAATAGGTAGCAAGGTGAAAAGTAAAAGTGGCAGGCAGACAAAACCAGGCAAAAATCAAAAAGGGCAACTTTTCAACATAATTGTATAAGGGGTAAGAGTGTTGTAAAAACAAGCCTGAAGGCTTTGTGTCTCAATGCACTGAGTATTCGTAATAAGGTGGATGAGTTGAATGTGCAGATAGCTATTAATGACTATGATATAGTTGGGATCACGGAGACATGGCCCCAGGGTGACCAAGGCTGGGAGCTGAACATCCAGGGATATTCAATATTCAGGAGGGATAGAGAGAAAGGAAAAGGAGGTGGGGTAGTGTTGCTGGTCAGAGAGGAGATTAACGCAATAGAAAGGAAGGACATTAGTTTGGAGGATGTGGAATCGGTATGGGTAGAGTTGCGAAACACTAAGGGGCAGAAAACGCTGGTGGGTGTTGTGTACAGGCCACCTAACAGTAGTAGTGAAGTTGGAGATGGTATCAAACAGGAAATTAGAAATGCGTGCGACAAAGGCAAAACAGTTATAATGGGTGACTTCAATCTACATATAGATTGGGTGAATCAAATTGGCAGGGGTGCTGAGGAAGAGGATTTCTTGGAATGTATGCGGGATAGTTATCCAAATCAACATGTAGAGGAACCAACGAGAGAGCAGGCTATTTTAGACTGGGTATTGAGTAATGAGGAAGGGTTAGTTAGCAGCCTTGTTGTACGTGCCCCCTTGGGCAAGAGTGACCATAATATGGTTGAGTTCTTCATTAGGATGCAGAGTGACATTGTTAATTCAGAAACAATAGTTCTGAACTTAAAAAAAGATAACTTTGAGGGTATGAGACGTGAATTAGCCAAGATTGACTGGCAAATAATTCTAAAGGGGTTGACGGTGGATATGCAATGGAAGGCATTTAAAGACTGCATGGATGAACTACAAAAATTGTTCATCCCAGTTTGGCAAAAGAATAAATCAGGGAAGGTAGTGCATCCATGGATAACAAGGGAAAGCAGGGATAGTATCAAAGCGAAGGATGATGCGTACAAATTAGCCAGAAAAAGCAGCATATCAGAGGACGGAGAAATTCAGAGACCAGCAGAGGAGGACGAAGGGCTTAATTAGGAAAGGGAAAATAGATTATGAAAGAAAACTGGCAGGGAACATAAAAACTGACTGCAAAAGTTTTTATAGATATGTGAAAAGAAAGAGATTAGTTAAAACAAATGTAGGTCCCTTGCAGTCAGAAACAGGTGATTTGATCATGGGGAACAGGGATATGGTGGACCAATTGAATAACTACTTTGGTTCCGTCTTCACTAAGGAAGACATAAATAATATGCCGGAAATAGCAGGGGACCGCGGGTCAAAGGAGTTGGAGGAATTGAGTGAAATCCAGGTTAGTCCGGAAGTGGCGTTGGGTAAATTGAATGGATTAAAGGCCAATAAATCCCCAGCGCCAGATAGGCTGCATCCCAGAGTACTTAAGGAAGTAGCTTCAGAAATAGTGGATGCATTAGTAATAATCTTTCAAAACTCTTTAGACTCTGGAATAGTTCCTGAGGATTGGCGGGTAGCAAAAGTAACCCCACTTTTTAAGAAGGGAGGGAGAGAGAAAACGGGGAATTACAGACCAGTTAGTCTAACATCGGTAGTGGGGAAACTGCTAGAGTCAGTTATTAAAGATGGGATAGCAGCACATTTGGAAAGTGGTGAAATTATTGGACAAAGTCAGCATGGATTTACGAAAGGTAAATCATGTCTGACGAATCTTATAGAATTTTTCGAGGATGTAACTAGTAGCGTGGATAGGGGAGAACTAGTGGATGTGGTGTAACTGGACTTCCAGAAGGCTTTCGACAAGGTCCCACATAAGAGATTAGTATACAAACTTAAAGCACACGGCATTGGGGGTTCAGTATTGATGTGGATAGAGAACTGGCTGGCAAACAGGAAGTAAAGAGTAGGAGTAAACGGGTCCTTTTCACAATGGCGGGCAGTGACTAGTGGGGTACCGCAAGGCTCAGTGCTGGGACCCCAGCTATTTACAATATATATTAATGATCTGGATGAGGGAATTGAAGGCAATATCTCCAAGTTTGCAGATGACACTAAGCTGGGGGGCAGTGTTAGCTGTGAGGAGGATGCTAGGAGACTGCAAGGTGACTTGGATAGGCTGGGTGAGTGGGCAAATGTTTGGCAGATGCAGTATAATGTGGATAAATGTGAGGTTATCCATTTTGGTGGCAAAAACAGGAAAGCAGACTGTTATCTAAATGGTGGCAGATTAGGAAAAGGGGAGATGCAGCGAGACCTAGGTGTCATGGTACACCAGTCATTGAAAGTAGGCATGCAAGTGCAGCAGGCAGTGAAGAAAGCGAATGGTATGTTAGCTTTCATAGCAAAAGGATTTGAGTATAGGAGCAGGGAGGTTCTACTGCAGTTGTACAGGGTCTTGGTGAGACCACACCTGGAGTATTGCGTACAGTTTTGGTCTCCAAATCTGAGGAAGGACATTATAGCCATAGAGGGAGTGCAGAGAAGGTTCACCAGACTGATTCCTGGGATGTCAGGACTGTCTTATGAAGAAAGACTGGATAGACTTGGTTTGTACTCTCTAGAATTTAGGAGATTGAGAGGGGATCTTAAAGAAACTTACAAAATTCTTAAGGGATTGGACAGGCTAGATGCAGGAAGATTGTTCCCGATGTTGGGGAGGTTCAGGACAAGGGGTCACAGCTTAAGGATAAGGGGGAAATCCTTTAAAACCGAGATGAGGAGAACTTTTTTCACACAGAGAGTGGTGAATCTCTGGAACTCTCTGCCACAGAGGGTAGTTGAGGCCAGTTCATTGGCTATATTTAAGAGGGAGTTAAATGTGGCCCTTGTGGTTAAGGGGATCAGGGGGTATGGAGAGAAGGCAGGTACGGGATACTTAGTTGGATGATCAGCCATGATCATATTGAATGGCGGTGCAGGCTCGAGGGGCCGAATGGCCTACTCCTGCACCTAATTTCTATGTTTCTATGTTTCTAATGAGAGTTTCCTGATGACCCAAGTTCTATTAGTATCTTTCAAGCTGTGACATTACACTTACAGCAGAGAGCAACACCAATGTACCACCATTAAATTGCAATTAGCAAATAAGAGTATATATTTTTTCCAAAGGCCATAAACACAAAGGGATATTGTAATGCAGTGCATGTTGCACAGGACTAATATCAAGGGGACGGGGCATATATGGTGGGAACAAATTCAGATCTAATCACTACAGCTGGGGAATTTAAATTCAGTTAGTGAATTAATTACTCGGAGTACATATCTCGGAGGATCTGTCCTGGTCCCTCAACACCTCCAAGCTGATCAAAAAGGCACAGCAGCGCCTTTACTTTCTGAGGAGGCTCAAGAAAGCCCACCTGTCCCCCTGGATCCTGACCAACTTTTACCGCTGTACCATAGAGAGTATCCTGACCACCTGCTTCACGGTATGGTACAGCAGCTGCACTGCTGCGGACAGGAAGGCACTACAACGGGTGGTGAAAACCGCGCAGCACATCATCGGTGCCCCGCTCCCTGCCATGGATGCCCTCCACCGAAAACGGTGTCTGAGACAGGCTGGGAAGATCATCAAAGACCACTCACACCCCAACCATGGACTGTTTGCCCTCCTCCCATCAGGGAGGCGGTACAGGAGCCTCAAGTCACGTACTAGTAGGATGAGGAACAGCTTCTACAACAACACAATCACATTGCTGAACTGGGAGTCCCGCCGATAGATTTCTCCGGTCCGTCCGTCCCCATTGTTTAATTATTCTGTATTTTTTGATTATTCTGTATCTTCTCTCTTTCTATTTTTTTTTAAAATTTCTTTATGTACAACTACTACGGACTGACGCAAAACTGCATTTCGTTGTACTCATACTTGTATTTCTGCGATGACATTAAAGTTGAATTGAATTGAAAAATACATTTGGTGTGTTAAGCTTGGACATGAGGACATTGAAACTACCAGATTGCCAAACCAACCCCATCTGCTTTACTACTACCCTTCAGGGAAATCTACCACCTTTGCCTATCTGCCCAGTGTGCTGGTTCTCAGTAATACGGGCGGCACGGTGGCACGGTGGTACAGCTGCTGCATAAAGGGCCTGTCCCACTTTCACGACCTAATTCACTGCCAAATTGCCCTTGACTCATACTCGCAGCATGGTCGTCACAAGGTCGTAGGAGGTCGTAGGTAGGTCGTAGGCAGGCCGTGATGCTAGTCGTAGGTAATGATGAAAAACAGGCTAGAAAAGCCTGGGTTTGATCCTGACTGCGGGTGCTGTCTGTGCGGAGTTTGTACGTTCTCCCCGTGACCTGCGTGCGTTTTCTCCGGGAGCTCTGGTTTACTCCCACACTCCAAGGGCGCACAGGTTTGTAGGTTAATTGGCTTTGATATAATTGTAACTTGTCCTTAGTGTGTGCGGGATAGCATTAGTGTGCGGGAATTGCTAGTCGGCGTGGACTCGGTGGGCCAAAGGGCCTGTTTCTGTGCTTTATCTCTAAACTAAATATGCTTCACTTTAGAAATCTCCTGGCCAGACACACAGTTGCATGTTAACAGAACAACATATTGACAGAACTAGGGAATATTAATTAGCAAAGCCGTCCCGATATTGATGTAAGCACCAGATTCACCAAGGTAAAAGATACACTTTACACAAATCTTCTACTGACCCCGAGTGGCATCTGTGTGGAATTTGCACTTTCTCTCTGTGACTGCGTGGGTTTCCTCTGGATGCCCTGGTTTCCTCTCACAATCCCAGAGACAATGGATTCCTAGGTTCATTGGCCTGTGTAGGTTGTGTCTACTGTGTAGGGAGTGGATGCGCAGGTGGGATAACAAAACTGTGGACACAATGGGCCCAAGGATCTGTTTCCAAGCTGTGTCTTTCAATCAGTCGATCAGCATTGCCCACTGCTGTGAATGCAGCTAAAGCCCCCTCACCGGCAAACATGTCAATGCCATCAATTCGTTGCCAATGGTTCCAATTTGCTTGAGCAGCTTACAACCGTACATGACGGTCACCGTGGCGCAGCGGTAGAGTTGCTGCCTTACAGCAAATGCAGCGCCGGAGATCCGGGTTTGATCCCGACTACGAGTGCTCTCTGTACGGAGTTTGTACATTCTCCCCGTGACCTGCATCGGTTTTCTCCAAGATCTTCGGTTTCCTCCCACACTACAAAGACGAATTGGCTTGGTAAATGTAAAAATTGTCCCTAGTGGGTGTTAATGTGCGGAGATCGCTGGTCAGCACGGACCCGGTGGGCCGAACGGCCTGTTTTCGCGCTGTATCTCTAAACTAAAGTAAACTAAACTAAACCCAGCGGTATGAATATCGATTTCTCTAACTTCAAGTAAGCCTTGTATCCCCCTCTCTCTCCATCCCTCCCCCACCCAAGTCGTACCAACTTCAAAGTCATCTTGTTGAGTTATTATCTGTATTCATTCTCACCTAGCCCACAGCTAACAATGACCCGTTTCCTTTCTCATTGTTACTTTTCTATCTTTCTTTTATTCATTTGTTCTATATCTCTCTACATCACAGTCTATATCTCTTGTTTCCCTTTCCCCTGTCTCTCTGTCTGAAGAAGGGTCTTGACTCGAAACATCACCCATTCCTTCTCTCCAGAGATGCTGCCTGTCCTGCTGAGCTACTCCAGCATTTTGTGCCTATCTTCATGTCAATGCCAAAGTTGGGAGAGCTGTATAGTGGACTCGACAAGCATGTGCCCGTGCTAACAGAATCCTTATCAACATCATGGACTCCTCCACAACCAGCATCACTGCTGCCACATCAATACACTGGAAACTATCATTGAACCTGAAACTTAAATGGACCCGCCATCTCAGTAGTGGATCCACAAGAGATGGTCAGAGGCTGGATATTTTGTAATCTTCTAAGGTTTGTTCACAGGATCTCAAAGATGACATTGAGAAGCATTCGGAGGTATCAGGAGAAAAGCTTGTAACAATGTTCATCTTGATCTCATAATGAGGGAGTGCGATGTAACCGGGCAGAACTGAGGCTCTTGGAGTTTGCAAGATCAGAGGTAATTCCAGAAATGGAGTGGTGAGTTTGACGAAAGGCAGATGCTGGACCAAGGGTCAATGTAAATCAATAGTCACAGAGGATAGACACGAAAAGCTGGAGTAACTCAGCGGGACAGGCAGCATCTCTGGAGAGAAGGAATAGGCGACGTTTCAGGTCGAGACCCTTCTTCAGACAGAGGGGACTAACAAATGAACTCAGTGTACATCAGTCACGGTGGTGCAACAGTAAAGTTGCTGCCTCACAGCACCAGAGACCCAGGTTTGTTCCTGACTGCGGGTGCTGTCTGGGTTTCCTCCGGGTGCTCCAGTTTCCTCCACATTGCAAAGACATGCAGGTTTGTTGGTTAATTGACTTCTGTAAATTGTCCCTAGGGTGTAGGATCGAATTAGTGTACGAGGTGATCGTTGGTCAGCACGGACTCAGCCTGATTCCATGCTGTATCTAAAACTAAAGACTAAAGATGTGGAGAGCAGAATTTGGAGGAACTGAGGCTTAACTGGGGTAGAAGGTCAGAGAACAGCCGGGGAAATACATAGGAAGGAACTGCAGATGCTGGTTTACACTGAAGGGAGACACAAAATGCTGGAGTAACTCAGCGGGACAGGCACCATCTCAGGATAAAAGGAATGTATAATGTGGATAAATGTGAGGTTGGTGGCCGATTGGGAAAGGGGGAGATGCAGCGAGACCTGGGTGTCATGGTACACCAGTCATTGAAGGTAGGCATGCAGGTGCAGCAGGCAGTAAAGAAAGCAAATGGTATGTTAGCTTTCATTGCAAAAGGATTTGAGGAAAGGAGCAGGGAGGTTCTACTGCAGTTGTACAGGGTCTTGGTGAGACCACACCTGGAGTATTGCGTACAGTTTTGGTCTCCAAATCTGAGGAAGGACATTATTGCCATAGAGGGAGTGCAGAGACGGTTCACCAGACTGATTCCTGGGATGTCAGGACTGTCTTATGAAGAAAGACTGGATAGACTTGGTTTATACTCTCTAGAAATTAGGAGATTGAGAGGGGATCTTATAGAAACTTACAAAATTCTTAAGGGGTTGGACAGGCTAGATGCAGGAAGATTGTTCCCGATGTTAGGGAAGTCCAGGACAAGGGGTCACAGCTTAAGGATAAGGGGGAAATCCTTTAAAACCGAGATGAGAATAACTTTTTTCACACAGAGAGTGGTGAATCTCTGGAACTCTCTGCCACAGAGGATAGTTGAGGCCAGTTCTTTGGCTATATTTAAGAGGGAGTTAGATGTGGCCCTTGTGGCTAAGGGGATCAGGGGGTATGGAGAGAAGGCAGGTATGGGATACTGAGTTGGATGATCAGCCATGATCATATTGAATGGCGGTGCAGGCTCGAAGGGCCGAATGGCCTACTCCTGCACCTAATTTCTATGTTTCTATGTTTCTATGAATGGGTGATGTTTCGGGACAAGAAATCTGAAGAAGGGTCTCGACCTGGAATGTCATCCATTCCTTCTCTCCATGGATGCTGCCTGGCCCGCTGAGTTACTCCTGCATTTTGTGTGTATCAGTCAGGAAAATACTGTGTTTGTGTCTTCAGGTAATGAGAATGTGGATGAGCGTTTCAGTAACATTGACGTTAACAGAAAGGGAAACTGAGCGGATGCATAATGTTTGCCTGATTCACAGCACCCTCTGAAGGTGAGGGTGGATAGATGTTTTGAAAAGATAACCACAGCCACACCCATCCTCCGCTCATTCAACAACGACCTTCACAGAAATGCCGCATCCTGTTTCCTCTCTTGCTCTCTAACCTAATCAGCAATAACTTTTCTGGGCCTGTCCCACTGCAGTCGCCACATGGTGGCCACATGTCCGTGGGTGGTTGCCGGGGAGTAGCCTTCATGGTCGTGAGGAGTTCCCGCATTATTGGCACTAGTCGCGGCTTCATTCTGGTCGCCGTGAATTTTTCAACATGCTGAAAATTTAGCGGCAACTAGAATGAAGCCACCATGGAGAGTAGCGAGAATTCTCTTGCCGTAGGTGCAGTGGTAGTGGTTCGCCAGGAGGTTGTAGGTTCTCGTAGGTTGTTGCCAGTGCTGACCGGTTGGCTCATTGGGAAAAAAACCCATAAACAGTAGTTTTCTGAACCAAGGATAACCGACCGGTAATGTTAAATGTCCGTCGAGCTTCACAGCCGTGTATCTCTGGCTTCTTAAAAGCTGTCTCCACTCCTTCTCCCCACCCCGTCTCCCGCTTCCCACCCCTCTTTTAAAGGACTTACGTGATCCTTCCCGTACACTGTGCTTTCACCGTCTTAATTACAGTGCCAACCTTCCTGTTCATTGCGGTGTGTGTCTGTATCACATTGGCTTTGCACCGTGTGAATTTCACTTAGACAGCGCTCCCCCCGCTTGCCCTGTCCCCTGCCTCCATAACGGGCTGATGAAGGAAGGTGTGTGTGTGTGTGTGTGTGTGTGTGTGTGTGTGTGTGTGTGTGTGTGTGTGTGTGTGTGTGTGTGTGTGTGTGTGTGTGTGTGTGTGTGTGTGTGTGTGTGTGTGTGTGTGTGTGTGTGTGTGTGTGTGTGTGTGTGTGTGTGTTCCACTCTGATAGTCGCCGTTCCAGCCGTTGGTTTTTCAGCGACCTGCTACAACTTGATATTCGTCGGTAGTCGCCTGAAAAATCGCCTAAGTGGGACAGGCCCATTAATATCACAAGTGTTGCCACAGTCAGTTTAACTCACCCAGCACCGAGTTGACATCAGCCTTTGGGGCTTCAAAATAGCACACTTATTGGCCAAGGCATCCAGAGAGCTCAGGAAGCAAGCTAAGTTTTGGATTTACAAAGAATGAATTACTGTAACATTACAGACAGCAAACAAGTTCAGCTGCATAATTTCAAAGATTACCTAGCCCCCACCCCCACCTCGATAACAGGATAATGGACAGATTCCAACATTTATGATTTGCAAATAAATTACTATAATTACAGTTAAGTGCACATAAACACATTCTAGATCAACATTTATCATTGCTGTAATGTTAGTGAGCCCTAATGATCCCTATTAATGTGGCAACAGTGCAAGGATTGTTTTTAGAAGGAATATACATCATAGAAAGCCCACTGGCTCGAACCAAATACATGCTCCAGGAATCCACGGAACTATGACACATGCGGATGAATGCAAACAGCTTTTATCCACTCTGGATTTTATCCTAACTGGAACTTTGCAGGTAATTTTCAGTTCCTAAATTGTGAGCAATTGTGGGCACCATGTCTGAGGAAAGATGTGCTGGCTCCGGAGGAGATTTATAAGAATGATCCCAGCAACGAGAAGATTGACCTATGATGAGCGTTTGTCGGCACTGGGCCTGTACTCGCTGGAGTTTAGAAGAATAAGGGGAGACCTCATTGAAACATACAGAATAGTGAAAGACTTGGATAGAGTGGATGTGGAGAGGATGTTTCCACTAGTGGGAGAGTCTAGGACTAGAGGTCATAGCCTCAGAATTAAAGGATGTTCTTTTAGGAGAAATGTCTTTAGTCAGAGCGAGACCCTGTTTCAGTCTAAAGAACTGTCCTGCTGCGTTACTCCAGCTTTTTGTGTCTATCTTTAGGTGTCAGAGGTTATGGGGAGAAGGCAGGAGAATGAGGTTAAGAGGGAGATCTAGATCAGCCGTGATTGAATGGCGGAGTAGACTTGATGGGCCGAATGGCCTAATTTTTACCCTATCACTTATGACCTTATAACTAAATAGAAACATAGAAAGTAGGTGCATGGGTTGGCCATTCGGCCCTTCGAGCCAGCATCGCCATTCAATATAATCATGGCTGATCATCTAAAATCAGTACTCCATTCCTGCTTTCTCCCCATATCCTTTGATTCAGTTAGCCTTAAGAGCTAAGTCTAATTCTCTCTTGAAAACATCTTGTGAATTGGCCTCCACTGACTTCTGCGGCAGAGATACACAAGTCTAATAAGGGGGATTTAAACAAAGATTATACTGTATTCACAGCACAGGATAATGTTCAGTGTTAACATAGCTGGCGTATCTCACAGATCCATTAACCACATTTAAAACCTATTCAAAAGAGATCTGCATGCAGATGTTTGGCTATAGTTCAAGTTCAAGTTCAAGTGAGTTTATTGTCATGTGTCCCTGTATAGGACAATGAAATTCTTGCTTTGCTTAAGCACACAGAAAATAGTAGGCATTTACTACAAAACAGATAAATGTGTCCATATACCATGATATAAATATATACACACATGAATAAATAAACTGGTAAAGTGCAAATAACAGAAAGTGGTTAGTAATAATAGTAAGATTAAACGAGAACTTACCAGTTTGAGGTTTGATCTGTATTTTATGAGGAGGAACGTTGAGGGAATACGTGAAGAACCCCGCTTACGACGCATGCGTGTCATTCTTCAAAGCAGCGGTGTGAGGTCACAGATATCCTATAATGACCTAACATAGTAAGATTATGAAAGAGATACCAGTTTATGATATGATCATAGGAGGGTGGGAGCGGAGGGCACGTATTCCCTCAACGTTCCTCCTCATAAAATACAGATCAAATTTCAAACTGGTAAGTTCTCGTTTAATCTTACTATTTTACTTCGGAGTCACGTGAGTGACTACGTGAAGATTTTAAAGCTCTGTGACCTCATGCCGTGGAACGAGTCCATGCTTCACGTCTGCCTTGATTATTGGGAGAAGTATTGTTAACAATTTTTAAAACACCTCCATACAAACTTGTATGATGTAACGAAAAAATAAATTTATTAAATTGAAATCATAGCCCATTGGTTTTTTGGGCAAATTATATTATTGAACGTAAGAGTCTTTCTGAAAACGATGATAGATCCAAGACTGGTTTGTTATAAAACCTCTGAAATGTCTTCTCAGATGACCATCCTGCCATCCTGAGGATTTGGTCTGTTGGCACCTCCAGATTTTTCGCTGCGGATGTTGCTGCAGCCCTGGTGGAGTGAGATTTAAAAACATTAGTGTCTATTCCCGCCATCTTTAAGACATTTTTCAGCCACCTTGAGATAGTCTGGGTCGTCACCCTTTTGTGTGGTTTCTTGTATGAAATCAGCAGAGCCATTTCCTGCCCTCGAATAATTTTTGTGTATTCCATGTATAGAAGGATATGTGTGACTATACACAGGCGTTCGTCATTCGGGTACGCCATAAATTCTCTTACTTGCCCCGATGACCCCGGTCTATTTTGTGTTATGAAATCATTAATGACAAACACCAGTTTTTCAGGGCAGATCATCAAGCAGTCCGGCCTCAATTTGTGTAATGACTTGACTCGTTGTGCAGTAACCAACGCCATCAGCATAACCATCTTCATAGTGAGTTTTTTAAGTGATAATGCTGTAGTAGGTGACCAGCTTCTCAACATGGTCAAAACGACACCCACATCCCAGATTCGGGAGTACAAGGTTTTAGAGGGTTTTGCATTAAATATGCCGCTCATGAGTTTAGTTACCAGGGGGTGCGTTCCCACTGAGTGCCGCTCTGTTCCTAGCGATAAATAATTGGAAAGAGCACTTCTGGCACTATTGATGGTACTGTAGCCTAATCCTTCATCACAATGCAGGCTTGTCAAAAATTCCAATACAGCCGGAATGTCCTTTGCTCTTTGATCAAGGTTGTTATCAAAGCAGTACTTCCCCCATTTTTGATGTCCTAAGTATTGCTTTTTTGTAGACAGTCTTTGAGCTGATATGATCATATTCATAGTTCTGTCTGACAGTTCCATGCCAAGTAGTGGGTCTTTCAGACTCTACAAATCAACAAATTCATACTTTTATGGCATGGGTGACTACCCTGTGTTACTGGATGAATCAGTAAATTAGGGCTATGCCTTATAATGGTACATGGTTCTAATATCATTCCCTGTATAACCGAGAACCATGGTTGAGTAGGCCAATCGGGTACTATGAGAATCCCAGATGCCGAATCTTAATGAATTTTCCTTAGTACCCGATTGATGAGGCAGAAAGGAGGAAATGCATAAAAAAGCCATTTCCCCCAATGCAGTGAGAATGCATCTGTTGCTTCTGCCCCATGGTCTGGTTCCCATGACACATACCTTGGTAGTTGGTGATTCAACCTGGATGCAAAAAGATCAATATCTGGTGTACCATATTTTGCTGTAATTTCAGCAAATACCTTTTTATTCAACATCCATTCCGTGTTTTCCTTAAATTTACGTGACCTGGTGTCTGCCACTGAATTTAGTTTCCCTGGTAGGTATGTAGCCGATATCCAAATATATCTTTGGATACACCATAGCCAAATTGAATTTGCCAATTCATCACAAGATGTCAATATATTTCCACCCATATAATTTATATATGCCACCACAGTGGTATTATCAATTTGTAACCGAACATGCTGGTGCTCAATGCCTGAGCAATATGACTTAAGGCCATAAAAAGCCCCTAACATCTCTAGGTAATTTATACCACGTGTGTTAAGTAAAACTGCCTCCTGTGTCTTCCATCTCCCTCCACAGCTAGAAACGGAATTAGTGGCTCCCCAACCAATCCGTAAGTTTTGCCAACAATGAAAATGTCGTCTAGATATGCCATTATCCTATGGTTATGTTGACCCCATCCAGTTAAATTTCAAATACCGTCTGTGTTCACCTCTAATGGGTACTGTATAGTAAGCATCTTTTAAGTCAATGCTTGCCATATAGCACCCTGTTGACACTAATTCTTAGAAGTGATAAAGGTATCCATCTAAAAATGACCATATTGAATAAATGTGTTTAGGGTTGACAGATCAATGATTATCCGGCAACCCCCATCTTTTTTATTTTTAATAAATATGTTAGATACAAATTCTAATGGCTCATGTATTGTAGGCTCAACTACACCTATTGTATGCAATCTTTGCAGCTCGATGTGAGCTATAGATTGTTCGGCTTCCGTGAGTACGAAGTGCCTTTCTGGTGTATGTTGCACTGGAGGGTTATTTTAATGAATAAATTCTATCAGATAACCCTGAATACTGTTTAGAATATATGAGTCTGTTGTGATCTTATTACCTCTTGCCCACTGTGGCTAGCCTCCATATTTCTGGGACTGCCACCATGGAGGAGCTCCTCCAGCAACTGCACCAAACGGTCTTTGTGCTCACTGGCACTAGACGTTCTCGGCTGCACCCATTCCTGCAGCCGGTCCGCAGTCTGCTGCTCTCTCCCATATGCCCGCTCTTCCCGTCCCCGGTACTCACGGGCACTGGTTTGCGGACTGTCCTCGTCCCGCAGCCGGCCGCACCGGCCCTTATGCGAACGTTTCCTGGCCGCTTCCGGCTGCTCCATGTAGGTCCACCGCTGTTCCCGAGCCTGGTGCTCTCGGGCACTAGTTAGTCGTGATTGCTCCTCTTCTGCAAGCACCCACTCATAGCGGCTTTCTCCTGAGTGCTCAGATTCACGCACCCGCTCAGCCCGGGCCCGGTATTCATAGGTACTGGCCGCCCGCGGCTGCTCCAAGTCGGACTCGTCTTCCAGATGGTGAGTCTTCCTTAGGACCTTCCCGCCCGGCCGAGAAGTAGTTTTTACTGGTGCGGGAACCAATTCCGGCACAGCTGACTCCTCCACCGAGGTCTCTTGTGCCGTCGGCTGCTGTTTCTGCCCGATGTCCGTCCCTTCGCAACTTCCCTCTGGCAGTTTTTTCGCAGTCCGTTTTCTCCTTACTCTGTCCATTTCTCCTATTAAAGATAGAAACGCAGAGTCCCTTACCTGCCTTCTGCCGGCTTTTTTCTTCTCCCGTTAATGGGGGACGTCCTCCCCCCATGTCGACTCGTTGCAATGCGTGCAGCGATATGACACGCATGCGTCATAAGCGGGGTTCTTCACGTAGTCACTCACGTGACTCCGAAGTAAAATCAGAGTTTTGTCCGAGCCAGGTTTAATAGCCTGATGTCTGTGGGGAAGTAGCTATTCCTGAACCTGGTTGTTGCAGTCTTCAGGCTCCTGTACCTTCTACCTGAAGGTAGCAGGGAGATGAGTGTGTGGCCAGGATGATGTGGGTACTTGATGATACTGCCAGCCTTTTTGAGGCAGCGACTGCGATAAATCCTCTCGATGGAAGATGTTCATGTTTAGTGTTTTAAATGAGAAAACATGTGTCACCTATCCGTACGGTGGGTTGTAGGGCAGGATAATTAATTTGAGTATCGTGTTCACCTTTAGGAGCACTGGGATAGAATGTTTATGATTAATAAATGTCTTTTGTCAAATCAATAAAGCTTAAGAGACTGTAAGTGGAGTAGGTTATAGATTTTACTTCGGAGTCACGTGAGTGACTACGTGAAGAACCCACCCAGCGCGCAGGCGCGGCATTACGTCAGCAGTGCAAGAGCGGCAGCAGCTGGAGCCAGGCTCTCCAGCTGCAGCATAAAGACGAGACCTCAGGTAAGTGCCT
Source organism: Leucoraja erinaceus (assembly GCF_028641065.1). NCBI lineage: Eukaryota > Metazoa > Chordata > Chondrichthyes > Rajiformes > Rajidae > Leucoraja > Leucoraja erinaceus. The sequence continues at coordinate 1,994,543 of NC_073383.1, forward strand.
TTTTTGTTACAGAGTCGCGCTAGAGAGAATAATGGCCTCTCGCAAGCGACCAGCCAGGAGGACTGCCTGCCCAACTCCACCCGAGGACGGGTCCATAGCGGGACGGCAGCCTCTCGCAGCGGAGGAGCTTTTTCAACGCTCCCGCTCACCCGACACCGAGCCGCCCCCAGTGCTGCAGATTTCAACGCCCCGCACAGGGAGGAAGGCGACACATAAAACCGACCGGCCGGTGTCCTCCGATGAATCGGAGGAACGGGAACACTCTCCCCCACCGAAAAGGGGAGACGCTCGGATCAGCTGCATGAGGCAGCTCCTCGAGCGCATGATAAACGAGGAGATGCGGCATCTCCCAGGAGGACGGGCTTTGGCCTCCTCCTCTCCACACCCTTCTGTACCCTCTATGTTCGAGGGCAGTAAGGGAGGCCAGGACTGGGCTGGCCTATCCCAAGGGCAGGCGGAGGATATCGTCAGCATGCCGGGCGTGCCGGAAGAAGAGCTACTGGGTGTAGTGGGCCGATATGCGGCACCACCAACAACTGGGATGGTGTTGCCACCCAGAATGGCGGCAACTATAAACAGGCTGTCCAACAACCCGCTGCAGGACAAGGCTGTCCAGCAGGCCCTTGACAACTACATCGCGCCAGAAAATTGCGAGGCGCTGAGGGTCAAGACGGTCAATGGGCAGATCTGGAACCAGCTGGGGCAGCAAATAAGGGCTCAGGAGGTCAAAATGCAGCGAGTCCTGAAGCTCCACTCAGCAGCCGCCGTCACCGCCTTTGCTCGGTCCGTTGGGGATGAAGACCTGACCATACCCCAGCAGGATGCCCTCGCACTGATGTGCAGCACCACGTATGAGTTAAACAACCTACGGCGGGACAACATCAGGCCTGCCCTCAACCCAACATATGCCGGCCTCTGTAAAGCTCCAGCGCCCGAACGACAGGCGCTGCTATTTGGTGCGGATCTGGCCAAAAGGCTCAAGGAGTTGGAAGAGGCGGCAAAACCAGTAGGCCTCATGAGGGCAGGGCCAGGACCGAGCAGGGTGAAGACACCCAGTTGGCCGCACGCCTCGGCAGCCACCAGCAGATACCGAGCTGGTGAAAGCCTGGTGACCGCCTCCCACTACCCCCAGTGCTCTTTTTTAGAGCGGGGCCCAGGGCGGAGCCGTGGGAAGATGCGCCGCCCCACCGCAGCACCAACACGGACAACCTTGGGCCAGACCCACCGAAAACGACCCCACAAGTGAACATGGAGGTAGGTGGGTCTGGTTCCTGTCAACATACACAGACAAAGGGTGTAGTATTAACAGGGGGACGTTTGAGGTTCTTCAAGCATGTTTGGTGCTCCCTTACTAACAATAAGTTTATACTCAACAGTATTAGTGGATACAAAATTGAGTTCAAACCAGGCGTAGAACCGCCAGTTCAGCACATGCCCCAAAGGGTGTTCCTTCCCTCGGCAGTTGAGAAGGTAGAAGGACAAGCTGAACTTGATCGGCTCGTGGCTAAAGGCATCATAGAAATGACCACACACGAGCCGCAAGAATTTGTATCAAATATTTTTCTCAAAACCAAAAAAGATGGTGGATGTCGCATTATTATTGATCTGACATCACTCAATCAGTCTGTTGAGTATCAACATTTCAAAATGGAGACATTTGTCACTGCCAGACAACTGATCTCCAAGGGATACTACATGGCAAGCATAGATATCAAAGATGCTTACTATTTGGTACCCATTCATAAAGATTACTTTAAATATCTGAAATTTATCTGGAGGGGCCAGCTATGGCAGTACCGAGCTTTGCCCAATGGTTTAACGACAGCTCCCAGACTATTTACGAAAATTCTTAAAGTGGCCATGAAGAAATTGAGAGAACTAAAACATTTAGTAGTGGCCTATCTGGACGATGTTCTCATATTAGGAAGAACACGGGAACAAGCTGTCGCAGGAGTGTTAGCCACTAAACAACTCCTTGAAACTTTGGGTTTTATCCTTCACCCAGATAAATCAATATTGGAGCCTACTACTAACATGGATTACTTAGGCTTCACTATTGACACGATTCACATGACTGTCACTCTGCCCAGAAACAAAACAGTTTCACTCATTGAAGCTTGTAGCCATTTAATTGCTACACCGCAACCTAGAATACGGCATGTAGCCAGAGTTATTGGCTCTATAGTAGCAGCATTTCCGGCTGCCCAACATGGGCCCTTGCATTATCAAAATCTACAAAGAGCAAGGACTCATGCATTACGCCTTCATAGGGGGCATTATGATCGCAAAATGGATTTACCCGCTGAAGTCAAATCAGAACTTCAGTGGTGGGTTGACAATATTTGGCACAGTCACAGTCCTATCGCCGTAACCAATCCTAACATAACCATTCCAACGGATGCCAGTGCTTTAGGCTGGGGAGCTACTAACTCCATAGACAGCACAGGTGGCAGATGGACTAACTCAGAAGCATCGCTACTACAATCACTGGGCATTAACTTTTTGGAAATGCTCGCCGCCTTTTATGGGCTAAAAGCATATGCATTTGATATGCGGCACGTGCATGTTAGAATTATGATCGACAACACTACGGCAGTATCTTATATCCAGCACATGGGTGGCATTAAACCAGTATCATGCGACAAATTAACTGCTATAATCTGGCAATGGTGTGTCGAGAGACATATTTGGCTATCAGCTGCCTATTTACCAGGCAAGCTAAATTTAGTGGCGGACACCAGGTCACGAAAATTCAACGACAACATCGAATGGATGTTGGACCCAAAATTATTTGCTAAAATTGTCAAGCAATATGGTACGCCAGATATAGATTTGTTTGCGTCTAGGTTAAATCACCAACTACCCATGTATGTGGCTTGGGAACCAGACCCAGAGGCAGCAGCGGTAGATGCCTTCACGCTGGATTGGGGAAATTTCTTTTTCTATGCTTTCCCTCCCTTCTGCCTCATCAGTCGGGTACTCCAGAAAATTCAGGCAGACTCAGCCTCTGGCATTCTGGTCGTGCCCGACTGGCCTACCCAACCTTGGTTCCCAATGTTCCACGACATAGTGGTAGAGACACCAATGGTCCTTCAACACCACCCCCAATTATTGACTCACCCGGTAACTGGCATTAGCCATCCATGCCACCAAAAATTGAAACTCCTGGTTTCCAGATTTTGAACAGGCCTTACCGGGGATTGGGGTTATCAGACAGAACAATCACCACCATGTCGGCATCCCTGCGAGTTTCCACCAAGAAACAGTACCTGACCTTCATCAGGAAATGGGAACAGTACTGTCTGGACGCAGGGACATCCTACAAGACGGCTTCGATCTCGGATGTGCTGGAGTTCCTGGCCCACCTGCACCATGATCTCAAGATGAGCTACAGTGCCATCAATACGGCTCGGAGCGCACTGTCCGCATACCTCATGCCGATAGAACAGCATAGTGTGGGGGATCCCACCCTCTGGTCATCAGACTCCTTAAGGGGATCTTTAATACCAAACCCCCTACACCTAGATACACTCACATGTGGGATGTGAGTGTAGTTCTGACACACCTTCGAGGTTGGCCTCCGGTGGGATCCCTGAGCCTGGAACAGGCCACTTATAAAACCCTCATGCTCATGGCGCTTGTCTCAGCTCAAAGGGTTCAGTCGCTCCATCAGCTAAATCTGAACTACATGGTGACCACCCCAGATACCATTACTTTCACCATGCCGGGGTTGGTAAAACAAAGTAGACCAGGTACATCAAACTCCCCGTTGATCTTCCGGGCTTACCCTCCAGAACCTAGGCTGTGTGTGGTGACCCACCTTCATCATTATCTAGACACAACCCAAACGCTTAGAGGGAGAGAGAAAGCCTTATGGGTTAGCCACAGAAAGCCTTTTGGACGGGTAACCAGCCAAACATTATCCAGATGGTTGAAACAGGTCCTCAGCATGGCAGGGATTAACACAAATGTTTTTAAATCCCATTCAACCAGGGCAGCGTCCACCTCAGCGGCGGATAGGATGCAGGTTCCCCTAGACCACATCCTCAGAGCAGCGGGATGGTCAAGGGAATCGACATTCCAACGATTTTACAAGAAACCGCTGATGGAACAGGACGTCTTTGCGGATACCATTTTAAAAACCGCAAAGTTATGATTTAAAGCCCATGGGAGCTATTTTTTGTTATAGTTAATAAACATTTCTTTTATAACTAAACAAACTTGTTGGTCTCTAGCTACCACTTCCTCCCTCGATGATCTTTCGGCAGTGAGTGATATAACTGTTACACGGTTTGAAATCACAGACCTTTGAAGTCTTCACGTAGTCACTCACGTGACTCCGAAGTAAAATAGTAAGATTAAACGAGTACTTACCAGTACGAAGTTTGATCTGTATTTTATGAGGAGTTACGATGAGGGATTACGTGCCCTCCGCTCCCACCCTCATTATATAGATCAAATTCGGACTAATGTCTCGTTGGTCTTTACTATCTTTACTTCAACTAGTGTCTATCTGTGATTCCACACCGCTGCTTGGAAGTATGCCGCGCCTGCGCGCTGGGTGGGTTCTTCACGTAATCCCTCATCGTAACTCCTCATAAAATACAGATCAAACTTCGTACTGGTAAGTACTCGTTTAATCTTACTATTTTACTGCATCTGACAGCCTGAGAGATGACAGAAAAACAGTCAATAAGACTCTATCTCTTACCAGGACTTGCATTTGATCTCCAAGCAGCCACTGCCAGAAGCAATCTAATTGCACTGTTCTTTTGAAAGTCTAATCCCATATCGTCGTCAATAACAGAGCAAACATCTGTCCAACAATTTCTTCATCGACTATTTCTTCAAAGAACACAAAGGCAACTGTCAGACAGGTCCTCAGGTTCAGAAGAATTAGTTGAGTTTAGTTTATAGATTCAGCGTGGAAACAGGCCCTTCGGCCTACGGAGTCTACACCGACCAGAGATCCACGCAAAATACACACTACCCTACACACACTAGGGACAATTTACATTCATACCAAGCCAATTAACCTACAAACCTGTACGTCTTTGGAGTGTGGGAGGAAACTGAAGAACTTGCGGTGACAGGGAGAGCATAAAACTCCGTACAGACAGCACCCGTAGTCTGGGTGGAACCCGGGTCTCTGGTGCAAGCAATCCTACGGCTGCGTAACCATGCTGTCCTATATAATGTTCACTACCATATGTCCACGGAAATAATTCATCCTCTTTCGTGACATCATTCTCCTAATCCTTATTCAGTAGATCTAGGAAATGGAAGCAGGCTTCTCATGAGCTTGTCACACAATCCACTAACACATTGCAACATAATCATTCTAAGGATATTCTTCCAAGTAAAATGATATGTCCTCTTCACTAGACTGACCATCTTGTTTAGTAATGGGTAACAAAAAAAACCCATTTAATATTGGCAGCAATTGGTGACAATACAAAAGGTTTCGCTGAACGCATTCGCTCAGTCCGCCTGAACCTACCTGATCTCCTCGTTGCCGAACACTTAACTCCCCCTTCCATTCCCACATTGACCTTTCTGTCCTGGGCCTCCTCCATTGTCAGAGTGAGGCCCAGCGCAAATTGGAGGAACAGCACCTCATATTTTGCTTGGGCAGCTTACACCCCAGCGGTATGATAATTGATTTCTCTAACTTCAAGTAACCCTTGCTTGCCCTCTCTCTCTCCATCCATCCCCCTTCCCAGTTTTCCAACCGGCCTGACTGTCCTCCGATTAAATTTTATTTCTGTATGCTCCGTTGTCTTCTTCTCCTTGCTAACAAAGGATTCATTCTACATTTTCCTTGAGCTCTATCCCCTTTGATGTCTTGTTTTCACACCTTACCATTCCTCACCTCTGTGTCTTCCTCTCCGCTCACACTCAGTCTGAAGAAGGGTCTCGACCCAAAACGCCACCCGTTCCTTCTATGCAGAGATGGTGCCTGTCCTTCTGAGTTACTCCAGTATTTTGTGTCTATCTTTGGTGTAAACCAGCATCTGTATCTTACACAAGGAACCAAAGTGGCCACAATTTGGTATTTCTTCTATCGGCCTAGCTCTTTTAAGGAACTGTGATTGATTCTAGTACTCTCTAGAATTTAGGAGATTGAGAGGGGATCTTATAGAAACTTACAAACTTCTTAAGGGGTTGGACAGGCTAGATGCAGGAAGATTGTTCCCGATGTTAGGGAAGTCCAGGACAAGGGGTCACAGCTTAACGATAAGGGGGAAATCCTTTAAAACCGAGATGAGAAGAACTTTTTTTCACACAGAGAGTGGTGAATCTCTGGAACTCTCTGCCACAGAGGGTAGTTGAGGCCAGTTCATTGGCTATATTTAAGAGGGAGTTAGATGTGGCCCTTGTGGCTAAGGGGATCAGAGGGTATGGAGAGAAGGCAGGTACGGGATACTGAGTTGGATGATCAGCCATGATCATATTGAATGGCGGTGCAGGCTCGAAGGGCCGAATGGCCTACTCCTGCACCTAATTTCTATGTTTCTATGTTTCTATGTTTTCTAAGAACATGGCATTTATGCATCAATCCTCCATTCTTCAGTATTTGTCAGCCAAAAAATATTTTTCTTCCATTGTAAGAAATTGCTGTATTTTCTGTCCCCTCTGTTCATTTAACAGTCTTTTTTGGTCTGAGTAAATTGATTAAAGGGCCTGTCCCACTTAGGCAATTTTTTCAGCGACTGCCGGTGACTGTCACAGTCATAACAGGTCGCCGAAAAAGTGGCGACTGGACCCCCCCGTGACAATGTCTACGACAACCTGCCACCTAGTCGACGTCAAGCAACGGCAAGCTACCGACAACCGGCGACCCAATCGTCGCGACTTGGGACGTCCACCTACGACCCCACCTACGACAACCGCCGACGACACAGGTGACAACCTACAACAACCAACGTCAACCTACATCCACCCGCGACAAGCTACGACCCTGTCGGCGATAACTGAAGACAACTGAAGACAATTCAGTTGCCGGTACCTGTCGCTGGTTGACGTTGGTTGACGTAGGTAGTCGCCAATGGAATTCACCGAAGTCAGCACCCGGTGACAACCAACGTCACCCGGCGACAACCTGCGTCATCCTGGCGACAACCTACGTCATCCTGGCGACAACCTACGACAGCACCTACGTCAGGAGAAGACAAGTTACGTCAAGCCCACAGTCACCGAAAAGTTTCGAATATTTCAGAATCCAGCGGGGACCTGAAAAACATTACTACTCTTTAGGCGACTTGAGGAGACTACTCATGACCATACAAGTGTCATCTCGCGACCATGTGAAAACAGCCTAATTGCCTGTAGTGGCCGAAAAAAAATGTCTAAGTGGGACGGGGGCATTAGTTTGTTGCACAAAAGACTGTTTTCTCTGAGTTAATGGCTCCAGCTCCAAATCATTGACAACACTGTGCGGGCTAAATAATATATTGCTACATATAAATTCCTGGACAATGTAATTCAACAGACCATATTAACAATCCATTTGTAGGAAGGAATTGCAGATGCTGGTTTAAACTGAAGAAGCCTGAAGAACTGAAACAGTCTGAAGAAGAATCTCGACCCGAAACGTAACCTATTCCTTTTCTGCTGCCACTGTGTTACTCCAGCTTTTTGTGTTTTATTAACAGCCCATGAAATCATGCGAGATCGTGGAAGTCATAAATACTCTTAGACTTTGTGAACATTTCAGTTGATAATATCTCATATAGTTCATCAGAACTGATGGTCAATGAAAAGGTTCTCCTGCTGGGAAGGACAATGGATAAGGAACTTTGAGTAGATGACAATCAATGCCAGCTGGAGATTTCATATTGTCTTCCAGCAAGAGAATACAATGGACAGAAGTTTATAATCACTTGTAAAATTGAGGATGGCCTGCTTGCTACTCCAGGATTTTGAAAAATCTCACAGGTCTTACCTCACCAATAACTGAATAGGTCGACTAGAAAAACTGTGGTTGCAAGTGTTATTTTCTACGCTGTTGTCTGCTGGGGCAACAGCATTAGTGAAAAAAACACCAAGAAGCTGGTCAAACTGGTTAAACAAGCTAGCTCAGTGCTGGAGGGGAGAGTAGACTCTGGGATGGATGTGCTTGAGAGGCGTATGAGGCACAAGGTGCAGGTCATCCTGAAAAACCCCGGGCATCCCCTCCATGTAATTCTGGAGAGTCAAAAGAGCACTCAGAACAACGACCAGCTCCTCTCCCTGCCCTGTAGAACGGAGCGGTTCAGGAGATCCTTCACCCCTGCAACCATTGGATTTTATAATTCGGACCGCTAGGCTGTAGGGGGATGCATTTTTGCAATTTTTAATTTTTAATTGTTAATTATTGGTCTTTTTAAGTATTTATTGCTCTCAGGTAGTGTCCACAGTGTATTCTATGTATTTTCTGTCTGCGTTCGTTTTGAATCTGTGGGTTTGTTGGTTGTGGGGCTTCTGGACATCTGAATTTCCCTGAGGGGATCAATAAAGTATTTATTATTATTATTATTATTATTATTATTATTACTATTATTATTATTATTATTATTATTATTATTATTATTATTATTAGGCTTGTATTCACTAGAATTTAGAAGGGTAAGAAGAAATCTTATAGAAACATATAAAATTCTTAAGGTATTGGACATGCTAGATGTGTGAAAAATATTCCCCATGATGGTGAAGTCCAGAACCAGGGGTCACAGTTTAAGAATAAGGGGTAGGCCATTTAGGACTGAGATGAGGAAAAACTTTTTCGCCCAGAGATTTGTGAATCTGTGTAATTCTCTGCCAATTCACTGGATGTTTTTAAGAGAAAGTTAGATACAGCTCTTCGGGCTAACGGAATCAAGGGATGTGGGAAGAGTAGGAGCGGGGTACTGATTGTGAATGATCAGCCATGATCATATTGAATGGTGGTGCTGGCTCAAAGGGCTACTCCTGCAGCTATTTTCTATGTTTCTATGTTTCTAACTTCCAATGTAGCAATGTTACAAAATTTTGAGATTTAAAAAATCAAGTCTGTAATTTATCCCATCAGATAAAGCATAACAATAAGTTTAATTTGACACCTAATTCACTTTCATATCTCAAGTATTTAAAAAATATGGCCATTTTCATACTCGGGAATTAGCATCTTGTTCCCTATTGATTTTCTATGGACATAACAAAAAAGCTGTGATCATGGACAGTCAAAAGCCCATAACCTTCTTAAAAATTAAGAGAACTGAATGAAATTTTCAGTTATCATAGATTGAACCATTCTTAAACAAATATAAATCAATCTTACTTGGATGACCTGAAATTAAAGCATATAATTAGTTAGTTACCCAATTGTAGCTAATTTCAAAGTTAAATTACTAGATCTAAACATCTATCCATTTCTTAATAAATGATTACCATTTTTAAATAGCCTAAGTGTCCAAATAATATTCGCAAATAATTCACAATAAAACATGATTTTAAAATCTCATTTACATTAATTTATAGGCCAAATGGAAGGAATTTAGTGTTTAATTGCTGTAAATAAATGCCCATTTAAATCAGCTTTCTAGTGGGATCCTGTGGACGCGCTGGTTTAGAACGTTCACATTGCGGTGGATTTGTGCCTCAAATGCCCAGAAAAATACTGCGGGATATAATGGGCCCAAAATGAGCTACTCGCAATATTAAACTTTGTATAAAGGGATCTTAAGAAGCTCTTTTTAATGTAAAAATAAACAGCCTACCTTCCGTTGTCCCCTGTATGAGACCCTGCCGGTTGCCGGTGGTCACGGGTTTAGAGGTTAATTTTTAAACTACTATAACACTTAGATAGAGCTCGTAAAACTAATAATAGCTCAAGTGAGGGAATCTCCCAGCGAATTTTCGTTAATAATTAACTAGGCTGAACATCCTCGATTTGAACAGCCTAGAGAAAATCGCGTTTTAAACCCGCCCCCTCTAAACGGCGCCAAAATCGCGCACACGGGCTGGGACAGATTTTCAGCGACGCTTCAGGTAGGTTTTGCAACATACCTATCCAATGCACTCTATTCTTTTGTTGCTTACATATTGTGATAGGGCCACATTTGCTTACCAAACACCAGATGGCTTTCCCCCTTTGTCGTCCCATCACAGCCGGGTTTTCAACAATTCATTTCCTAATGTCCACCAGTGTATGTTCTGCAGTGACAGGGCATCAAATACACCCAATCCTCATTATTCCACCATCAAGATGCCTCTCGCTCCATTCCTCACCCTCACTTTGAAAAATCGGACACACCTGGCTATGCCAGGTAAATAGGCAGCGACTGAAGTGCACAGTTCCAGCTGTGAGGATTACACAGAGCTGGTCATAGGAGGCAAAGAAACAGCCCCATAACTATTAGGAGTCGATAGACTGGCCGATGACCCAGGATTTGGCAATGGATCTGAACGTTTTGCAACATACAAGGAATTTCATTTGCCAAGTCAGTCATACAAATAAAAAGCTACGGAACACACAATACACATTTTAACATGAACATCCACCACAGTGACTCCCCCACATTCCCCACTGTGATGAAAGGCGAAAAAAAGTTCAATCTCGTCCCTTCTTTGTCCTCCCGCAGTCGGGGGCTGTAGGGGTTTAGTTTCCCTTTACTCCACTTCGGGCCCAACTGCCCGAGTTACTCTCTCCCTTGTCGGAGGGTCAAACGGCCACCACTCCACTCGAGCGGTTCCCAAGAGAGAGAATGTAACAAAAGGGATTCCCCTGGGTTCTAGACCTCGGAATTATGGTGGGATATGATAAAACGTTGAATTGACCAGAGTGTGCTGATGAGAGAAAACAGAAACCAAGACGGACTCAAAGCAAGTCTAAAATTTACAGGCTTTATTAAACAATGAGAAATTGAATCTCACCAACACTACATAATACGTGACTAACCTTATGCTTTAAACTAAGACTATGGAACGAAAATTATCGGGCACGTCGTAAAACTTACTTTACACAATTTTAGAGACACCCCCTTTCCCCTTCTTCTCTCAACCTCTTTCGGAAACTTCACCAGGTCACTGGCATACTTACAGCTAGATCGATACAGGGTCACTAGCTGTCCAGCAGAGCAGAAAGAGAGAGCGGGTTCTGGCTTGACTCCTGCTTTTTATACCCGTTTCACCCTAGAAACCCCCCAGGTGGCCCTCTGGACTAAAGGGTCTTTCGATGATTCCCAGTTTCGATCTGACATTAACAATAGGCTTCCGATGGTAACGGGTTTGCTGATGTCATGATCCCTCAGCCTGATCGTTATCCCATCGCCTAGATGGGCTCCCATTGTCCCGATGGATGGGTCAAACTTTTAAAATCTTTCCCCTGCACGGAGAAACCGACCTTTCCCTGTCGGGTCTCCGTTGTCGTTGGGGCTGCACCATGGAGCGGCCTCCAGCAGGAACGTCCTGGGGCTCCAGTCACGGAGCTGCGGAGCTACTCGCCATCGTGGAGCTGGCCGAGTACGGAGCGGGAGGAGCGGTGGTGGCGCGCTGCTGCGACCCGACCCTCGGAGATTCGGAGGCTCCAACCGCAGGTCTGGTAGACAGTAACACCGGGAGCCCACGGGTCCCTGCTGGGAGACCGCTTTTCGGGGCTTCCGCAATGGCGACTTCTCCCGCCCGAGTAGCGGGGTCGAGGATGACCTGGAGCGGGGCCTGACATCATCGCCCGGCGTGGCTTCAACGGCTGTGGGACTTTGCTAGCGCCATCGCAGCCAGGAGGAGATGCGCTGTGATGGATGTCTGTGTAAATTGTGTTGTGTCTTGGGTCTATTTTTTCTTGTATGTATGACTGCAGAAACAACATTTCACTTGAGCCTCTATGAGGTTCAAGTGACAAATAAATTGTATTGTATTGTATTGTATTGCAGTGGGGCTCAAAGTCAGTCCCGAGCAAGGCTGCCAGCTCCATTATGTTAGGCTGCACAGCGACCGGAGATACGATCCAAAAAACAATCGCATTTTCGGCAAGGTAAGAGATGGAGAAAAAGTTTCCCCCGACCCCCGCCCCCCCCACATACAACAAACCAACAAACCAGAGAACATTAACACAAACTTCTAAAACACACAAAAAAAAAATTTTTGAATGAAAAAACAGATTGTCTGTTGGCGAGGCAGCAAATCGATGGCTCCCCCTGGTGGAAAACACATTCATGTTGGAATTCGAGGTGTTCAATAAAGCATTGCATTGATGGTGCCAAAGTAGAGATGGTCAAAAACTTCTAATTCCTAGGAGTCAATGTCACCAACATGTTCTCCTGGACGACCCATAAAGCAACGACCAAGAGAGCACACCAACGCCTCTACATCCTAAGAAGGTTTAGGAAATTTGCATGTCCCTTACAACTCTCACCAACTTCTACAGATGCACCATAAGAAAGCATTTTATCAGGATGCATCACAGCTTGGTTTGGGAACAGCTCAATCCGAGACCGTAAGAAATTGTAGCAAATAGTGGACTTAGCCCACAAACCAACCTCCTTTCTATTGGCTCCATTTGTACCTCACGCTGCCTCGACAAGGCTAGCCGTGTAATCAAGGATGAGTCACACCCTGGCCACTCCCTTTTCTCCCCTCTCCTTCTGGCAAGAGGTATTGAAGTGTGAAAACGCACACCTCCAGACTCAGGACTGTTTCTTCCCAGCTGTTATCAGGCAACTGAATCGTCCTACCACAACCAGAGAGCAGTGCTGAACTACTGTCTACCTCTTTGATAACCCTCGGACTATCCTTGATAAGACTTTGCTGGCTTTACCTTGCACTAAACGTTATTCTTTTATCATATATCTATGACTGTAAATGGCTCGATTGTAATCACGTATTGTCTTTCTGCTGACTGGATAGCACGCAACAAAAGCTTTTCATTGTACCTCGGTACACGTGACAATAAACTAACCTGAACTAAACTAATCCTGTTGAACATCGAGGGGGAAGTGATCGAACACTCTGTTTTTGGAACTTTTTACTCCTCCCATCCAGCAAAGTAGTCGTAGAAGCTTCAGAAAACTGTAAATAAATAAATTATTCTCTCCTTCCTTTTAACACGGGAAAAATGTGAATAAAGCAATCAGTACCTTGTGTCTGCCCAGCTGTTTAATAAGGTGATGAGAATCTGATCTGAGGAGGAGCCATCTTGGGGAACGGCTGCTAACCAGCAGCCGTCCGTTTAATTCATTTTTTTCCCAGTTTTTAGTTAGTTTTGTTCGTCGTTTTTTTCGGAGAAATGGACTTCTTATTGTGGGGGGAAGGAGGTAACCTTACTTTTAGGTCCCTACCTGGTCGGTGAGGCAGCTTTTTCTCTGGGCTACCCGTCGACCCGTCCTCGCGGCCTACCAGCGGGCTTGGAGCGCCGTTTCCTGGTGGGGACCGCACAGCACCTCGGCTTCGGTGGCGGCACAGCGCTGGAGCGCCATCGCGGAGCGGGCGATGCCTTGCCTGGGTCGCCTCGCTGGATCGACGCGCTGGAGCTCCGGTGAGCTGGACCGCCGAGAGCAACACCTCCGGGCTGCGGGTCTGCAGAGCGGAGCGGTGCGGGCGGCGCCGACATTAACATCGGGAGCCTGGGAGCTCCAACTCGGTGCATCCTTGTCGGCTTCGCAAGCCAACAATCCCCTGTGAGGACTCTCCCAACGCCGGGGCAAGACCACCCGGCTAGAACGGCCAGGAACATTGGGCCTCCGTTGAGGCAACAGCAATGGCCTTAATAAGCCTGACTTTTGGGAGAACTGGGGTTGGGGACTGGACTCTGTGCGTACCCCCACAGTGGTATCCACTGTGGGGGGATGATTTTTCTGTGTGTGAGGTACTTTGTTAGTCTGTGTCCAAGATGGCTGTCGGAAGGGAGAGTGGACGCTGGCGCGCTTTAGCTGCCGCTGCTCTCTCTTCACATTGTGTTTTTTTTTATTTTTTTTATTTTGTGTCTTTGGAGCGATTTCTATCTTTAATTTGTGTATTGATGATGTTCTTATTATTTATTTTTCTCCGACTGTATGTTTTTTTTTCTTTTCTGTTTAATCTTTGTAAGGTGTCCTTGAGATTTGAAAGGTGCCCGAAAATAAAATGTATTATTATTATTATTAATATTACAGTAATTCCACTTCCTACCTGATCACCATCTGTACCACAGCATGAAATTTATTTAATGACCCATTCTCCACCCAGCTCTGTGGGTAGTAATTAGAGGGGAAATAACTGTAGAACAGGCATTAACCTCTTATAGATTTAAAAGGAATGATTTTTTTTTTTTTAAATTTAATTTTTATTAGCAGTACAGTAAATCACATTAATACATCGCATATATCTTATTACATTATGTTGTACCACTTCATTTTATGAGCTTTAAAAAAGATAGAAATAAAAGAAGTAAGGAAAGTAAGCAAGAATCGTGAAGGTGCAGGAAAGTGTTGGGAGAAGAGAACCCCTTAGGGAAGGAATTAGAGAAGGAAGCAAAGAAAAGAAATAAGACCCTAGAAAGAAAAGAAAAAAAAGAAGAAAGGAAAATCAATCGCTCTATTGTAACACAAAACTCCACAAAAAAGGATATACCAACCATGTTATTATTAAAAATGTATTTTATACCCCCCATTACCAGGTCCTGGTAGCCTTTATGTTTTAACTTATTATTGCACCTTATGCTTGTAATAGTTCCATAAATGCAGACCACGTCTTTTGGAAGTGATCTGCTTTGCCTGCTAGCAGAGATGAGACTCCTCCTAAAAGGAATGATTGAACCATAATTCTGGAGGGGATAATCCACCTTTACATCATAGCTTCTTCCATAGTCTGCCTCTAAATTCCTACAACCCCGCCAGTGGTGGTTGTAGGTGTACCTAACAGCATCATAATAGACCCTCCAGTCATTCACTACTGCATTCATCCACAATTATTTCACTTTGCAAACTCTCCATTCTGCTATGGGTGGAATAATAGTATCTATCTTCATGTTGTGCCAAGCATTGACCACTTTGCTGGTATTCCAAAGCAGCCTACAAGCACGCTGACAGATGATCCTTTATTGTGGGTGACTCCTGATCAATTTTTCCTGATCTCCTGATCACCCAACTCTGGGGGTAGTCATTCTAAATATTTATCACATAAGGAGGAACTCCTTCTATGTAAACAGGTGACTCCTGATCCTGAATCTACATCCCCAGTTCTTGAACCCACAAAAAAGGGAAATATCTTCTTGACCATCTAATCTGTTAAACCCTCTGAGAACATTTCAGTGGGGTCACTCTGAATCCATCTAAACTCTAATGCAAATAGGCTCAACCAACTCATTAGTCGCCCACTAGAGATCCCTTCACCCAAGAAAACACCCTGATGAATATCTGATCTGGTATTTCCCTCCCTAAGGAAGAAAACCAAAAGAGCAGACAATACTCCCAATGCAATCTCACGTGGCATTTTACATAATTGTGGGAACACCTGCCGACCATTATGCCAAATTCACCTTCCAACATTCCACTGGCCTTCTCAGTCACCGACTGTACTTGCATGTTACTATTGTGTAGATACAAAAAGCTGGAGTAACTCAGCGGGACCGGCAGCATCTCTGGAGAGAAGGAATGGGTGACGTTTTGGGTCGAGACCTAATATTGTGTCATGTGTTTCAGCTCGGAAGACAATCAGAGGCCTTTGCATTGCAGTCTCCCTCCATTTAAATCAAATCCTACCTTTTTATTCTTCCTAGTAAAGTGGCTAGCCTCTCATTCAAAGGTTCAAAGGTCTGTTTTATTGTCACGTGTACAAATTAAGGTACAGTGAAACTCGAATTACCATACAGCCATACCAGAAAAAGCAGCAAGACACACAACTACATAAAAGTTGACATAAACATCCACCACAGTGGATTCCCCACAATCCTTATCGTGAAGGAAGGCAATAAAGTCTGATCTTCTTCAGTCTTTATTCTCCCACTGTTGGGGTAGTCGAACCATTCGCAGTTGGGGCGATCGAAGTTCCCGTGATCGGGGCGATCAAAGCTTCCGTAACCACCGATCGAAGCCCCCGCGTTGGGGCGATCAAAGCTCATGTAACCACCGATCGAAGCCCCCGCGTTGGGGCGATCAAAGCTCCCGTAACTACCGATCGAAACCCCCGCGTCAGGGCGATCAAAGCTCCCGTAACTACCGATCGAAACCCCCGCGTCGGGGCGATCGAAGTTCCCGTAACTACCGATCGAAGCTCCCGCGATCGGGGCGATCAAAGCTCCCGTAACTACCGATCGAAGCTCCCGCGATCGGGGCGATCGAAGTTCCCGAAGTCGATCCCTAACCAAGCAAGCTCTACAATGTTAAATCTGCAGGCTCCCGTGGTTGGAGCTCCCAAAGTCAATCTCCAGCAGAGGCCGCCAGTTCCTGGATGTTAGGCTGCAGTGCGGACGGAGATACAATATGGGAAAAAGTTGCATCTCCGTTGAAGTAAGAGATTTAATAAAATTCTCCCCCTTATTCACCCCAATAATACAAAGTTAAAGAACACTAAAACATACATTTAACTACAGACTAAAGGCAACAAAGAGAGAAAAGGACGAGACAGACTGTTGGCGAGGCAGCCACTGCTGGTGCCACCCGGTGGAGTCATCGTGCCCCTCATTATACTCCACATGCCGAGCTTTACCTATACACAGCTTCTGTGTTTATTCACCACAATTTCTCATCTATCCCTGTATTGGCAGCAAATTTAACGACAATATAATTAGTTTATTCATGCAAGTCATTAGTATGGATTGTAGATGGTCGAGGCCACTGGCAACCATCAGTTACAGCATGCCAACCAGAAAATGGCCATTCGGCCCAACTCCATTACCTGCTGCTTGTTAATCCTTTCTTTTGAGCCATTGGGCTATACAGCATGGACACAGACTCTTCTATCCATCGTGTCCATGTTGACCAAGTTAGCATCCCCTCCCCAGGTACTTTCCCCTGCAACCACAGGAGATGCCACACCTGTTCCTTTACCTCCCCCCTCGACTCCATCCAAGGACCCAAACAGTGTGTCCAGGTGAGGCAGGGGTTCACTTGCACCTCCTCTAACCTCTTCTACTATATCCACTGTTCCAGGTGTCAACTTCTCTACATCGGTGAGTCCAAGCACAGGCTCAGCGATCGTTTCGCTGAACACCTCCGCTCAGTCCGCCTTAACCAACCTGATCTCCCAGTGGCTCAGCACTTCAACTCCCCCTCCCTTTCCCAATCTGACCTTCCTGGCCTGGGCCTCCTCCATTGCCAGAGTGAGGACCAGCGCAAATTGGAGGAACAGCACCTCATATTTTGCATGGATAGTTTATACCCCAGCGGTACGAACATTGACTTCTCTAACTTCAGATAGCCCTTGCTTTCCCTCTCCATCCCCTCCCCCTTCCCAGTTCTCCCACTGGTCTTACTGTCTCCAACTACATTCTATCTTTGTCCCGCCCCCTCTCCTGACATCAGTCTGAAGAAGGGACTCGACCCGAAACATCGCCCCTTCCTTCTCTCCAGAGATGCTGCCTCACCCGCTGAGTCACTCCAGCATTTTGTGTCTAGCATTCTGGGCTGATCCCATATGTCTCTAAATCCTTCCGATCCATATATCTGTCCAAATGTCTTTTAAAAAGTCTTTATTGCATCTGTTTCTATAGCTTCTTCTGGCAGTTCATTCTAGATAGGGACTACTCTTTGAGTGAAATAGTTTCCCCTGAGGTTCCTATCAGCCTCTTCTCCACACCATCCACCTGACATACCACTTTGGGTGAGCCATGTACCTGTACTACCTGATTTCTCTATTCGCCAACACTCTCCAGGACTATACCATTGGCTGTTTGTTTCTGCCTGATTTGACACGCTAAAGTGCAACACCTCACATTAGTCAGAGTTAAGGGCCTGTTGTCCCACTTGGCCGTCATTTGCACGCCATTTACGCGACCTCCAAAAATATGGTCATCGCGTTGTGATGCACGGGTAGCGAGTGGGTAGTGTGGGATGGGTGCATGGAGAGGCGTGGAGTTGCATGTGGTATTGTGCATGTGGTATCATGCACGAAATCTTCGTGCACCACCGGCGTGGCTTATCGCCTACGCACGCGGACGCGCGTGGACTTACTGCGGTCGCACGCTGACGTCCTGACCTCGTACGTGTAGTACATGATTACACATGATTACGTCACCATGCATGACCATGCGCTGCCACGCGCCCCCCATACGCAGTCGGCCCGCCTTTTTACGGGTCATGGATATAAGCGCGTGTGCGATTTAAGAGTACATTGTGGATAATTATTTAGCATTTGCAGAACAATGGGAATGTTGGCAATCTTTGGCAGCAGGCAATTCACATGAGGAATGAGACATTGAGGGTTTGGCAGATGGTTGTATTCAGAACGAGCTGGAAATCCTTGCACACAAATTCCTGAAAGGTTACATACCAATACATACCAATATAGAAATGGAAGAGCAAACCAGATAAGTGATACAAAAAGCTGGACCGGCAGCATTTCTGGAGAGAAGCAATGGGTGACGTTTTGGGTCGAGACCTTCTTCAGACTGAAGAAGAGTCTCGACCCGAAACATCTTCCATTCCTTCTCTCTTGCGATGCTGCCTGTCTCACGAGTTACTCCAGCATTTTGTGTCTATCTTCAATTTAAACCAGCATCTGCAGTTCCTTCCTATAGATTAATTTGGTCTGCAGTTTGCTACTTTTCATTCACCTCTTTTTTTGAATAGGGGCATTACATCTGCAGTTTTTCCAATTGCTAGCACCACTCGAGAAACTGGAACATTTAATCACCATAAATATCATAAACTGTGTAAATATCATAAACTGGGTATTCAAGTGATGTCATGCACTCCAGACGGCTATGCTGACGCATGAAGACGCGCGATGACGAGCGCGATAGTCGTGTAAATGACGGCCAAATGGGACAGGCCCTTTTAATTCCACTTGCCATTCCTTGACTAACTGATCTAAATCCAACTGATTTAAATCCTATTGTAAACACAGATATCCTTTCCCATTGTCCACTACATCACTATCTTTGGTGTCATCAGGGAATCAACTGACAATATTGACTGCATCGTCATCCAAATCAATAATGTAAATAACAAACTACAGCGGAGATAGCACAGACATGGTCTTCGATCAGAGGACGGCACTGTGGTGCAGCGGTAGAGTTGCTGCCTTGCAGTGCTTGCAGCGCCAGAGACCCGGGTTCGATCCCGACTATGGGTGCTGTCTGTATGGAATATGTACGTTCTCCCCGTGACCTGCGTGCGTTTCTCCGAGTTCTTCGATTTCCTCCCACACACTAAAGACGTACAAATTTGTAGGTTAATTAGCTCGGTATAAATGTAAATTGTCCCTAGTATGTGCACTTCTCTGTGGATTGTCACCTTGTTGTGGTGGAGAAGCTTGGATCCTGAGAGTGATGCCGTCTGGAGCTGTGCTTCTGGTAGGGCCACCCATGGCGGTAAGGTCGAGGGGGAGGTCGCTGACAAAGAGCAATCCAACCAAGACCTCAACGGTGGAACAGGTGGAGGATGATGGCTGACTTTAGTGGAGCGTCACAACGGCTGGGAAGGCGGATGAAGGCTGCAGCAGGAAAGAGTCCCCAGTCATCTTGGACTCCATGTCACTGGATCCTGACACAGATCTGTCTATGCAGCAGTCTCCCCACGTTAAACAAAGTTACACACAGGCGTCCTACAAAACGACAGTCATACTTTTTTCGAGTGATCGCCGATGATGAGTGTGTGTAGGATGGCGTTATTGTTCAGGGATCGCTGGTCGGCACGGACTCAGTGGGCCGAAGGGCCTGTTTCTGTGCTGTATCACTAAATAAACTAAGCTAAATTAAGCTCATGTGTTGGAAAGAACTGCAGGTGCTGGTTTACGTCTGAAGAAGGGTCTCAACCCGAAATGTCACCCATTCCTTCTCTCCAGAGATGCTGCCTGTCCCGTTAGTTACTCCAGCATTTTGTGATCTAAACTAAACTCATCTTGGATACCATGTGGTCTAACCTTCCAGACCAGCCTACTGTCAGAAGCCATACTAAAGTCCATAGAGACAACGTCCACTGCCCTGGCCCTCATCAATCATCTTGGCAACATTTGGAGACTTCATTTCCCACTTTTTTGCCAATCTTCTTTGCCAATATGTTACCCTGATACTACAGTTTCTTATCCTGGACACTAACTTTTTAAGTGGCATCTTAATAAAGAAC
The DNA here is from genome assembly GCF_028641065.1 of Leucoraja erinaceus. Taxonomy (NCBI): domain Eukaryota; kingdom Metazoa; phylum Chordata; class Chondrichthyes; order Rajiformes; family Rajidae; genus Leucoraja; species Leucoraja erinaceus. Next base: position 2,014,762 of record NC_073383.1, read on the forward strand.
TCTTGGAAATACAAGCACAAGTTATCTATTGGATCCCTTTTATCCATTGTGCTTGTTGCATCCAAAAGAATTACGATTTGTCAAACTCAATTTTCCTTAAGGGGCTGTCCCACTTGGACGACCTAATCCATGAGTTTAGAAGACCCTGGACGAGTTGAAAAAAATGTCAAGGTCGTGTTGACTCACCAAAGTAAAAGACCTCCTACGACCTCCTGCAACTATGTCTGCGACCTCCTACGACCCTGTCGACCTCAGTCTTCCACACCTAAGACCAACTACGACTCGCTACGAGTGGAAAATGAACACATGATAAAATTACTTCTTGTTTGCATTTTTTTTCTCGGGCCAGTTACCGACCCACGACAATCTATGACGACCATCACGACCTACTACGACCTACCTATGACCTGCCTACGAGTAAAAAGTAGCAATTTTTTCCATGCCAACCTTTTTTTTACTCGTGGAGATTTTTTATCAGGCTGGAAAAAACGGCGCGACCTACTTAAGGCCACGAGTACGCGGAGACCACTCACGAGCATGAGGAAGAGTTACGAAGACCTCCTACCACCTCGTGGCGACCATGCTGCGAGTATGAGTCACGGGCAAACTCGGCAGAGATCGCCAATTAGGTCGTGAAAGTGGGACAGGGGCTTTTCATGAAACAACATTGATTCTGCTTGATAGTATTATGTTTTCCTAAATATTAACTCAAAAGGAAGAGGAGGATTCAAACAAAGCAGATCTGGCCAAGGCTGAACCTTAAAAGCCTGGAGGAAACTACCACCAAGCAGCGACTTCAGACTTCCCTTGGGGAAAGTCTCCAATTCTGCTACTATGTCCTTAATAATAGTAAGATTAAACGAGAACTTACCAGTTTGAAGTTTGATCTGTATTTTATGAGGAGTTACGATGAGGGATTACGTGAAGAAGCCCGTCCCAGGACGCGTTGCAGCATACTTCAAAGCAGCGGTGTGGAATCACAGACAGACACGTATTTGAAGTAACATAGTAAAGAACAAAGAGACATCAATTATCAGTTTGATCCATGTAATGAGGGTGGGAGCGGAGGGCACGTAATCCCTCATCGTAACTCCTCATAAAATACAGATCAAACTTCAAACTGGTAAGTTCTCGTTTAATCTTACTATTTTACTTCGGAGTCACGTGAGTGATTCCGTGAAGATTTCAAAGCTCTGTGATTTCAAACCGTTGTAACAGCTTTATATCACTCGCTGCCGAAGCCTTTGAGGGAGGAAGCGTGTTATCATAATCAACCAATGATTCTGTTTATATGAAAAAAACAATGGTATTTTACAATAACACTGAAGAATTTTAAATGCTCCCCTTGGCTAATTTGAATATTTGCAGATTGGAATCTTCCTGCAAATAAAACAGGTTTTGTCAACAGTTTATAATTTATTTCTCTCTGAACGTTTACCCCCACTATTCTGCTGCAGCCAGGATGTGGTTTACAGGCACGTCCATTCTTTTGCCGTTGACGTGGAAGCTTCTCCTGTGGGATGACAACTTTATACATGTTAGTTTTATTCCCAGGAGCTTTAACCTGCTTGAGCCATTTAAAAAAAGGCTTGTTACCCGACCACAAGGTGTTTTGTGACCAACCCACAAGGCTTTTCATCTCCCTCGCATAATTAGGTTGTGTCTATATAAGGTAATAGGGTCTTGGCACATACCGTGTTTTCTGGCGGGTAGCCCGGTTTTATGACTGGATAAGGTGTTCCTGGTCTGGTTTGACCATTCCCTAAACAAATGATTGAGATCTGGTCTGAAGCTGTGAGCATGGTGTCCAGTTGAAATAGGAGTAGTGACTGGACCCTCTGTGCTGCTCAGTGTGCCTTTAACATATGTTTTTAGTGCATAGAAGGTTCAGGTATTGGACTCTGGCTGGTGGGATCCCCTGAAGTGTGGTTAACCACTGTGACATCCCATATATAGGTGTACCTTATCTAGGGGTTTAGAGTTTTAATACCCTTCAAATTACCACCAGCCAGTGACCCCATGGCCTGTTGTCCTGTAGCTGTTTTGAAAAAGAACAGGCAGGGCAATTCTAGCTGTGTTGATGGCACTGTAGCCGAATCCTTCATCATGATGAAGGTTCTCCAGGAATTCCAGTTCGTAGTACCTGTATCGGATGAGTAGGTTTTCCCCTTTATCCTTGCAGTACTTTGCTTGATGCTGGACAAGTGTTGTAGTCCAGTGGATGTTCAAAAGGATGCTGACATGGTGTCGATTATTCAGTATAACAATCCCAGTCCCAGAGGTTGCGCAGAATCTGCAGCTCAGGAGCTTATTTCTCATGGCACAGTTGATTTGTGCCCGGCTCCGATATTAATAATTCTGGGTACTGGCAAAACACCATCCAAGTTCCAACAACCATGTCATGGCGTGAAGTGAAACAAGGCCTGCGTAAGTCCGTCAGGTAGTATCAGATACCTGAAGCAGAATCCTTTTTTACTGTGCGTTGTTCTCGATTGGTGAGGCAGAAGGGAAAATACATGGATTAATTCCCCAATTCAGCGTGAACGCATTTGTCTATCAATATAATAAATACATTCTTGAATGACAACATGACCTATAGGCCAGAAAGTTAATATATATAGCTGACGATCTTTCTGCTGGAACTATCTGTCCCAGAGAAAAATTTTTTAATGAGGATTCCACTGGCCCAGGGTCTGGTTTCTCCCCGCGACATAGATAGGACATCCCCAAACACCTGGTGATATAGCGTTAATGCAAATAATCGATATCAGTTTCACATTCCATTTTAATTGTCATTATCAGTGTACAGTACAGCGACAATGAAAAATGCATTAATATCTGTTGCATCATATAGCCTGATAGTTTTGTTAAACTTTATATGAAAAACATCTAATTGATGTTGTCCTTAATTTTATGTGACCTGGTGTCTGTCACTTTATTTTTCTTACCAGGCAGGTAAGTTGTTGATAGTCCAATACCTCTATGGATATACCATTGCCAAATTGTTTTGACCAACTTGTCATATGATACCGACTTTATGCTGCCATATGGTTAATATAGGCCACCTCCATAGTGTAGTCTTATATATACCCATACATGCAAGTGCTTAAACTCATAAATTTCACCCGAGCATTTTTTAGATAATTAATGCCCAGTATAAGAGGTAACCCCACCACTGTCTTTCTAATATTATTCCAGTGGGTAACTTCATGAGATGCTCAATGACAACCTATATGTTGATTTTGATACTAACATCTGAATCATTGTAGACAGAAAATGGTACCTTTTTCCCCCCCAATTACTCTGTTATTTGTCGAGTAGTTGGTAGTTTGACCATTAATTTGTCGCTTGTTTGTGCCAATTCAACTATGTTGTCTCTTGGCAACATTAAAGTTACGTGGACTGAATTAATATGAAAGCCAAGATAGTCCAAGAAAGCGCTCTATTTGCTGGTAGAAACCAGACCCACCTACCTCCATGGTTATTGGCGGGGTTGTGTTTTTTCTTTTTGAGTGTTCTTCCCTGTCGACGTGCTGGCGATGTTGGGGGAAAGGCGCATTTTCCAGGGGGTCCGCTGCAGGCCCTGACCTAAAAGGTTTCTGGGGATAGTGCGGCCCCAAGCTTTGACCAGTCGCATATTCGGGACGCCGACTGGTAGATACAGTGGTGTGCTGCCGCCTGGGTGGAATGAAGAGCTTTGGTATGTTCTTTGCCGGTGGTGCCCTCATGAGGCTAAAGGTCTTAGACGCCTCCTCCATCTCTTTGAGCTGTTTGTTCAAGTCCTTCCCAAATAAAAATGAGTCGGTCTCTACTGATGGAGTTTTGCATAATCCTGCAAATTTAGGATTGAGGGCCGGCCTGATGTTGTCTCTTCTCAGGTTATTCAGCTCATATTGTGTCGTGCACATGAGTGCCAGGACATCCTGTTGGTGAGATGTCATATCTACGGTCTCGACACCCCACGCATGGGCTGTTATAGCCGCCGTGAGGAGGCGAAGAATGTGCTGGAGTTCGACCTCCTGTGTCCGAATCGGTCCCCCCACGTTGCCCCATATTTGAGGATTGAGGCTCTTGACCTTGAGAGCCTCAGAATTATCCGGGGCTGTGTGCTCCTCAAGCACTTGGGCGAGCACCTTCTCCCGCAGTGGTTTGTTGGAGAGATGGTTTATGCTGTCAGCCATCCTTGGCTCCAGTGGTGCTCCAACCCGTGGGTAGCGACGAATCGGCTTACGACCCCCAGCAGCTCTTCCTGCACACCCTGCTCTCTTTCGGCTCCTTCCGCCTGCCCCATACTCAGACCAGCCTGCCCCTGGTCACCGATGCTAACCTCCCATTCCTGGTCCGAGGTCGCAAAGGGAGGTGCCGGACTCAGCACCATGGAGGGGGCGCCTGTCCTGTCTGTCCGAGAGCGCTGCTGCTCTCGGTAGACCATCCCCTCCAATAGCTGCTGGATGCAGCTTAGGCGGCTGTCTCTCCCCCGCTTTGGGGTGGACATTTCCCCCCACCTCCGACGAGTCGGAGACGACCAGCCGTTTTGCTTCCTGTCCGCTTTCCCAGTCCGCCGTGTAGGCTATGGAGAGACTGGCTTGGCTCGGTCTCAGGGATAGCGAAAACCGCTCTACGAGCGACGCTGCCGCCGGTTGCTGCCCCGCTGGTAGAGTTGGAGCGGGCAGTTCCTCTTAGCGAGTTCTGCGTTGTGTTCCTGAACTCTGTAATAAAAACACAACTGCAAACTCACCTTTCCAATGCCCAAGAGTCGTTCCTGCAGCTCAGGCAGCTGTCTCTCCCCCTCCTGGGTGGAGAGACTTCCCAGTCCAATGTCGTTCCACTGCCGGGTTTTCCACACATCCAGCCCGCTCTCTTTTGCCGTTGACGTGGTCAGGTGCTAGCGGGCTGGCTCGGTCCCGATGTCGGGTTTGCGGACCGCCCCCTAAGCGGTCCTACCGCCTGTTGCTGCCCTGACTCTCTCTTTTTTTTTTTTTATATTTTATTTTATTAGAAGTAAGCACAGTCATATGGCACCAAAGTGCCTAATATATATTTTCATAATACATTTTATGTACAACTTCTTTTTTTTTTTTTTTTTACATTGAAAAAAGATGAGAATAAGAAAAAGAGGTTAGATAGTAAAGGATAGAAAAATGTGAAATATATAGTGTGTGAAGAAAGAAAACGAGTAAATGAAGAAAGTTGAGAGAGAAAATAGTGAAAAGAAAAGGAGATCATTATTTATAGTCTTGACCAACCCTCGTCCAGTCCTGAAACAGTTATTTTTTACAATTGTGTTACACCATATGATTCCAAAAAAACGACGAATGGAGACCAACTCGTTATGAATTGGTCTGATTTATCCATTAGGAGGAATCGCATTTCCTCAAGATGAGCAGTGTCCAACATACTTGCAATCCACATTTTAAGCGTTGGTATTGATGTACCCTTCCAAAATTTAAGTATTAATTTTTTTGCTATTATTAAACCATAATTAAGGAATAGATTTTGAGATGTGTTCAATTTATTCCCATCTTCCATTACACCAAATATAATCATTTCAGTATTAGGTTCCATTCTTGTCTTGAATAATTTTGTAAGTATTTCAAAAATATCATTCCAAAATCTATAAAGTTTTATGCAGGAAACTAAGGAGTGTGTTATAGTTGCCTTTTGGGCTAGACATTTATCACAAGTGGCGGATATATTTGGATAAAATTTGTTCAATCTTGTTTTTGAATAATATAATCTATGTACAATTTTAAATTGTATTAGATTATGTCTTACATTAATTGAACATTTGTGAATATATATCAGGTATTTTTCCCATTTAACCTTCGTAATTTTTATCATTAATTCCCGTTCCCACTCTTCTCTAAGTACCTCTGTCGATGGTAGGTCTATATTTAGAATACTATTATATAAATAGGATATTAATTTTTGTGAGTCAGCTTCAATATTCATTGCTTCTTCCAATAAGTCAGGAGTTACTTTTTGATATCCTTGTATATATTTTTTCACAAAGTCGCAAATCTGAAGATATTTAAAATATTGATTGTTTTTCAATTTAAATTTTAATTGTAGTTGTTGGAATGATAGTAGGTTTCCTGTTTCGTACATATCCCTGATCCTTCTAATTCCGAGACTTTCCCATTGGTTATATGTCTTATCAATAAGAGATGGTTTAAATAAAGGGTTATTCGCAATTGGCATTAACAGTGATAGATTTCTTAATTTTAAAGATAATTTTATTTGTTTCCAAATTCTTATTGTACCATATATAATTGGGTTCTTCTTATATATTGTGTTATTCAGTTTTTTGGGGGAAAAGAGGATCGTTCCTATATTACAAGGATGACAATCCTCCTTCTCCATTTTTATCCATTCTGTCTGTTGTGTAGAACTATCCAACCAATAAATCATATTCTTAATATGCACTGCCCAGTAATAATACATAAAATTCGGAAGTGAAAGTCCCCCGACCTCTTTTGGTTTACATAAGTGTTTTTTTGTGATTCTATGTGATTTATAGTCCCAAATATGACTCTCTCTTGAGCGGGCAGGTGCAGCATATTTCCCCCCTCAGCCCGCAGCTGATGCTGGCGGGCTTGGTGCAGAGTCGGGAGCGGGCCGCTGATTAGCGGACCTCGCTCTCCCTGTACTCTGGCTGCTGCTACTCCACGCCAGCTCTGCACCGTGGGTTCCCCTAACGGCTCCGCAAATGTCGGAAGCCTCCTCCCGCCCGCCTGCCTGCCTGCCTCACCTGGACAGTGCGTGGAGAGCGAGCGAGGACTAAGGGGAACCCCCAACGCAGTGCTAGCGTCGTCTTCCAGCTGTCAACTGTAGCCCCTGGGGAGATTTTTTCGGCACCGGCACAGGTCCCATTCATGGTCCGCCGGCGCTCTGTCTCCTTGGTAGCGTCTTTCCTCCCCTCCCTCGAACGGGAAACTCCTGCCAGAGTCCAAGGGGCCGCTTGCACGTCCCTGCGGGAAAAAACAAGCAGACGCAAAGGGGCTGTAAAAGTAAAGGTAAGTACTTACCTAAACTTAGATTCTCTCACGTTTCTTCGGGAGCCCTGACTCCCGGCTGCCGCTTTGCCTGCTGAAACGTAATGCCGCAATGCGTCCTGGGACGGGCTTCTTCACGGAATCACTCACGTGACTCCGAAGTAAAATTGAACGCTCAATTTTCTCAATGATAGGCGTCAGGTAAACTGTTCTAAACAGATAATTGTTTTCAATCAATCAATCAATCGATCAATCAATCAATCAATCAATCAATCAATCAATCAATCAATCAATCAATCAATCAATCAATCAACCTTTATTGTCATCTTGCAAGCAACAGTCGTACAGTGCAAAATGAAAAGACGTTTCCCAGTGAATAGCGGAGCATCGCACATGAAATTTAAAACATTTCACACATAATAACACTAAAAACAATCCAGTCCCTGATGGAACAGTATAAATAGTTAAAAGCAGGTAAAACACAATGTTAAAATACAATAAACCAATCATAAAAATGTTCGGGGCAGCTGATTTGAGTGGCCAGTGCCAGTTATTAAAGTGTCCGTGCCAGCCGCAGGTAGCCACTCTGAAGGTAGACAAAAATGCTGGAGAAACTTAGCATCTATGGAGTGAAGGAAATAGGCGACGTTTCGGGTCAAGACCCTTCTTCTGTGACATAAATGTTTTACCATGCTGCTGGGTCCTTTCCAGAATAATTTTGGAAAATTACAGTAATTGTATCTACTAAGACCCTCACAGGCCATCATTTCCAGTGGGGCTTGTTGGTCTTTAGTGTCTGTCCATTTGCCTCTTGTCCTGCACCACAAGAAGCCTCAATGAAAGGATTTGTACAGGATTTGGCACTGACTTGACATTCTTTGAGCACTGTTGGGTAGCTGGAATGAGAACAAGAGTAGAATGGTTCAGAAATTGGAACCAAAATGCACTGTTTCATCAGTTAAAGATTCAGATTCAGATTCAGATTCAATTTTAATTGTCATTGTCGGTGTACAGTACAGAGACAACGAAATGCAAATGCAATAAAATGCTTCACTCCATGTGCAGCAGTATTGATGAAAATACTGTATTGGATAAAAACGCAAATAAATATTTAATTGGATTTCTTGTACTGCCCTTACCTTCTCAAACACAAGAAATAAATTTAATTCCCTTTCACAGCATATATTTTAATTGATGAAAAAATTAAGACATTTAATCATGACACAATCAAGAACAATTGCAGGGCAGCAAGGTGGTGTAGCAGTAGAGCGACTGCCTTACAACGACAGAGGCGTGGGTTCGATCCTGACTATGGGTGCTTGTCGGTACAGAGCTCGTACATTCTCCCCGTAACCTGGGGCCGTTTTCTACCAGATCTTCGGTGTCCTCCCACACTCCAAATACGTACAGGTTCGTAGGATAATTGGCGTGGTTATAAATGTAAAATTGTCCCTAATGTGTGTATGTGCAGGGATCGGTGTTCGGTGCCGACTCGGTGGGCCAAAGGGCCTGTTTCCGTGCTGTATCACTAAACTAAACTAAACTAAACTAAACTAACAATGACTCATCAAGGCAGGCCAGCAGTTACAGTTACAAGGAGTCACGTTCAATGGGCTTCCATGAGGAGACAGCAATGTTACCATATAATGCCGTGGTGAGCTTCCCCTTCTTCTTCTTGCGTATGGCATGCACAACCTAAAGTTGTGGGACAACTTGTTCTATTTTGAACAATTTGATCTATTTGATCTATTTATTTGTGCACGTCGGGTCGATTGCATTAGTCGAAACAGTGTGGACCACATGAAGGTTGCAATCTCCCACCCCCGTGTTGAGCTGGAGACATTGGCTATTGCCCTTCAATTATTGGAATTCATGGACATTATGTGTTTACTTTTAATTATTTGATCATCCTGCAATATCAATGCCAAAAAGAAATTGCTAAAGGGCTTGTCCCACTTAGGCGATTTTTTCAGCATCTGCCGGCGACTGCCATAGTTGTAGAAAGCCCCCAAAAAATCGGTGACTGGACCCCCCAACAATAATGTCTACGACAATGTCTACAACAACCTACCTCCACGTCAACGTCAAGCTACCGACAACCAGCGAGTCATTAAAACGTCCACCTACGACCACTCCTACGACACCCTACGTCCACCCGCGACAAGCTACGACAAGGTCAGCACCGGCACCAACCTACGTCATCCTGGCGACAACTTAGGTCAGGCTACGATCGTTGGCGCCAAGCCCACGGGCACCGACTGTCGTCGAAAGGTTTTGAACATTTCAAAATCCAGCGGTGACCAGAAATAAGGTACGACTCTTTGGGCGACTGAGGAGACTGTACAGATGACCATATGGCCTGTAGTCGCCTAAAAAAATCGCCTAAGTGGGACAGGGGCATAACTTATAAACTATTATTTATTGTTTGTACACCACACAATAACATAGGGGTTATGTTTCTGAGCTAAACTCAAGTAATTGAGAATCCAAGCACAATAGGATTTTAAATAGTTAATTTAATATCATAACAAATTAAATAGCTGAGGTAGGATTGGCATCCATGAAATTGTCCTCCTAAAAGTAATTAGGTTCAATAATGTTCTTTAGAGAAGTAATTCTGCCGTTATAAACCTATTCTGATCTCTACTTGGCTCCAGAGCTAAAGCAATATGGTTCATGCTTAACTATCCTCCAAAGTAATTTAGCAGTTCATTTGGTTGCATCCAACCATTACTACAAAGCAACCTGAGATAGACACAAAATGCTGGAGTAACTCAGCAGGACAGGTAGCAACTCTGGAGAGAAGGAATGGGTGATGTTTTGGGTCGTGACCTTTCTTCAGTCTGTGGAAGAGTCACGACCCGAAACGTCACCCATTCCTTCTCTCCAGAGATGCTGCCTGACCTGCTGAGTTGCATTTTGTGTCAATCTTCGGTTTACACCAGCATCTGCAGTACCTTCCTACACTTAGCAACTTAACATTGATGGAGACATTAGACACAGTCTTGACCGCAGCACTCAGTCAATTTGCTTCTCACTCACTTTTCTCCCCAATTCTTCACAATTCTCCTCACTTTCCTTTTGGGAACAAATCTAAATCTAGAGAGTTAGACCATAGACTGGACTGAAGCAAATACCTGACATAGTGACGGATTAATATGGCAATATAGCCAATGGTTCCATTGTTATCCTTGTCAGCTGTTGACAGGGAAGACCACCCTGAAGGGTGGCACAGTGATATACAATCAGGAAGGCAAAGGCTTGGAAATACTTTATCTTCATTTTGGGAAGGAAATCCTGAGTTTATAGAGCTTACTTTATTGGCAGGTGTTCCGAGGTGCAGTGAAAAACGTTTGTTGCGCGCTAACCAGTCAGCGGAAAGACAGTACATGATTACAATTGAGCCATACTGATTCATTGAATGGCGGTGGTAGCTCAAAGGGCTGAATGGCCTACTCCTGCACCTATTGTCTATTGTCTATTGTCTATTGATAAAGGGAAGAACGTCAATAACATTTAGTGCAAAGTAAAATCCAGTAAAGTCTGATTAAAGATAGTCCGAGGGTCTCCAATGAGGAGGACAGAAGCTCAGGACTGCTCCCTGAAGAAGGATCTCATCCCGAAGTGTCACCCATCACGTCTATCCAGTGATGCTGCCTGTCCTGCTGAGTTACTCCAGCATTTTGTGTCCATCTGCTCTCTAGCTTTTGGTAGAATGGCAGTGGCCTGATAATAGCTGGGAAGAAACTTTGTTGATTATGTCGTATGGTCCACTCTCAGCTGATGAACCGGCACTCAATATTGAACACCACTTGGAAGAAGCACTAATGTTACCATGCTGTCTGTACGGAGTTTGCACGTTCTCCTCGTGACCTACGTGGTTTTTCTCCGAGATCTTCCGTCTCCTCCCACGTTCGAAAGACGTACAGGTTTGTAGGTTAATTAGCTTGGTAAATGTAAAAATTGTCCCTGGTGGGAGTAGGATAGTGTTAATATGCGGGGATTGCTGGTCGATGCAGATCCAGTGGGCTGACGGGCCTGTTTCCATGCTGTATCTCAAAACTAAACTAAACTAAACTTGCCTATTGCATTAATCCTCAATGCTTTCACTTTGGAAGCTGTCTGGGAAAGAGCATTGTGTGCAGTTTTGGTCCCCTAATTTGAGGAAGGACATTCTTACTATTGAGGGAGTGTAGCGTAGGTTTACAAGGTTAATTCCCAGGATGGCAGGACTGTCATATGCTGAGAGAATGGAGCAGCTGGGCTTGTACACTCTGGAGTTTAGAAGGATGAAAGGGTATCTCATTGAAACGTATAAAATTCTTAAGAGTTTGGACACGCTAGAGGCAGGAAACATGTTCCCGATGTTGGGGGAGTAGAGAACCAGGGGCCACAGTTTAAGAATAAGGACTAAGCCATTTAGAACGGAGACGAGGAAATACTTTTTCTCACAGAGAGGGGTGAGTCTGTGGAATTCTCTGCCTCAGAGGGTGGTGGAGGCCGGTTCTCTGGATGCTTTCAAGAGAGAGCTAGATAGGGCTCTTAAAAATAGTGGAGTCAGGGGATATGGGGAGAAGGCAGGAGCAGGGTACTGATTGGGGATGATCAGCCATGATCACATTGAATGGCGGTGTTGGCTCAAAGGGTCAAATGGCCTACTCCAGCACCTATTGCCTGTTGTCTATTGTCTCTCCATTCTGCTCTGGGTGGAATAGTGGTATCTTGCTTCATGCTTCTCTGGTCTTGTTGAGACAGCATTGACCACTTCATTGGTTTTCCTCAGTAGCCTACACGCATGCCGAGATGATGTCCCATGGTGGCTGTTCCCTGATCATTATGCCCAGGCCTTACTGCTGGACTCTTGATGAATGTGATCAAGATCCATGTTTCTTGATCGCAGATGAAAAAAATGTATAAACTCAATGAAAAAAAATCTCAAAGATAATTAACAATAACTAATCCTGAAAACACCGAAGCATTCATGTAAATTTATGTCATCCCATCATTGAGTTCTATCACTTCCAAATAGATATGATTAATTCATTGGGTAGGAAGGAACTGCGGATGCTGGTTTACAGCAAAGATGAACACAAAATGCTGGAGTAACTCGGTGGGACACACATGATATAACCATATAACCATATAACAAATACAGCACGGAAACAGGCCATCTCGACCCTTGTAGTCCGTGCCGAACACATATTCTCCCCTACTCCCATATACCTGCGCTCAGACCATAACCTTCCATTCCCTTCCCGTCCATATAAGCATCTCTGGGATCGGTGACATTTCGGGTCATGCTCCTTCTTCAGACTGAGAGTCAAGGGAAACGGAAATAAGATATGGATGGGTAAGGTGTGAAAATGTTAGATCAAAGCAGACAATGGAAAAGGAAATGTAGAATGGTTTGTTGTTGTCTGAGGGGAAGGTGACAATAAGCCAAACAACCAGTAAAATTAATCAGGAGGACGGTGAAACTAGGAGAACTGAGGTGGGGGATTCATTCATTGTTTTTGAAGTATTGACCATCAGAATTTTCAGACACATTTTTTTTTTTTTAATCTAGAAACAGGCTGTGGGCTGGTGGCTGTGGGAATTCCCATATACAATACGATTTCCAATTGTTTCTGAGCCTGTCTCTTACTATGCAAAGCTTTTCACTTCTCTAGCTGTATATGTTAATATTCTATTTAAATAGCATTCACTTGTAGACACAGGTGGGTTGCTGTGTTATTTGTCACACACATTTCACTCGCTTCTTTTTCCCAATGATTACTTATTGCTGATAAACATGAGTGAATATTGAATATTTCCACAGCTAGTAATTCTCTCTTTTTCTCTCTCTGTCCACGACTCTCTCTCTTTTTTTCTCTCCTTTTCTCTTTCTCTCTATCTCCATCCCTTCTCTCTTTCTCTCTTTCCCATGCTCTATCTCTTATCATTCTTTCTCCCCCTCCCTCCACGCTCCCTCTTTCTTCTTTTTCTTCCCACTCTTTCTTTATCTCCCTCTCCCTGCATACCTCTATCTTCCCGTTCTTTCTCTCATTCCCTCTTTCTCTTTATCTTTCTCTTCTGCTCTCTCTCTAACTTCTGCTCTCTCTCTCTCTCTCTCTCTCTCTCTCTCTCTCTTTTTTTTTTTTCAAAGACTTTATTCAACACATCAAATAATACAACAGATCAAGTCATACACAAAACGAACTTACATTATATCGTGTCATTATAGTACAACATTACAATCATTATTCACAATACTCTCAACCCCACGCGGTGACCAGCACCCACGGAATACCTCCAAAGTCCCCGTGAGCACCGCATGTTCCCTCTCCAGGGACACACGTGCACGGACGTAGGCCCGAAAGAGGGGCAAGCAGCCGACTCTTGCCTGACCATCCATCGCCTGCTGCCTGGACCCGCGTATGGCCATCTTGGCCAGGCCCAGGAGTAGACCGACAGGTAGGTCCCACCCTCCCACTTGGCTCTCCCCACACCCTGCCTTGTGTCCAAACACAAGAATCGTAGGACTAAAATGTAACCAGAACTTTAGGAACAACCCCTTCAGATATTGATACAGGGGCAGTAGCCTCTCACACTCCATATAAATGTGGAACACGGTCTCTTCCTCGCCACAAAAAATACAGGCAGCGGACGAGTCCCTCTCTCTCTCTCCCTCTCTCCCTCTCTCTCTCTCTCCCCTTTATTAGCAAATGCCTGACTTCAGTGACAGATTAATATCTTTCAGCTGATACGGCAAATGGTTCCATCCTTATCCTTTTCAGCTGTTGACAGGGAAGACAGGTGAGCTGCAGCAGGCTGCTGGCGTTTAGCCACATTGGAATAACACTGGCCAGGTGGATTGCACTGCAAGCTGCTCCTCCACACAGACACCGCAGAGACTATTCCTGCTGTGGGACATCTGACATTACACATTCCTCACTTGTGGCTTCCGGTCCTCTTCCATGTACACACGGCCTTTGTTTCCCAGTTGTCCACAGCATTGAGTTTTTTGGGAAGTGGAGCCTCGCAGGTTGATGGAGCCTTGTGGGTCAGTAGAGCCTCGCAGGTCGACAATCTTGTCATTTGTCATTTATTTTTTCGTCTTCTTTTTCTCTCTATTAGTTTAAAGTTTCTCTTACAGTTTCTCTCTTTATCTTTACTCTTTAAAAAAATGTTTTTTAAAGTGAAACCATGTAAGAAATCTGTAATTAAATTGTCGCTTACTTCTATTTGTATACATGCTTCGAATAAAAATATTTTTAAAAAAAGATTGATCCTATATCACCAAATGCATGTTTTTAATGGTTTGATTAAAACTAAAATACTCATAACCGAAATTATACCAATTTCTTTGTCATTATTATACAAAAGGGAAATTGGTTATGCCTGTAAATTAGTCTAGCAAAATTATTTAGATACAGAATTAGCACTAGTATCCAACCAACCTCCCTTCCATCGACTCCATCTACATCTCACGCTGCCTCGGCAAGGCCAGCAACATAATCAAGGACGAGTCGCACCCTGACCACGCCCTCTTCTCCCCTCTCCCATCAGGCAAAAGGTATAGAAGTGTGAAAACGCACACCTCCAGATTCAGGGACAGTTTCTTCCCAGCTGTTTTCAAGCAAGTGAATCATCCTACCACAACCAGAGAGCAGTGCTGAACTACTATCTACCTCTTTGGTGACCCTTGGACTGCCCTTGATTGGACTTTGCTGGCTTTACCTTGCATTAATCCTTTATCATGTATCCTTACATTGTAATCATGTATTGTCTTTCTGCTGACTAGATAGCACGCAACAAAAGCTTTTCACTATCTTGGTGCGCGTGACAATAAACACACTAAATGAGTTATTTATAGGGCACCTGTGTTCTGTCCACTATGATCCATTGATACACTGTATGAGAGTCACTGTTGACCTGGACAACATAATTTAAAAATTACCATTATTCAGTCTTCGGTCACTGAAGCAAACCTTCATCGAGAAAACAAAGTGTATTCAGCGGTAATGTTTTGACATTTACAGAGCAGTAGCAGTTTAGTTCAACGATGGCATACCATTAATTCACAGAAACCACAAATATTTTCAGATTCTCTTCATTTCTCCTTTGGTTCTAACTTTAACTTTTAAGCTTAACCGCAACACTTCATTGCGACATTTTAATAAAGTTACAACTGGTTCTGGAGAACATGAAGTATCTGTGAGAGATGAGGGACTATGACTGAACTATGACATGTTTATTTCAATAATGCTTGCAAAACGTCCCATCGAGGGATGTTGTCAACAAATGAACAGTCAGATCATAATGTAATACCTTCTTAATGGACCAGAAACATGGAAAATAATGTAAGTCTGGAAATGTAAGTTGGCAACAGAATCTGGGTCTCATTCCCAATGGAAACAAGCAAAGCTAATATTAGCATTGACGAATGTGCTATAAGTATTGACGTCAACTGCAGCCAGACAGCTGTTTTTGGTTTCCTCTGTGCAACATTCCTGACTTTGAATGGAATATGAAATTGATGCGTATCCTTTAGAAATGTCTAACATTATGAAAGAGTTCGGGAGAGGGCGAGCAAAGCCTTTTTAAAAAAAAAAAAGAATATTCTTCGATAGTTTTACAAACTATGTTCAGATGTTTGTAAGGAATCAACCTCATTATGTTTACTCCAAATTAGGTAATGATAAGGCTTGGAAGGTTGCGGCAAATAATCGGGATTGCAAGACAATACCAACCATAATAGCAACCTATTAAACTGATTGATGAGGTGGAAACAACATAAACTCTATGCAATTATTTCAAAGGAGAAAACACAGATCCAAAGTACTCAGAGGCATCTATATATCCTATCTTTATTATGAATTATTTGTATAGCATATTTCATTTCTGTGCCTATTTTTTAATGCTATGAACTGTTCAAAGAAACCATGCCAATGCGCATCATTGTGACTTTGGTAAAGGGCCTGTCCCACTTGCGCATAATTTGCGCGTCACGCAGATGGCGTGCGAAGATTTTGTACATCCCAAAATCCTGGGGTCCCGCGCGCAACCGCACGTCACTGCCTACGTCACCCTGCACCATGCACGCGTAATGCACACCATGCGCGCATCACGTGTGCGTCATGACGTGCGTCGTGACACGTAAATGATGTCGCATAAACGACGCGTAAATGACGCCCGTGGGACAGGCCCTTAAGACTGCTTTGGATTTCTAATGGTGTACGAGCACAGCATTTGGAAAACAGTGACAAAGTCACTCAATATTAGTGATAGGGATTTATGCAAGGGACACACTGCATGACAATTTTACTGCAGCATTTTGATGATGTAACTGAGAGAGTGGATGGGGAGAACCAGTTGAAGTAGTGTATTTGGAGCGTGACCTCTAAAAGAGATTAGTGTACAAGATTACAACACATAACATTGGGGGTAGACAAAAATCCTGAAGAAACTCAGCGGGTGAGGCAGCATCTACGGAGAGAAGGAATAGGCAAAGTTTTGGGTCGAGACCGTTCTTCAGACTGATGGGGGGGGGGGGGGGGGGGGGGGGGGGGGGGGGGGGGGGGGGGGGGGGAGGACAGGACAGGAAAAAGAAAGGAAGAGGTGGAGCCAGTAGGCTGTAGGAGAGGTGGGAAGGGGAGGGGAAGGAGGGAGAAAGCAAGGACTATCTGAAATTGGAGAAGTCAATTTCATACTGCTGGGGTGTAAATTACCCAACCGAAATATGAAGTGCTGTTCCTCCAATTTACGCTGGGCCTCTCTCTGACAACAGAGGAGGCTGTGGAGAGAAAGGTTGGATTCGGAATGGGAGGGGGAGTTGAAGTGCTGAGCCACCGGGAGATCAGGTTGGTTATTGCAAACAGAGCGCGGGTGTTGGGCGAAATGATCGCCAAGCCTACGCTTGGTCTCACCGATGTAGAGCAGTTGACACCTAGAGCAGTGGATGCAATAGATGACATTGGAGGAGATGCTGGTTGGGGGTAATGTACAAACATGGATAGAGCACTGGTTGGTAGATAGGAAACAATGAGCAGGAATAAAGGAACCCTTTTCTAAATAGTAGGCAGTAACTAGTGTTACTCACAGAATATAGTAAATATACAACTTAAAAATTAAGTGTTTGTACGACAATGCTCGTGGTGGTCCCCCTAAACACTTGACGGACCCCCGACCATCCCGATGACCCCCCCCCCCCCCCCCCCCCTTGTTCTCGACGGTCCACCTACACTGTCAGCAACGCCCTACGATCTCGACGGTTGCCTGTAGCGGGCCTCCTCACTCTGCTGTCTCCGATTCTCCATCATAACCATTCAGGCTCACTTGGCACACAATCTGCACTCAATTACTAAATACATTTCTGTTTTATTCTCATTTCCCAGTCTCGACTGGAAGGGTCTCGACCCAAAATGTCCCAAAGGGAGTTAGATGTGGCCCTTGTGGCTAAGGGGATCAGAGGGTATGGAGAGAAGGCAGGTACGGGATACTGAGTTGGATGATCAGCCATGATTATATTGAATGGCGGTGCAGGCTCGAAGGGCCGAATGGCCTACTCCTGCACCTAATTTCTATATTTCTATGTTTCTATGTCACCCGTTCCTTCTCTCCAATGACGCTGCCTGTTACTCCATCTTTTTGTGTCTATCTTCTGTTTTATTTTATCTCACCAGAAACGCTTACTCTTTCCACAATTCTGACCAACTGTATTTCTTCCCTCTTCCCTCTTCCTCTGTTCTTTATCAACTTCATGATTTTTTTCCACTGATCTTTTTCACTGTCTCTGCCTCGGAAGCGATGTTCTCTTTTGGTCAATTTTCTGTGACATACAACTAGTCAACAAGCTGTCGGACTTAGACTTCTCCCCTCTCACCTGCGCCCGGATAAAGGACTTCCTCACTAACCACCCGCAAACAGTAAAAATGGGCCCCCACTGCTCCAACCTCACCCTCAGCACTGGTTCTCCACAGGGCTGTGTGCTGAGTCCACTCCTCTATCCTCTGTACACTTACAACTGCACTCCCATCCACTCCGCAAACTCCATTATTAAATTTGCGGATGACACCACAAGGATGAACATTTGAATTGTCCGGGGATTGGAATCAATGGGACACGTGCTGGAATATAGGTTTAATACAGATGGGTGTCCACTGATCAACGCGAGCGGTCACAATGAGTTAAGTTTGTTTCCATGCTCTGTGACTTGATGATGCAATACCATCTTCCCCGTACCCTAATGGGCCTGTCCCACTTTGGCCGTCAGTTACGCGACAGGCCGGTGGTGCGCGAAGATTTAGTTCGCTACAAAATTCCGGAGGGCCGCACGATACCGCACACTACTCCATACCCCTCCGCACTTCTCAGTGGGACCGGCCCTGTGCGGCCACACGATGCCCGTGTGCCTCAACATGACGACGAGGTTATGTAATTTGCGTGCCAAGGACACGTAAGTGGGACAGGGCCTTAAAGGTAGAGCCTCAAGTTGTAGGTACCTCTACTAGGTATAATTTTCCATTTGTATCTATCTTATTTATGCCCCTCAATATTATGTTTCTTCTACAATTATGCCACACCTCGCAAGTTGGTAGATTAAGCGACCGCTATAGCAAGCCACACGTTGTGAATCAAAGTGATCTTTATTCAGGTAATACAGAGAACAGCACACACGTGACTGGGGAGGGTTCCCAGAGTTCTACATATAAATCAGGGCACACCCCTCAACCACATGACGACTCCTTCCCGCCAAACTCAGTCACGTGACCCTGCCAGCCCTAGTGCCGAGGGTTCGCACAGTATGTGGCCTAACCACCAGGTGGCGCCACACCATTTGTACCAATTGTTCCCTGTGCCGAGGTAGGGTATGGGGTGAGAAGAAAATGTCGTGTTAGCATAAATGAATAGCTGGTGGTCAACGTGGACTGAGCGGGCTGAATGGCCTTGTGGCGTGCTGTATGACGGTGACTAACACGGTGGGTTAGCAATTAGGAGGTATGTTGTTGAAAACCATGAAAAGTGGATAAGGTGTAAGCACAAATGGTTACCTCTTTCTATTACAAACAGAAGAACATGGGCAGTGCTTCTTCAATTTACAAAAGTATAAAGTATATACTATTTATATACTATTGCATAGAGGAACTGTTGTTGAGTTGCCTTGGGAAAGCAGCATATGACACATTGCTACCTTCAGTTAGTTATGATACCAATTACACACTGCAACCAGTGGAGAAGGTTTGTTGCAATTGCTGGGCAGTATAGATTGTTGGATCTCTCAGTGGTCAGTCCATTAGCAACATTTCACTGCAGGAAGCTTTAGACCAGGAGTGAAGGGATGATCAGTGATGGCCGAATACCATATGGTATGCACATGGAAATGTCCAAGTGAGATCAGCCTGTTCCCAGAGGGTTTCTAGTAACATCATTGTACATGGACCTGCTGATGTGCAATGTGGTCAACAGCATTGCTTTCGAAAGCTTTTAATTACAGACCTTCCGTGAAAGGCAGCACCTCTGGAAGGAAGGAATGGGTAATGTTTTGGATTCTTCAGACTGTCTGCTGATTAAGCTTCCTAATTCCTCATGATCTTTCTGAAATTCCTCCTGATCTCCTTCCTAAAGGAGCATCCTTTAATTCTGAGGCTGTGACCTCTGGCCCTAGACTCTCCCACGAATGGAGACATCCTCTCCACATCCACTCTATCCAGGCCTGCTCCTGCTACCACTCCTGCTGATCTTGATCTTGTGCCTCATGCGCCCCTCAGATGCCTGTTTACATCAAAGATAGGATCAAATAATGGCTTTGCTGAAATATATACACTGACTGCCTCCACAGCCTTCTGTGGCAAAGAATTCCACATATTCACCACCCTCCGACTAAAGAAATTTCTCCTCATCTCCTTCCTAAAAAAAAATCCTTTAATTCTGAGGCTGTGACCTCTAGTTCTAGACTCTCCCACTAGTGGAAACATCCTCTTCATGTCTACTCTATTCAAGCCTTTCACTATTCTGGATGTGAAGAGGATGTCTCCACTAGTGGGGGAGTCTAGGATCACAGCCTCAGAATTAAAGGATGTTCCTTTAGGAAAGAGATGTGGAGGAATATCTCAGTCAGAGGGTGGCGAATCTGTGTAATTATTTGCCACAGAAGGCTGTGGAGGCCATGTCAGTGGGTATATTTAAGGCAGAGATAGATAAATTGTTGATTAGTGCGAGTGTCAGAGGTTATAGGGAAAGTGCAGGAGAATTGGGTTAGAAGGGAGAGATAGATCAGCCATGAATGAATGGCGGAGTTGACTAGATGGGCCAAATGGCCTATTTTTGCTCCTATCTCATATGGCCTTATGGTGTGTGAAGGATCACAATGGAAAACATCAGTACTACATCAGAAACATCATTATCAGGAACATTATTAGCAGGAAAAATGTTCCCCATGTTGGGGGGCAGTCCAGAACCAGGGGCCACAGTGTAAGAATAAGGGGTAGGCCACTTAGGACTGAGATGAGGAAACACTTTTTTCACCCAGAGAGTTGGAAATCTGTGGAATTCTCTGCCATAGAAGGCAGTGGAGGCCAATTCACTGGATGTTTTCAAGTGAGAGTTAGATTTACTCTTACTGTAGCTCTTGGGGTTAATGGAATCAAGAGATAAGGGGAGAAATGGTTGTGGATGATCAGCCATGATCATATTGAATGGCGGTGCTGGCTCGAAGGGCCAAATGGCCTACTCTTGCACTTATTTTCTATATTTCTCTGCTTCAGTGTTCCCCAAGGATCAGTGCAGACCCCTCTGTTTGTTCTATATATAAATAGTTTGGATGAGAATGTAGTTGCAGATGATACAAAAACGGACGGAATTGTAAGGAACGAAAAATGTTATCAAAAGGTTTACTAGGTTATAGACCAGTGGAAATATGGGGGAATTTAATGCAGATTGGAGCTTAAACTGGACAAGTATGAAACATTGCAGTGGGTATATCTGATGTGAGGGGAAAGTGTACAATAAATGATAGGACCTTGAGGAGCAGTGATGTACAGAGTGATCTTAGGATGCAGGTCCATTGCTTTCTAATAGTAGCAAGCCAACTGAATGGGGTGCTAATTCAGGTACACAGCACATTTTGCCTTCATTGGTTTGGTGCATTCAGTATTAAAGATGCATCTGTATAAAACATAGGGCACATTTGGAGTCTTTATGTAGTTCTGGTTACTGCAGTGCAGGAAAGATGCGGAGGCTTTGGAAGTGGTACAGTAGCAGTTGACGAGGATGTGGCCAGGATTAGAGGGTAATAGATATAAGGAGAGTTTTGGATTCTGAGGGCAGACCTCTTCTTCTTCTTATCGAGCCCACACACAAGATTAGAAGTTGTTCAGCCAGAGCTGAAATCACTTCTCGGCATCTGCACACAATGGTGTCTGTCTTGTTGCTGCTTGCGTTTCTTGTGCCTGGTGGTGGTAAGATTGGTGGAAACAGGGCCGTGACGTGAACGCTCTTTCCTTGACCCCAGGGGAGACTTGACAGAAGTATATAAAAGTATTGGAAGCAGAGATAGGATAGGCAGTCAGTCAGTCTTCTTCATAGGATGGAAGCGTCACAGAGCTCATAGTTTTCCGATTTAATGCCTCAACATCTTTAAAAGATTGAAGAGATTTAGGATGGACACAAAAATGCTGGAGAAACTCAGCGGGTGCAGCAGCATCTATGGAGTGAAGGAAATAGGCAACGTTTCAGCCCGAAACATTGCCTATTTCCTTCACTCCATAGATGCTGCTGCACCCGCTGAGTTTCTCCAGCATTTTTGTGTACCTTCGATTTTCCAGCATCTGCAGATCCTTCTTAATTGGTTGGTGGGGGCGCTGGAAGCCGGCGCCCTGTCAGCAGTGTGTCCGTTTTTTCGGTTGCCTCCTCCATGGAGAGGCGACTTTTTCCAGGTCGTCTCCCCGTGGCTTAACAACGAGGATCAGCGCGGCCTTTACCCGAGACACGATTGAGGCTCCAGCGGCGGGCGCAGCGCGTACTCTTGGCGTGGAGCGGGCGAGCCCTCGCTGGGGCTCGCCGGAGGGGAGCGCTCCGTTTCGCTGGCCCGCGGCAGCCGGTAGCCTGAAGCCGTGGTCTGCAGAGCTCCAGCTGGCGCGGCGTCTGCAGCCCAGGATCCCTCGTGGGGGACCCGGGGGAAGAAGAAGCCATCACTGCCGGCCCGCGGCCAACTTCTACCGCAGGGCCGGCATGGACTCACCATCACCCCTGGAGAGGAGCTTCGACCGCCGGCCCTGCAGTCTACGGTGCTTCTGGCTGCGGCGCGAACTTTAAATCTTCGGCCTGCGGCCTACACCAACCTGAAGCTGCGGTCTCCGGTGGGGAAGAGCCGATCCTGGACTTACCTTGACTTTTACCTTGTCCTTAATCATCTGGATGCCCGTAGCGACGGCTGCGGAGGGTTGAGGTCCCGACCACGGGGGGGAATGGAGGAGGACTGGCCAATTTCTGTGCCTTCCACCACAGTGATGAATGCTGTGGTGGATGTTTGTGTCAAATTTCTATTGTGTATTGTGTGTTCTTTATCATTGTACCGCTGCTGACAAATTCATTTCACTTGCACTTTATGTGCAATGTGACGAATAAAACTTCAATCTTTTTTCATCTTTAAAAACAAAGAGATTCAGGCTCTCTTGAACACTTACAGGTGTACAGTAGAGAGCACATTGACTGGTTGCATCACGGCCTGGTTCGACAACCCAAACGGCCAGGGTTGAAAGAGATTATGAAAGGTGGTCACCTGGTCCTTCACGGTTACTGACCTCCCAATATCGAAGGGTCTATCGGAAACTCCACCTCAAAATGGTCCACTAATATGAGGAAGGACATTCCTGCTATTGAGGGAGTGCAGCGTAGGTTTACAAGGTTAATTCCCGGGATGGCGGGACTGTCATATGCTGAGAGAATGGAACAGCTGGGCTTGTACACTCTGGAGTTCAGAAGGATAAGAGGGATTCTCATTGAAACACATAAGATTGTTAAGGGCTTGGACACACTAGAGGCAGGAAACATGTTCCTGATGTAGGGGGAGTCCAGAACCAGGGGCCACAGTTTAAGAATAAGGAGTAAGCCATTTAGAACGGAGACGTGGAAACACTTTTTCTCACAGAACGCGGTGAGTCTGTGGAATTCTCTGCCTCAGAGGGTGGTGGATGCAGGCTCTCTGGATGCTTTCAATAGAGAGCTAGATAGGGCTTAAAAATAGCGGAGTCATTGGATATGGGGAGAAGGCACGAACGGGGTACTGATCGTGGATGATCAGCCATGATCATATTGAATGGCAATGCTGGCTCGAAGGGCCGAATGGCCTACTCCTGCACCTATTGACTATTGTCTCTTGTTAAAAAGGCAGCCAGCATCATTAAGGACCATTCCACCCTGGTGGCCACACACACTCTAACTTTATTCCTGTCTTTGGTAAGAAGGTATAGGAGTCTGAAAACCATGATCTCCAGATTCAAAGAACAGCTTCTTCCCAAAACCCATCAGACTCTTGAACACTGCAAACACTGAAATATGAACTGTCTTGGATGCATTAAGGGCTTGAGGCCTTTTGCAATAATATTGTGTTTTTTAAATGATATCCGTGAGAGCTGTGTTTACGGGCCTGTTATGCTGCTGCAAGTAACAATTTCATTGCTCCATTTTCCATACATGTGATAATTGAACTTTCTTGACTCTTGCCTTTTCACTCTTGACGGCGAGAGGGGAATGCTGAAATTTGCAAGGCAGGATTTTACACAGAGAGTGTTTGGTGGCTAGAACGCGCAGGTAGCAAATAAGATAGTGGCGTTAAAGAGGCATTAGGACAAACACATGAACGGGCAGGGAATGGAGTGACACAGATCGTGTGCAAGCTGAGGTATGGAATAATTGTCATCCCATTTGGCACACACACTGTGGACAAAAGGACCCGTTCCTGTGTTGAAATACTGTATGCCCAATGACACAATGATGCTTTGACGCAAACTATCCAGATTGGAATTCTGATTCAGTTCCACTATAATGTGGACAGAACACCAGATGGCAGTATGCACCATTATTTTCAGAGCCCCTAACTCAAGGCAGGAAACAGAGATGGACACGAAATACTGGAATACAACTCAGCGGGTCAGACAGCATCTCTGGAGAGAAGGAATGGGTGACGTTTCGGGTCAAGACTCTCCTTCAGAGCACTTCAGAGTCTGAAGAAGGGTCTCGACCCGAAACGTCACCCATTCCTTCTCTCCAGAGATGCTGCCTGTCCTGCTGAGTTACTCCAGCATCTTCAGTGTAAACCAGCATCTGCAGTTCCTTCCTCTCTGCAGTTCCAAATCACCATCAAGGGATCATTTGGCAAATATGGAGGAAATATGAAGTAAGAACTCCATGGGGCTTAGATGCTGACTAACTCATTGTATCAGGGTGAGGAGATAGCCATGGAAGAACTTACAATGAAGCAGTGTATATGTTAAACAACACAACAAAGGCAATTTAGAGAATCTATTTAGAAATAATCTCTGCTGGTTTGCAACAGCTGTATGTGCAACAGCATAAAAGTGGGGTCATTTCTGCAACATATGTAGTAAATGGAAGATAGGAACAACAGAAATAATGTAATCAATCAATTCCTGTCACCTTGAACAATATAATCAGCAAATGAATTAACCAGTCATTTGCTTCGTTGCTGGGTTTAGCAGTGTCACTATACACCGCTGAAAACGGAAGGGAAAACAAATGAGAGGGCGGACAATATGCAAACTATTTTTAACGTTTTTGGATCAACTACCATGATGCTAGTTGTTTGAACTATATTTTCCACTGGACTCGAGAACTAACAATTATCCTGATAATTCTGCCCAAATAAATTGCTGTTGACACCTCTGCTCTTGTTACAAAGTACACGTCAAATCTATCCAGTTGAGCAGGCAATGTGTGAGACTGAGGTGCGAAAATACTCTTTCACCCAGAGAGTTGTGAATTTGTGGATTTCCCTGCCACAGAGGGCAGTGGAGGCCAAGTCACTGGATGGATTTAAGAGAGAGTTAGATGGAGCTCTAGGGGCTAGTGGAATCAAGGGATATGGGGAGAAGGCAGGCACGGGTTATTGATAGGGGACGATCAGCCATGATTATAATGAATGGTGGTGCTGGCTCGAAGGGCCGAATGCCCTCCTCCTGCACCTATTTTCTATGTTTCTATGTTTCTATGTTTTTAATCAATCTTTTATTATAAATTTCGACAGTAGAGTTCTATAAATCCTGAATTCACAGACTGAAACTGGGAGGCATAATGGGTCTTAGGTGATTTGTAAGGCAACTGCAGGCGACTAGTTTGTCGCCGGTGTTCACCGGGAGTGGTCTCCTCAGTCGGGCAAAAATCGTGGCGTCTTTCAGGTCGCCGCTAAATTTTCAACATGTTGAACCTTTTTCGGCGTCAGTGGGTTTGACACCAATGAGCGCAGCTTGACGTAGGTGCTGTCGTAGGTTGTTCAGCGACTTGCTACGACTATGACCGGCCACCGGCAGATGCCTAAAAAAATAAGCAAGTGGACAGGCCCATAAAAATGACCATCAAACTACATCAACAATATTCTCAAGAATATCTCAATATCATTGTTCACTGATGTATTTACAGTATATATGCTGTACAAATATTTGTATTTATGTACTGTGTATTTATATATTAATAAATGTATATATAAATTTATATAGAAATATATCCATCTATATAATTACTAAAAGTCTCATCTTGACCACTTGTCTGCGTTGTAATTAGATTTGCACAAAAACGTTCCCCCATAGCGCTACGATTTTTCGCCACCTTCTCACCATTATCCTCTGCTGCAAGTCAAATGAGTTTTGTTCCGATCGGTGAAATAGTACAAAAGTTGTGAAGGTTTCAAAATCGTAAACTCTGCCGCTTCTGGAACCCACTGTCAATAATGGCGGCGAGGAGAATAAAAAGCTGAATGGGCGGGGAGTGAGCAGCCTGCAGACGACCAGCTTCCTGCGGCGACCGGCACGACCAGCTGTGTTCATTGAAGCTCATTGACCTTGGTGACCTGTGGAGGATGCATGACTGCCAGAAGGTTTTCTCGGCTGCATCATCTGCCAGGATTAACTGGAGTAAGTGTTCTGGACATTTAGTGGGTCAGTGGCAGGTATACACCCTGCCAGAGGAGATGACAATGTATGCGTGGAGCACCACATACCTCCTCTATCTGGAGGTTTACCCGAGTCGCACTGAGGATGCTTGGCCGGCGAACTGGCTGGAGCTGGAGAGACAAAGGTCGTCGCCCAGTTGGGGCGCTGGTCAGGCCTGCTTAGAGTTCTTTCTTCCCACAGTAGGGTGCTGGTTATAAATCAGCTGGTGGCCTCCATGTTACGTTACTGGCTGGCTACTCTTGTCCCACCCTCTATCTTTGCAACTGCATTACAGAAGAAGCTGGTGGATTACTTCTGGGGAGATATGAAGCACTGGGTCTCCGCAGCGGTCCTGAGTCTCCTGTTAGAGGAGGGCAGCCAGTCCTTGGTATGTGTGCATACCCAGGTGGTGGCTCTCCATCACAGGACTCTGCAGAGGTATGTGTATGTAGTGAACCGCCCCAGATGGCACGTTCTGGCCATGTATTTTTTTCTGTCGGGGTCATTGCCTAAGGGGGTCTCGCAGCTCCTGGTTTGCCTAGTTTCTACCGGAATGTGCTAAGAGTGAGGAATTTGGTGTTTTCAGCCAGCGAGGGTAGGGGGGTGTTGTGGGTACGGGGGTGGCTGTACCTCACCCTGTCATGGTGGGTGTCGTGGAGAGGCAGATTGGTTCTGACTGAGCTTACTCCCGCTCCGTCGGATTTGCTCATCGTGCCGAGGCTCCAGGATATTTCTCAGGCACCGGTTCCACACAACTCGAGTCGCCTTTCCGAGATGCCCAGCATGCCGTTTCGTGATGCGAAGAGACGCGCACTGTACAGAATGTTCCTACACATTTTGCACCTCCTTGCCTTCGTCTCCCGTCCCGACACACCTTGGCGGTCCGTGTTACCACCTGAAGGCGGGGCCGGTCTCCAGTGGAGGTCTCTCTACAAGGGAGTTGTCTCCCTTTACATTGGGGACCTGGGGTGTAGAATGTTGCACAGAGCGGTGACGTGTTATAAACTTTTGAGTCGGTTCACGGGCTCCCTGGGCGCCTGTATTTTCTGTGGCGAGGAAGAGACCGTGTTCCACGCTTATATAGAGTGTGAGAGGCTACTGCCCCTGTACCAATTTCTGAAGGGGTTGTTCCTCAACTTCTGGTTGCATTTTAGGTCCAATTCTGCAATTCTTGCAATTCTGGTCCAAATTTCTAGTGTTTGGACACAAGGCAGGGTGTGGGGAGAGCCAAGTGGGTGGGTGGGACTTCCCTGTAGGTTTGCTCCTGGGCCTGGCCAAGATGGCCATTCGCGGGTCCAGGCAGAGGGCGGTAGATGGTAAGGCTAGAGTCCGCTGCCTGCCCCTATTTCGGGCCTACGTCCGTGCACGTGTGTCCCTGGAGAGGGAACACGCAGTGTCCACGGGGACTCTGGATGCCTTATATGGGCGCTGGTCACCGCGTGGGGTTGAGAGTATTGTAAATAATGAATGCACTGTTGTATTATAATGACATTTGATATAATGTAATTTATTTTTGTTTATGACTTGATCTGTTGTATCACTTGTTGTGTCGAATAAAGTCTTGGAATTGAAAAAAAAAGAGAGAAAGAGAAAGAGAAAGAGAAAGAGAAAGGTAAGGAGACGGAGAAGGAGAGGGAGGGAGGGAAATAGAGAGGGAAATGGAGAGGGAGAGGGAGAGGGAGAGGGAGAAGGGGAGAGGGGAGGGAGGGAGAGGGGAGAGGGAGAGGGAGAGGGAGAGGGAGAGGGGAGAGGGAGAGGGAGAGGGAAGGGGAGCCAAGTGCCTCCTCCTTTGACAAGAGACAATGGACAATAGGTGCAGGTGTAGGTCATTCGGCCCTTCGATCCAGCACTGCCATTCAATGTGATCATGGCTGATTATCCCCACTCAGTACCCCAGTTCCTACCTTCTCCTCATATCTCCTGACTCCGCTATTTTTAAAAGCCCCATCTAGCTCTCTCTTGAAAGCATCCTTAGAACCTGCCTCCACCACCCTCTGAGGCAGAGAATTCCACAGATTCACCACTCTCTGTGAGAAAAAGTGTTTCCTCGTCTCCGTTCTAAATGGCTTACTCCTTATTCTTAAACTGTGGCCCCTGGTTCTGGACTCCCCCAACATCGGGAACATGTCTCCTGCCTCTTGCGTGTCCAAACTCTTAACAATCTTATGTTTCAATGAGATATCCTCTCATCCTTCTGAACTCCAGAGTGTACAATCCCAGCCGCTCCATTCTCTCAGCATATGACAGTCCTGCCATCCCGGGAATTAACCTTGTAACCTTGAGCTGCAGGGACTAGCCGGAGATCGCCAGCACCACTGGACATGTGGCTTGACGGTGAGGGACAGCGCCCCCATGTGGTCCTGGCCGTTCTTCCCACTGTAAATAAAACATATCACATCAGTTCACCTTACTGTGAGTGTCGGTGTGGTCACTGCTGAATCTGGCATTGTTCCCCTAACGCCACAATGTCTCAACAAGCAACACCTCACACTGGCTTTCCATTTGTCAATGATCCAGCCAAAAATCCATCTGTTCTATATCCTGCTGTAGCTTCATACCACCTTTCTTGCTATCCACAGCACCGCCAATGTTTGTGCCATCCTGGTACTTACAAATCATCCCTCCTACATTCACATCCAAGTCAATAATAGGCAGGACAAACACCAAGGCGTCTCTCTCCCATGCAGCAGTCACGGGGGAACCCAGTAACCTTCTCCATCCCATGTGATTTGCAAATCAGTCTTATTTAAAACAAATTTTTAATTATATTTTTATTAGAAGCATAAACACATAATAGCAACATGGTTTGTTTATCAATTACATTCATACAAAGCTTCTGTTCTTTTTATAAAAATTTTTGAAAGATGGAACTGAAAAGAAATGTCTATAAACTAATAGAGAGGGAGGGACAAATAAAAGGATAAAAAAATAATAAAAACAAACAAAGAAAATTACCAATAACAATTTTGGAGATTGGTCCGTAAATTATAAGGCATAGTTATTCATCCAATCCTGAGCTCAGGTTTCAGTCCAGTTTCTGTGTTGAACCAATCAATAAATGGAGACCATATTCTAGCAAATAGTTCTGATTTGTCAGTTAAGACAAGTCTAATTTTTTCCAAGTGTAAGGTCTCAAACATTTCTATAATCCACAATCTAATTGTGGGGGTTGTTGGGTTTTTCCAAAATTTTAGTATTACATTTTTTCCCAGTTATTATACTGTAATCAAGAAAATGTCTTTCATTTGTTGTAAGTTTTATACTTTGTTCGGATATTCCCAATATTATTAATTTTGGATCGGGATCCAATTGAATATTAACAACTTCAGAAATAATTATTTCATTTACGCACAGCTAATTGATGATGACTGTCAAGATTTCATATTGGTACCTTTTTTTGTTGTCAGTTTTAACGTTTCGTGAATATATGTTGAAGTATTTCTTAAGTACATGTCTCCTGCACAGCGAAAAATAAGCAATCATCTTACATCTTAACTGTTCATGCATCAGAGGCCATGTGAGTTAAAGTCTGGAGGGATGCAAGGTGGCTGACAATTCACTGTCACGTAAAGATGAAGGTAAACACCTTACATTTTGACATTTAAACAAGGAATTCAATTATATTAATAACTAGACTAAGTGGGACCCATTGGGTCCCATGTTCTCATGGGAGGGCTGGTCCCCCAACGTAATATTCCACCTCTCCACCAATTCCAATATTGGTGGCCAGTGGGGGGGGGGGGGGGGGGGGGGGGTGCTAGTATGGGTGTTGTGCATTGAAGGGACTGATTTCCATTGGGCTAGAATAGACATTGTGGACCAAATGGATTATTGGGCTGGCGGCTCAGTCACTCAAACCTGTTGTGCTGGCAGCTCACTCACTCATGGCTGGTGAGCTGGCAGTTGACTCAAGGCTATTCCTTGAAATTCCATTTCAAGCAGGGTGCAAGGGCACCAAATTCAAGTGCAGTTTCATACCATTTCAAGCAGGATGCAAGGCCACTAAAGACAGCGAGTCGTGACCTCTCCCTCCCCCATCTTATAGAGACTGAGCCACGCCCACACTTCCGGGTTTTATAGTCCCTCCCCCCTCCCACGAAAAGGGGCATGACCTTCATGGTGTGATTGACAGGAGAGAGAGAATCTCAACATGTTTTAAACACTAATAACTCTTTTATTTTTCATCGATGGGAAAAATCCACAGCACCTGATGAGCGGAGGGAGACTCTAAGATGGCCAAAAATCACAGCTGTACATGGTAGCATTTTTAATAAATTCAATATAAAGCACAGGAAATGGTCAAGATTAGACTTTTAATTATATAAAAGGCAAGGCAAGGCAAGGCAAGGCAAGGCAGCTCTAATTAGGCAAAGCAGCTTGCTTTAGCACTTTCAAAACCAAAGGCAACACAGCTTCAGCACTTTCAAACCAAAACACACTTTTGCATTTTCAAACTACATTTTCAAACCACAGTAATGACACTGATAGGTCAGTAATACTACTCACAGTTTAGTAGACATGTGTTTAGTGTTATTCACAGCTCAGACTGAGAATTGTGATCTCTCGCTCCCCCATTTTGCTGAGAATTGAGGCACCTCCACACTTCCGGATTTTATAGTGCCTTCAGAAGAGAGAATCTCAACATTTTTTAAACACTAATATCTCTTTTATTTTTCATCGATGGGAAAAATCCTCGGCACCTGATGAGCGGAGGGGGACTGAGTAAGATGGTCAAAAATCACAGCCATACATCACTTTAGCACTTTCAAACCAAAACATTCTTTTGCATTTTAAAACTACATTTTCAGGGCACTGACAAGTCAGTAAAACCACTCACAGTTTAGTAGACATGTGTTCAGTGTTATTTACAGCTCAGACTGTGAATTACAACCTCTCGTTCTCCTATCTTGCAGAGAACTGAGGCATCCCCACACTTCCGGGTTATATAGTCCCTCCAGAAGGGGCGTGGCCTTCATGAGAGAGAATCTCAACATTTTTTAAACACTAATAACTCTTTTATTTTTCATCAATGGGAAAAATCCTCTTGTCCTGCGCAGTGGAGGGGGACTGAGTAAGATGGCCAAAAATCACAACCATAAGTGGCAGCGTTTTTTTCTAAATTCAATATACAGAACAACAGGAAGTGGTCAAGATCAGACCTTTAGTAATATAGATATTAAATTGCACAATTCATATAATTTGGTGACTACTCCCCATCATTGTCATTCATAACTCAGTATGAAATATTTTCTCACCATAGTGAATTAACAATTCAAATATTAAAGTTAGTTTAGTTTTATTTAGAGATACAACGCAGAAACAGGCCTTTCGGCCCAACAAGTCTGCGCCGACCAGCATACATTAACACTAAAAGTCTGAAGAAGGGTCTCGACCCATTCCTTCTCCCCAGAGAACTGTGGCTGAGTTACTCCAGCTTTTTGTGTCTACACTAATACTGACCAACACACACTAGGGACAATGTACAATTATACAAAGCCAATTAACCTACAACCCTGTATGTCTTTGGAGTTCACAAGTTCACAAGTTCGCAAGTTATAGGAGTAGAAAAAGCCCATTCGGCCCAACGCGCCTACTCTGCCATTCAATCATGGCTGTTCTCTGCCTCCTAATCCCATTTTCCTTTCCTTCTCCCCATAACACTTGACACCCGTTCTAATCAAGAAATAAAAATATCCACTGACTTGGCCTCTGCATCAATGAGTTCCACAGATTAACTACCCTCTGACTAAAGAAATTCCTCCTAACCTTTCTAAAAGAGCGCCCTTTAATTCTGAGGCGATGACCTCAAGTCTTGGACTCTCCCACCATTGTAAACATCCTCTCCACATCCACCCTATCTATGCCTTTCATTATTCTGTAAGTGTCAATGAGGTCCCCCCTCAACCTTCTAAACTCCAGCAAGTAGAGGCTCAGTGCTGTCAAACGCTCACTATATGCAAACCCACTCATTCCTGGAATGTGTGGGAGGAAACTGGAGCACCCGGAGGAAACCCACACCGGTAACGGGGAAACGTACAAACTGTACAGACAGCACCCAAAGTCAGGATCGAACCCAGGTCTCTGGCGCTGGTGAGGCAACAACTCTACCTCTACGCCAACGTGCCGCCCGAAATATTTTGAAAGTGCATAACTGTTTTTTTTCCCTTTCACTTTATGTATTTACAGGTGTGACTTTAATTTGAGTGTACGAATGATTTTTAAAGTTGTTTATAAGTAAAATAATTCAGACTAATGGGCCTGTCCCACAGTACGAGCAAATTCAATAGTTCTGACATATTGTGATAAAAAAAATTTTTTTTAATAAAACACGTAAATTTACAGTGTCTGAGTATTCGACACTGTAGTGAGTGGCCCACCCGTTGAAAAATCTTCACGAGTCTTCCAGAGCTTACCGCGTTTCCCGACTACCTGCCGTTAGCGTTAAGAGCCGCTAAGAGACATCCCGAGCTCCGACGTACCTGCTACGTACATTCTACGTGCTTACCACAAGTTTGATTTTTTTTAAAACTCAGGAGAGCTCTTGAATTAGCTCGTACAGTGAGACAGGCCCTTTCCTCTGCATAGTTGATGTTCAGCCCTTTCCTCTGCATAGTTGATATTCACCGGCATGTAATATTCAGTGAATGCCTTGAATATAGCTGGAATGTAGAATGGCACATTATGTAAATGGAAATGAGGTTGGATCATTTATTAAACCGAGGTCAAGGAAAGAGCGTTCACGTCACGATCCTGTTTCCACCAATCTTTCCACCACCACGCACACGAAGCACAAGAAGCACAAGAAGCGCAAGAAGCGCAAGACGCCATTGTATGCAGATGCCGAGAAGTGAGTTCAGCTTTGGCTGAACAATTTCTAATCTTGTGATGTGGACTTGATAAGAAAGTGCAGTAACAGATAGTCTCTGTTACTGCACAAATTGTCCAATTTGTCGAAATTGCCTTCCATTTATTCCTATCACTCATCATATCCAGTGCAACAAGTCACTATGCAACAAGTCACAAGTTTTTAAAGCAGCATTAAATTAAGCTGGAGCAGCAACACCTGCAACGTCAGAGCAGCTCAGGTCAGGCAAGTGTCACATGGTCCAGCTTTTCATCAGCAAGACCTCCTGGAAATTAATCTGTCCTTAAATCTACTACCTGTCACTTAACATTAAATTCTAAGGGGTAGTTTTGGTTATGGCAAACAGAGATCTATGAATATTCTGGAAGAGAATGATGGCACGGTGGCGCAGCGGTAGAGTTGCTGTCTTAAGGGCCTGTCCCACGAGCATGCGACTGCATGCGGCAAGCGCGACCTAACGTGGTCGCTTGAGACATACGGCCTCACGGGGCCGGTCCCACTTCGATCGCCGGAGCCATATGGAGTTGTGCGGAGCTGGTCCCGACATCGCGCGGGGCTCCGAAAAAATGACACTGTCCAAAAATTACGTGCGGCAACGGCCTGCCGGCCCGCAGCCGCGTTAAGGCCGTACGCACCACCTCGACGTCGCAGGCAGCTTCTCGACGTCGTATGCAGCGTCTTGACACCATACACAGCGTCTTGACGGCGTATGCCTTCGCTCAAACTTTACGTCAACTCATACGGGATCACTCGACCTCCGCGCGGCCCCCGCTTCTGGTTTGGTCGTGCTCGCCGCATGCAGTCGCATGCTGGTGGGACAGGCCCTTTACAGTGCTTGTAGCGCCGGAGACCCGGGTTCGATCCCGACTACGGGTGTTGTCTGTACGTTCTCCCCGTGACCGCGTGGGTTTTCCCCGGGTGCTCCAGATTCCTCCCACACTCCAAAGACGTACAGGTTTATAGATTAATTGGCATTGGTAAAATTGTAAATTGTCCGTTGTGTGTGTTGGGTGGTGTTAATGTGCAGGGATCGCTGGTCGGTGCAGACTCGGTGGGCCGAAGGGCCTGTTTCCACACTGTATCTCTAAACCAAACTAAAAGAAGGCATTTATGCAATACTTTCCAGAACTTCAGGACCCACAAATTTCTTCCCAGATAATGGATGGTCTCAAGTGCAATCATGGTTACTTTGCGAGACCTCTCCAACGGCCGAGAGTCATGGCCAAATAACCTTTTGATTGGCCTATTTGGTTGAGTGATAAACATCGGCTGAGGTATCCTACAGTGAACTATCCTACAGTGGCGGCACAGTGGCGCAACGGTAGAGTTGCTGCCTTGCAGCGCCAGAGACCAGGGTTCTACCCTGACTACGTGTGCTGTCTGTACAGAGTTTGTATGTTCTCCCCGTGACCTGCGTGGGTTTTCTCCGGGTGCTCCGGTTTCCTCTCACACTCCAAAGACAGGTTTGTAGGTTAATTGGCATTGGTAAAATTGTAAATTGTCCCTGGTGTGTGTAGGGTAGTGCAGGTGTGTGGGGAACGCTGTTCTGTGTGGACTGTTCAGTGTTTCCGCGCTGTATCTCTAAACTAAACTTAACTAAACTCAGTTGTATAGGGTTCTGGTAAGACCACATCTGGAGCATTGTGTACAGTGTTGGTCACCTAATTTGAGGAAGGGCATCCTTGTGATTGAGGCAGTGCAGCGTAGGTTCACAAGATTGACCCCTGGGATGGCGGGACTGTCATATGAGGAAAGATTGAAAAGAGTAAGCTTGTATTCATTGGAGTTTAGAAAGGATGAGGGGGTATCTTATAGAAACATATAAAATTATAAAAGGACTGGACAAGCTAGATGCAGGAAAAAATTTCCCAATGTTGGGCGAGTCCAGAACCAAGGGCCACAGTCTTAGAATAAAGGGGAGGCCATTTAAGA
Organism: Leucoraja erinaceus; assembly: GCF_028641065.1. Classification (NCBI taxonomy): domain Eukaryota; kingdom Metazoa; phylum Chordata; class Chondrichthyes; order Rajiformes; family Rajidae; genus Leucoraja; species Leucoraja erinaceus. The sequence goes on from NC_073383.1 coordinate 2,049,699, forward strand.
CTGAGGTGAGAAAAACATTTTCACCTGGAGAGTTGTGAATTTGTGGAATTCCCTGCCACAGAGGGCAGTGGAGGCCAAATCACTGGATGGATTTAAGAGAGAGTTAGATAGAGCTCTAGGGGCTAGTGGAATCAAGGAATATGGGGAGAAGGCAGGCACGGGTTATTGATTGGGGACGATCAGCCATGATCACAATGAATGGTGGTGCTGGATTGAAGAGCCGAATGGCCTCCTACTGCACCTATTTTCTATGTTTCTATGTTTCTAAACTATCCTCCTTATCTTTACAGGGTACTGTGGGATCTTTATGTATCATGAGGGCATAGGGAACTTTCTTTTTCAGATCCGAGCAGAAGTACACAACCACACAATAAGGTGGCAACAACTAACCCATGAGGCTGACTAGGAAATGGGTTGGAGTCAACAGTATGACTTTTGACTTGGCATTCTGCACTGTTAATCTATCCCTGATATAAAGAAAATTAAAACATTTACTGATTCAGTACAAATATTAATCATTCTGCCTTCTTGCCCATTTTACTCCCTCAAGGGGGAATATTTGTTAGTAATTTTTGAAGACAAGAATAGGATCATTATTATCTCAAAGTCTAGCTGCCAACAGACGGGGCATGAAAGAGTATGCTTCCTATTAGCAATTTTACTGCTTGAGACATTCTTCAAGTTGCTATGTAAATATTATTTTTTTTGCAGGGTAAGTGGAACTGGAGATGCTTGAGTGATCAAATTCCTTCAGATTCCTTGACAAAATAACCCAGCGCCATTGATCCGTGAAAACAAATTGGTTTAACATTCTTGTCCATCGTACCATGTACGTTCCATGTCCATGCCTTGATGAGAGCACAGATTTAAAGCAGGGAGAGAGGGAATTGGTCTCACGCCAGTAAAACACAAGAACTGACATTCAAACATGCTGGGTGACATTCCTGAACTGACATTCATTGGTGGCACAGTGGCGCAGCGGTAGAGTTGCTGTCTTACAATGCCGGCAGCGCCAGAGACCCTGGTTCGATCCCAACTACGGGTGCTGTCTGCACGGGGTTTGTACGTTCTCCTCGTGTCTTGCGTGGGTTTTCACCAAGATCTTCTATTTCCTCCCACACTCCAGGCATGTAGGTTTGTAGGTAAAATTGGCTTGGTATAAGTGTAAGTTGTCCCTAGCATGTGTAAGATAGTGTTAAGGGGCTGTCCCACTGCGGCAACCTAATTGGCGAGTTTAGAAGAGTTTAGGTGAGTTTGAAAAAATGACACGTTGAAGACCTCCTTTGACTATGTAGAAGACTAGCTACGACTAGCTACGACTAACTTCGGGAAAATTGGACATCGAATAGTGGAGAGTGAAGACGACCTCCTTCGATCTCCTTCCACCGACCTCCCTTCGACTATGTTGAAGACTATCTAGTACTATCTTCAACTACCTTCGATTACCTTCGACTACCCTCGATTGCCTACGACTAACATGCTGACCTACTACGACCTATATCGACTAAACCTACGAGTAAAAAAAGTATAGATTTTTCCATGGCGACCTTTTTTTACTTTCATCATGTTGAAAAATACGCCGTGACCTATCTGAGGCCTCGAGTATGTGGGGACTACTCTCGAGCATGAAGGAGAGTTACAAAGACCTCCTAGGACCTCGTGACGACCATGCTGCGAGTATGAGTCGAGGGTAAACTTCTAAACTCTCCAATTAGGTCGCCGCAGTGGGACAGGCCCTTTAGTGTTGAGGATCGCTGGTCAGTGCGAACTTGGTGGGTCGAGGGGCCCGTTTCCGCGCTGTATCTCTAAGACTCAAAACTAAATTAAGGTAATGTTTGGTTGGACACAGCTATTGTCAGAGCTGAAGTTCACAGCTGAGGACGGAGTGACTGCCCTTGACATCACCATGCCATTTGATCGTGTATGACTGGCATTAAGGAGGCCTTGGTAATGTACATGAGTGGAAATCAGAAGGAATGTGACTGGCCCTGTATCTGAGCACGAACATAAAACCTGTGCAGACCAACTGGCTGGAGTTTTTGCAGATATCAGCAACCTCTCATTATTGAGGACTGAGGTTCCCGACTGTTTTAAAAGGGCATCAATAATACTCGTGCCCAAGAAGAGATAGCCGACATGTCTCAATATCTACCGACCGGTGGCCCTAACCGGTTGCCTACCACAAATTATAGTGGGTCCATTAGATCAATGGGGGATGCGATCTTGCGGGCGGAGCACCAAAGCAAATTCCTTGTATGTGAATACTTGGCCAATAAACTTATTCATTCATTCATTCATACATTGATGGCGATCCATCCTCGACTTGGGCAATAAGGCCACATAAGTCGGGCTGTTGTTTGTCAACTACAGCTCGCCATTCAACCCCATCGACCCCTCCAAACTTGATATTAGGCTCAGGGAACTTGTTCACTAGATAGGCTCAAAAAGCTGGAGTAACTCAGCGGAACAGTCAGCATCTCTGGAGAGAAGAAATGGCTGACGTTTCGGGTTGAGACCCTTTTTCAGACTGAGTCAGGGGAGCTGGAGGCACAGAGATAAGGAACTGTAAGGTGTGAAAATGAGACATCAAACGGGGTGAAGAATAGATCATTGTTAGCCAGGAGAAGGTGTCAACGAAGCATACAGAGATAAAATGTAATCAGGGACAGTCAGACTGGTCAGAGAACTAAGGAGGGGAGGGATGAAGAGAGGGAATGCAAGGGTTACTTGAAGTTAGAGAAGTCAATATTCATACTGGTGGAATGTACATCCCTTTGCATCAGGATCTTTGACTTCCTCCTCAACAGACCGCAATCAGTACTGTGATGTCGGGGACAATCTAGTGACCACACTGACACTCACAGTAGGGTGAACTCATGTGATATATTTTATTTACAGTGGTAAGAACATACTGGAACACAAGAGGGCGCTGTCCCTCACCGTTAGAGCACATGTATTGTGACTGGCGATCTCAGGCTTGTCCCAGTAGCTTAGTCCTAGTCTTCCTAGGAAGAGATATGGTGATCTCAGGCTTGTTAAAGGTACTTCCATAAGCAATGGTCCTGTACGATTCACCTCTACCTTGCTATGGACATTGGTCTCTGAAACTGATGCCTACAATGTTGAGAACTATATTCTACACTCTGTATCTTTCCCTTTGCTCTTTAATTTGTTCCTGAGTTTGTCTTATTATATTGATGTATGGTATGGTATTAAGATTTGTTTGGATAGCAAAACCTTGGTACAGGTGACAATAAGAAACCTAGACCCACACCTTTACAGATAATACAGGTAAAGATTAATTTTAAGTTCAAATTAAAACTACATCAGTTCAAATTAAAATGACATAAAGATTAAAACAGCATCAGTTAATGTAATGGTCAATAGGGGGTATATTTGGCCATCACTCAATGCTATTGCAATCCTGCTATCGGCATGGTGGTGCAGCGGTAGAGTTGCTGCCTTACAGCACCAGAGACCAGGGTTCGATCCTGACTACAGGTGCTGTCTTTATGGAGTTTGTACGTTCTCCCCATGACCTGTATGGTTTTTCTCTGGGTGCTCTATTTTTCTCCCACAACCCAAAGATGTACAGGTTTTAATGATGGGTAAAAACGTTAAACTGTCCCTAGTGTGGGTAGGATAGTGCTAGTGTGCAGGGATCACAAGTCGGTGCGGAATCGGTGGCCAAAGGGCCTGTTTCCGCACCGTATCTCTAAACAAAACTAAACTACTGCCGATTGTCAGCTATAACCAAGTAAAGGGGATAAATATGAACTAGTTTATTCCAAAGCCGGGTTGGAAGAGGCGTGGCATTTTCTGTCAGCTGGTGTTATAGCACAGTGACATGGATGCTGCCTCATAGCACCAGTGATCTGGGTTCAATCCTGTTTTGCAGCAGTTTCTTTCAAAGCTGTTTCATTCAATTCAATTCAATTCAATTCAATTCAATTCAATTCAATTCAATTCAATTCAATTCAATTTAATTTAATTCAATTCAATTCAACCCAACCATTGCTTTGAATGAATCTCAAGACCCAGATGCACTGGGAATCAATTGAAAGGAGGCAGTGAAAGTTCCAAACAAATATGTCCCTTCTCCCACAAGAAAATGAGAGGTACGTCTACATTTCCTTCTTTCTCTTTAGACTTTTAGAGATAGTGCGTGGAAAGAGGCCCTTCTGCCCACAGAGACTGCACCGACCACAATCACCCCGTATACTAGCACCATCCTACACACTAGGGACAACTTACAATTTTACTGAAGCCAATTAACCGACAAACCTGTACGTCTTTGTAGTGTGGGAGGAAAGCAGAGCAAACGGTGAAAACCCACGCTGACATACAGAGAACGTCCAAACTCCATACAGACAGCACCACTAGACAGGATCGGACCCGGGTCTCTGGCACTGTAAGGCAGCAACTCTACCGCTGCGCCACCCTTTCATTCATTTTATAAGAGTGCCTCCGTTTATTGTCAATCCCAAAACGCTCTTGGATACATCTGGGTCTTGGATAGCTCTTAGGGCCGAGATGGCCTGTTTCCGTGCTGTAATTGTTACATGGTTATATGGTTATATGATACGTGATTCAGATTTTCCTTTTTGAACAGTAGAAATCCTTCTGGTGAGGGAACTGGCACCGGGCTCTGGGGTAGGTCAGACTCACAATGATGAAGCAGCAGCATTATGATTCATAAAAGGGATAAGTGTAACGCAGTTGAACCTACTCCTTCCTGGTGGTGTTCTGGGCACTTGCTGCTTGGGTCCTGCAGACAGGTATTGTGTAGGAAAGAACTCAGATGCTGGTTTAAACCAAAGATAGACACAAAAAGCTGGAGTAACACGGTGGGGCAGAAGGAATGGGTGACGTTTCGGGTCAAGACCCTTCTTCAGACTCTAATCAATGGGCTGTTTTCACTTGGACGGCCCCAAGCCTCTTGAATATTGCAAGTTGAGAGCAATACATCGCACTCCCGAATAGTGTGTTGAAGATGGAGTCAACTTTGGAGTGTGAGAAGGTGAATCACACGACACAGAATCAACTGACCAGCTCTTGCGTCTACTGTATGTACGTGGCTGCTGCAGTTGTTTGTGGTCAATGGTGACCGCGACCAAAACAGTGGGTTCTTGGTGATGACAAAAACATTATATGTCCAGGTAGGTGGTTCTACTGTGTCCTTGGCGATAGTCGTTGCCTGGCAGTTTCTACGCCTCTACTTCCTTAGAAGGGTTATGGCCCTGTCCCACTTTGGCAACTTTTTAGGTGACTGCAGGAGACTATGCGGTTGCCACACGGTCAACACATGTTCACAGGTGGCTGCTGGGTAGTCGCCTTCATGGCCGCGAGTTCCCTCATTCTAGTCGTGTCCTCATTATGGTCGCTGCAATGGCCTCCTCCTGCACCTATTTTCTATGTTTTCTATGTCCCCTGGGTCTTTATTCTCCTAGCTGGGTAAAAGATCACCCCTTAACCTTCACATTCCAAGGAATAAAGTCCTAGCCTGCCCTATCTCTCCCCATAGCTCAGGCTCTCAAATTCTCATAACATCTGCGTAGATCTTCTCTGCACTCTTTCCCGCATAATGGCGACCTTTCTATAGCAGGGTAACTAAATCTGAATACAATACCCCGAATGCGGCTTCATCAAAGTCTTGAACATCTGTAGCATAAAGTCCCAACTTCTACACTCAATATCCTATCTGCGGAAACCCCAAGTACCAAAAGTGTTCTTGACCACCCTACCTACATGTGCTGGGCTCTCGCTTAACTTTTTTCCCTGTTGCCAGCCGGGCAACCTTGACAGCTTTTTAGGTTGCCAAATGACAGTTTAGGTGGTCATTTAAGACGGTTTGCATGACGCATGTGATAATGTGCTTGGGCGAAGTGCATAGTTACCAGTTGGAATTATGCTCGATGAAGCATTCACAAATTATGTTCAAGAAGGAACTGCGGATGCTGGAAAATTGAAGGTAGATAAAAGTGCTGGAGAAACTCAGCAGGTGCAGCAGCATCTATGGAGCAAAGGAAATAGACAACGTTTCAGGCCGAAACCTATCAGTCTGAAGAAAGGTTTCGGCCCGAAACGTTGCCTATATCTGCCACATCATATAACCATATAACTATATAACAATTACAGCACGGAAACAGGCCATCTCGACCCTTCTAGTCTGTGCCGAACACATAATCTCCCCTAGTCCCATACACCTGCGCTCAGACCATAACCCTCCATTCCCTTCCCGTCCATATAACTATCCAATTTATTTTTAAATGATAAAAACGAACCTGCCTTCACCACCTTCACTGGAAGCTCATTCCACACAGCTACCACTCTCTGAGTAAAGAAGTTCCCCCTCATGTTACCCCTAAACTTCAGTCCCTTAATTCTCAAGTCATGTCCCCTTGTTTGAATCTTCCCTACTCTCAGTGGGAAAAGCTTTTCCACGTCAACTCTGTCTATACCTCTCATCATTTTAAAAACCTTTATCAAGTCCCCCCTTACCCTTCTGCGCTCCAAAGAATAAAGCCCTAACTTGTTCAACCTTTCTCTGTAACTTAGTTGCTGAAACCCAGGCAACATTCTAGTAAATCTCCTCTGTACTCTCTCTATTTTGTTGACATCTTCCTATAATTAGGCGACCAAAATTGTACACCATACTCCAGAATTGGCCTCACCAATGCCTTGTACAATTTTAACATTACATCCCAACTTCTATACCCAATGCTCTGATTTATAAAGGCCAGCACACCAAAAGCTTTATTTACCACCCTATCTACACGAGATTCCACTTTCAGGGAACTGTGCACAGTTATTCCCAGATCCCTCTGTTCACCTACATTCTTCAATTCCCACCATTTACCATGTATGTCCTATTTTGATTTGTCCTTCCAAGATGTAGCACCTCACATTTATCAGCATTAAACTCCATCTGCCATCTTTCAGCCCACTCTTCCAACTGGCATAAATCTCTCTGTAGACTTTGAAACCCTACTTCATTACCCGCAACCCCACCTATCTTAGTATCATCTGCATACTTACTAATCCAATTTACCACACCATCATCCAGATCATTGATGTACATGACAAACAACAGTGGACCCAACACAGATCCCTGTGGCATCCCACTCGTCACTGGCCTCCAACCTGACAAACAACCATCCACCATTACTCTCTGGCATCTCCCATTCAGCCACTGTTGAATCCATCTTGCTACTCCACCATTAATACCCAACCATTGAACCTTCTTAACCAACCTTCCATGAGGAACCTTGTCAAAGGCCTTACTGAAGTCCATATACACAACATCCACTGCTTTACCCTCATCAATTTCCCGAGTAACATCTTCAAAAAATTCAAGAAGATTAGTCAAACATGACCTTCCAGGCACAAAATCCACGTTGACTGTTCCTAATCAGACCCTGCTTATCCAGATGCTTATATATATTATCTCTAAGTATTCTTTCCATTAATTTGCCCACCACTGACGTCAAACTAACAGGTCTATAATTGCTAGGTTTACTCTTAGCATCCGCTGAGTTTCTCCAGCACTTTTGTCTGCATTAACATATTATTTCTGCTTCAAATAAAGTCAGAAACTAAACATACTCACCAATCAAGATAAATATACCGCAATGACATGCAGCAAAATTATAAGACAGAATTCAATTCAAAACACAATATGAGGCAATTCAAGCACAGATGAAAAGGGAGGGGGACATGGGGCTAAGGATAGGCAGAGGTGAAGAGATGGGTCTTGAGGCGGGACTGGAAGATGGTGAGGGACACGGAATTGCGGATCAGTTGGGGGAGGGAGTTCCAGAGCCTGGGAGCTGCCGTGGAGAAGGCTCTGACCCCAAAACTGCGGAGGTTGGATTTGTGGATGGAGAGGAGACCGGCTGTGGATCTGAGGGACCGTGAGGGTTGGCAGGGGGAGAGGAGGTCAGTGAGGTACGGGGGGGGGGCCAGATGGTGGAGGGCTTTATAGGTGAGGATCAGGATTTTGTAGGTGATCCAGTGGGAGATGGGAAGCCAGTGAAGTTGTTTGAGGACTGGAGTGATGTGATGCCAGGATTTGGTGTGGGTGATGAGTCGGGCGGCTGCGTTCTGGACCAGTTGGAGTCAGTTGATGTAGGTGGAGCTGATGCCAAGGAGAAGTGAGTTGCAATAGTCCAGTCGGGAGGAGATTAAGGCATGGATGAGTCTTTCAGCGGCGGGAGGTGTTGGCGATGCTGCGGAGATGAAAGAAGGAGGTTTTAATGACATGGCGGATGTGAGGCTAAAGGGAGAGAGTGGAATCAAAGATCACGCCAAGGTTGCGAGCCTGGGGAGATGGATGGGGGTGGGGTGGCAGGAGAATCAATGTGAGGTGGGTAGGGTGATGAATAGATGGGGGGGGGGGGGGGGGGTAGATGGGGAGGGGAGCACAGGGGATGTATGTGAGGACTGAATAGGGGAGGAGGGAATGGGGATCAGTGTGAGATGGAGAGGAGGGGTCCCAAGATAAGAGGGGTGGAGGGAGAGAGAGGGAGGGTGGGGGGGAAGGTGTAGAGGAGGTGGGGAGGAAGGAGGGTCAGCGCTCCTCAGACAACATCACCCCGCTGCCTTGGCCGTCCCTGTCCAATGCCAAAGTGCCACCGCCTCCCCTCCTCCGCCAGCCGACTGGAAGGTGCGGGGCCGAGCGGTGCAGCTCAAAGATCCAATAGCTATAGTATCTGTCGTGCAGCTGCTTTAGACGGCAGAAGGAGGCCTCCACCTCCCCCTCCCCCTCCTCCCGGCCTCGGCGTGTGGGAGAGGTTGTGAAAGCCCCGTTGGCGGATTTGCAAGCAGTGGCCGTTATCATATGGCGATTGCGGCCATTGCTTGCCAATCCGCCAATGGCGCTTTCACAACCTCTCTTGCACGCCGAGGCCGGGAGGAGGGAGAGAGAGAGGGAGAGGGAGGTTCGTTCCGCCGGGCGGGGTGCGGGAGGAGGAGGCGATGGAGCCGCTATCACGGCCGCTGTTGCCGCTGCTGCCGCTGTTCGGGGCCCGTCATTCGCTCCGATCCTTCGCCACCACGCTCCTAGGATCTTTGCCCCACAATCAAAGATACTAGACGAATACAGCCGCCGACACGAAACGTCACGAAATGTTCCTATTCTCCAGAGATGCTGCCTGACCCGCGGAGTTGCTCCAGTTTTTTGTGTCTATCGGTATAAACCAGTATTTGATTGCCAAGCCGGGCAAAATGTGTCGGCATTTAGGCTGCCCGGCGGCACTTTGAGTGGTCAATGGCACCCGGGCAACCGCTAATTTCGAGCCCTGAATGTGACGCCACTTTCAAGGAGCTACGTATCTGCACTGCTACTCTAGATCCCTCTGCTCCATAACACTACCAGGGCCCTCCCATTCATGGATAAAAATCCTGCCCAGGTTTGACTTCACAAAATGCAACTTGTCTGCATTAAACACAACTTGTGGGCACAAAAACAAAGACTCAAGGACTGTGCTTCTGTAAATATGATAATATATTGAGAAGAAGTGTGTTTGTTAAATCGTCAAGAGTGATTTATTGTCATATGTCCCGGATGGGACAATGAAATTCTTACTTGCTGCAGCACAACAGAATATGTGAATATGTAATCATTGTATATAATGGGGAAAAAAAGAAAAAGTTCAATAAATAACAAATATAGTGCAAATAACAAATATTAATATAGTCTTTTTGTAGTTCAGAGCTCATAGATTATTTGTTGTGTTTAATAGCCTGATGGCTGTGGGGAAGAACCTGTTCCTGAACCTGTTCCTGAACCTGGACGTTACAGTTTTCAGGCTCCTGTACCTTCTTCCTGATGGCAATGGTGAGATGAGTGAGTGGCCAGGATGGTGTGGGTCCTGGATGATTTTGGCTGCCTTTTTGAAGCAGCGACTACAATAGATCCTTTGACAGTGGGGAGGTCAAAGCCGGTGATGGACTGGGCAGTGGTCACAACTTTTTTGTAGTCTTTCTCGCTCCTGGACGTTCAAGTTGCCGAACCAGGCCACGATGCAACCAGTTAAAATGCTCTCTACTGTGCACTTTTAGGAGCGTACCTCTAAAAAGTTAAAAACTACTTTATCAATGTCTATGAATCTATAATATTACAAAAAGATTACTAAAGTGTAAAAAATAAAATGTATTAATTAATTCAGGTGGCCAGAACCTTACACATCTTCAGCAGCTGATAAGAGCTGATTCACCATCGACCAACTGCATGGACCGAGATGTGTACTCGCATCTATTTGTAGTTTTAAACAGCGCTGCTGAGAAGTGAACAGAGTAAATGGAGAAGACTTTGATTTTCTGCAGAAGTCTAAACGGGTTTACAGATCTATAAGGCCAGCTACTGAACTTCTCTTAATGCTTTAAGGTCCTGTCCGACTTGGGTGTCATTTGCGCGTGCGTGGTGGCGCATGAAGATTTCGTGAATCCCAAAATCTTGGGGCTCCGCGCACGACCGCATGTCACTCCCTACTTCACCGTGCACCATGCGCGTGTAATGCACAGCGTGCGCGCGTAATGCATGCTATACGAGCGACACATGCGCATCACGACGCGCACATCATGCGTCGTAACGCATAAATAATGTCGCATAAATGACACGCAAATGACGTCCAAGTGGGACAAGCCCTTTACACTCTGGCACAAAATTATAATCTAACAGCCTAACTTGTGCCCCTGATGTCAGCCTTACTCTGTGACTTCATCAAAGAACCCTAATGTGGAAAGCTTAAGCCCCAGTTATCGCAGCCGGGACTAATCCCTAAATGTTATCAAAATGGGATCAAATGCCTTCTGAGTTGTGCAAGCAGAGCGTGTTGTGGTGTAATTCCTTTAATCGCATGAAGATGTGAGTTTAGGAGCAAAGAGGTCCAACTGCAGTTGTACCGGGCCCTGGTGAGACTGCACCTGGAGTATTGTGTGCAGTTTTGATCTCCTCATTTGAGGAAAGACATTCTTGCTATTGAGGGAGTGCAGTGTCAGTTCAGCAGGTTAATTCCCGGGATGGCAGGACTGACATATGATGAAAGAATGGATCGACTGGGCTTGTACTCACTGGAATTTAGAAGGATGAGAGAGGATCTTATAGAAACGTATAAAATTCTTATGGGAATGGACAGGCTAGATGCAGAAAAATGTTCCTCATGTTGGGGGAGTCCAGAACCAGTGGTCACACTTTAAGAATAAGGAGTAGGCCATTTAGGACTGAGATGACAAAAAACTTTTTCAGCCAGAGAGCTTTGAATCTGTAGAATTCTCTGCCACAGCAGGCAGTGGAGGCCAATTCACTGGATGTTTTCAAGAGAGTTATATATAGCTAGCTCTAAGAGCTAACAGAATCAAGGGATATGGGGAGAAAGCAGGACCAGGGTATTGATTCTGGATGATTTGCCATGATCATATTGAATGGCGGTGCAGGCTCGAAGTGCCGAATGGCCAACTCCTGCACCTATTGTCTATGTTTCTATGTTGCTATGAAATAATGATTAGTGGATGTGCAATCATTGCTAAATCCCATTACATCGCTTGAAAAAGGTGACACCTCAAATCCTTATTTGTTGTGGATGGCTCGTGCACAAAATGAGTATTGTGCACGAGTGGGAGTATTGTTACTGTACTGTACAGTAACATTTTTGAGATCTAATTGCGTTTCTACTCAATGTTGAAAGGGAAGGTAAATGGTATTTTGAAATAATTACGACCATGAATAGTTTTAAGCAGAGGATGTGACATAATTGTCAAACAATGTGAACTCTTTGCTGTAATCTGTAAAACACATAAAGTTATAAAGTTAAAATAACGTTAAAAAAGGGGCAGCACGGTGGCGCAGCAGAAGAGCTGCTGCTTTACAGCGTCGGAGATCCGGGTTCGATCCTGACTACGAGTGCTGTCTGTATGGAGTTTGCACGTTCTCCCCATGACTTGCGTGGGTTTTCCCCGGGTGCTCTTGTTTCGTCCCACGCTCAAAAGGCATACATGTTTGTAGGTAAATTGGCTTCGGTAAAATTGTAAATTGTCCCTAGTGTGTGTAGGATTGTGCTACTGTGCGGGGATCGCTGGTCGGCGCGGACTAGGTGGGCTGAAGGGCCTGTTTCCACGCCGTATCTGTAAACTAAACTGAGCTCCTGAAATATCACAGTACAGTCATCAGTGCGAGATGGAATAGGGGGGAGGGCTGAACTGGATAGCTTTCAAAAGGGCCTGAGGGTTTGAGTGCATGAATAACCCATGGTCACTGATTGAAACATCGCCAGCACGCTATCTTCATTCAGTCGGCTAATTTGATTGATCATTCGCATGCAACTTGCAATAACTGAGTGTCTGCTCAGCTCAGCAAGGGGTCAGGTTTTTTGCGAGAGAATAACTACAGTTGAAGTAAACCTGTATTGATCAAATCCAGCCTTCACCTCCCGTTTGGGGGAGAGAGCCAGGTGTTCAGTGTTCTCCACTAATGTCACCCATCCATGTTCTCCAAAGATGCTGCCTGACCCGCTGAGTTACTCAAGCACCTTATAAACTAGCATCTACTGTTCCTCCTATCTGCTGTCCATCTTGGCTGGTGGGTGGCATAGGACAAGGATACAGGTTTGAATGTAGACATTTTTATAACATATTGTTTTCTCTGGAGGCTGAGGGGAGAAACATAGAAAATAGGTGCAGGAGGAGGCCATCCAGCCCGTCGAGCCAGAACCGCAATTCATTGTGATCATGGCTGATCGTCCCCAATCAATAACCCGTGCCTGCCTTCCCCCCCCTTATCCCTTGACTCCACAAGCCCCTAGAGCTCTATCTAACTCTCTCTTAAATCCATCCAGTGATTTGGCCTCCACTGCCCTCTGTGTCAGGGAATTTCACAAATTCACAACACTCTGGGTGAAAACGTTTTTTCTCACCTCAGTCCTAAATGGCCTCCCCTTTTTTCTAAGACTTTGGCCCTTGGTTCTGCTCGCCCAACATTGGGAACATTTTTCCTGCATCTAGCTTATCCAGTCATTTTATAATTTTATATATTTCTGTAAGATGCCCCCTCATCCTTCTAAACTCCAGTGAATAAAAGCCCAGTCTTTCCAATCTTTCCTCATATGACAGTCCCGCCATCCCAGGGATCAATCTCGTGAACCTACGCTGCACTGCCTCAATCACAAGAATGTCCTTCCACAAATTAGACCAAAAGTGTACGCGATACTCCAGGTGTGGTCTTACCAGAGCCTTATACAACTGCAGGAGAAGAACTGATGGAAGTTTGTAAAATTATGGAGAGACATTAGACAGGGTAAGCAGCCAGAATCTTTTTTCCAGGGTGGAAAAGTTTGAGACTAAAGAGAATAATTTTAAGATGAGAGGGGGAGAGTTTAAAGGAGAAGGTTGGGGGAAAGTACCTGGAACGAGCTGCCGGGTAGTAGAGGCAGATGTGTGTGAGTGGCATTTAAGAGGCTTTTAGATAGGCACATGGTTATGCAGGGAATAAAAGATAGGAATGGTGCAGGCAGAAGGGATTGGTTTAAGTTGGCATCATGTTGGGCACAGATATTGTGGACCGAAGGTCCTGCTTCTGTGCTCTATGTTTTATTTTAAGTTTTTAGCCAACTCTCCTGCTGTTGGCTATGGAGGAACATGCGGCCTTGGGATCAGGCTTCATGAAATCAGGGGCCAGAGGGTTGGAGGTTGGCAAGTAATGTCTATCTGGTCATCAAAGAGCAAGGTAATCTTCCAGTTGGATGTGCAGAGTGATCAGGGGTTAGTGACTCCCCTCTTTGGGCTACTGGTCATGGCACCGTCAATCAAAGGGTCAGGGGCTATAGCTCATGGTTCAGGTCATAAGGGCATAACTGAAAGGAGCCTAATTAGCCCTTTCAGCCCATCAACACCGCCATTCAATCATGGCTGATCTATCCCTCCGTCCTAACCCCATTCTCCTGTCTTCTCCCCATAAGTTCAAGTCAAGTCAAGTCAAGTTAAGTTTATTTGTCACATACACATACGAGATGTGCAGTGAAATGAAAGTGGCAATGCTCGCGGACTTTTGTGCAAAAGCCAAACAACAAAACAACCAAACAAATTATAAACACAATCATAACACACATATTCTTTTACATAATAAATAATGGAAGGAAAAACGTTCTGTAGAGTCAGTCCCTGGTGAGATAAGCGTTTAAAGTCCGAATTGCCTCTGGGAAGAAACTCCTTCTCAACCTCTCTGTTCTCACCGCATGGCAACGGAGGCGTTTGCCTGACCGTAGCAGCTGGAACAGACTGCCTTGCCTTGCTCACGAGTGCTGAGGCGTGTGATGCCCATGTCATATCCTCAGAGATGTGGACTCCCAGATATTTTAAAACAGCTCACCCTATCCACAGGATCCCCATTTATCCTCAATGGAGTGTACGTCCTCGGATGATGTGCCCTCCTAAAGTCCATTATCAGCTCCTTCGTTTTTTTGATGTTCAAGAGGAGGCTGTTATCCTGGCACCAGAGTGTTAGATCAGCCACCTCCTCCCGGTAGGCCTTCTCATCGTTGTCTGAGATCAGGCCCACCACCACAGTGTCATCAGCAAACTTAATTATTGAGTTGGAGCTAAACCTGGCCACACAGTCATGTGTGTACAGGGAGTACAATAGGGGGCTGAGGACGCAACCCTGGGGCGATCCTGTGCTCAGGGTGAGGGACTCCGATGTATTCCCCTGACCCCAGTACTAATCAAGAATCTGTCTATCTCTGCCTTAGATATCTCTGCCTATATTTCTCTGCCTTCTCTCTGCTTCTGCCTCTGGTTGGGGCGGAGGTGGTAGACCATGGAATTTACTTTGTGGAGTCTATATCCAGCACTGAGCTGTGCGAACACAGCTGATATTGTGGTGATTTACGAGGATGTTGCCAGGACTAGAGGGTGTGAGCTATCGGGAGAGGTTGAGTAGGCTGGGTCTCTATTCCATTGAGCGTAGGATTATGAGGAGAGATCTTATAGAGGTGGACAAAATCATGAGAGGAATAGATCGGGAAGATGCACAGAGTCTTTTACCCAGAGCAGGGGAATCGAGGACCAGAGGACATAGGTTCAAAGTGAAGGGGAAAAAATTTAATAGGAATCCGAGGGTTTAACTTTTCACACAAAGGGTGGTGGGTGTATGGAACAAACTGCCAGAGGAGGTAGTTGAGGCTGGGACTATCCCATCATTTAAGAATCAGTTGGACAGGTATTTGGATAGGTCAAATTTGGTGGGATATGGAGCAAGCGCAGGCAAGTGGGACTAGGATAGCTGGGACATTGTTGGCTGGTGTGGGTGAGTCGGGCTGAAGGGACTGTTTGCACACTGTATCACTCTATGACTCTATGACCAGTGGTGGCTGCATCTGTGACCACATGGACCAATCAATGTTCATGGTCAAGAGCTTCAAATTTCTGGGCGTGCACATTTCTGAAGATCTTTCCTGGTCCGAGAACACTGATGCAATCATACAGAACGCACATCAACGCCTCTACTTCAGAGAAGATTACGGAGAGTCGGTATGTCAAGGAGGACTCTATCTAACTTCTACAGACGCACAGTAGAGAGCATGCTGACTGGTTGCATCGTGGCTTGGTTCTGAAACTTGAGCGCCCTGGAGCGGAAAAGACCACAAAAAGTAATAAACACTGCCCAGTCCATCATCAGCTCTGATCTCCCTACCATTGAGGGGAACTATCACAGTCGCTGCCTCAAAAAGGCTGGCAGCTTCATCAAGGTCCCACACCATCCGGGCCATACACTCAACTCCCCGCTACCTTCAGGTAGAAGGTACAGGAGCCTGAAGACTGCAACGGCCAGGTTCAGGAACAGCTACTTCCCCACAGCCATAGAAACATAGAAACATAGAAATTAGGTGCAGGAGTAGGCCATTCGGCCCTTCGAGCCTGCACCGCCATTCAATATGATCATGGCTGATCATCCAACTCAGTATCCCGTACCTGCCTTCTCCCCATACCCCCTAATCCCCTTAGCCACAAGGGCCACATCTAACTCCCTCTTAAATATAGCCAATGAACTGGCTCAACTACCCTCTGTGGCAGAGAGTTCCAGAGATTCACCACTCTCTGTGTGAAAAAAGTTCTTCTCACCTCGGTTTTAAAGGATTTCCCCCTTATCCTTAAGCTGTGACCCCTTGTCCTGGACTTCCCTAACATCGGGAACAATCTTCCTGCATCTAGCCTGTCCAACCCCTTAAGAATTTTGTAAGTTTCTATAAGATCCCCTCTCAATCTCCTAAATTCTAGAGAGTATAAACCAAGTCTATCCAGTCTTTCTTCATAAGACAGTCCTGACATCCCAGGAATCAGTCTGGTGAACCGTCTCTGCACTCCCTCTATGGCAATAATGTCCATCAGGCTATTAAACTCGGCTCGGACAAACTCTGAACATTAATAGCCCATAATCTGTTTATTTGCACTTTATCAGTTTATTTATTCATGTATGTATATGTTTATACAATGGTATATGGACACACTGATATGTTCTGTATTCGTGCCTATTATGTTCTGGTGCGCTGAAGCAAAGCAAGAATTCTATTGTCCTATCTGGGACACATGACAATAGACTCTTGAACTCAAACTCTTGTTCCTGGCAGGGCAGAATGTGGTCACTTGATGTAGGGTTGGCACTGTAATCATGTCAGGTTTGTAGGCATGACTCCTGCCGGGATGTGTCCGGTGGAACCATTGGAGCAGCATAATAGGAAATGCTCTTTATTCATTTCAATCCATGAATACGTCACCTCTGGACACAATTATTTATTGCCAATATATGCTGTGATAGAATTTGCTCATCGATCCATCCTTTCCTCTGTCGATGATCAGGACCCCAATTTGGTGTAGGTTGAGTTAACGCAGGTGGTGGGTCCAGAGCCTGCGGTGGACAGGGTTTAGATATACAAAGCTGACTCGATCTATGGCAGCTGATAGACCATTCACTAAAGACCTGCTGGTTTCAAGATCCTTCAGACATGACCAGGCACAAATTTTAACCAAGAGATGACAACATGGCCAGTATGACAACAGGCCCTTTGGCCCACCGAGTCCACACTGACTATCAACCGTCTATTTATGCTAATCCTACACTAATCTAATCCACCTCTAGTCTGCCGATATTGTCATCAGTTTCCCCCTGCAGATTCTAGCACTCACCCATATGATCAGCCATGATTACATTGAATGGCGGTGCTGGCTCGAAGGGTGGAATGGCCTACTCCTGCACCTGTTGTCTATTGTCTGTACACAGGGGGCATTTGACAGCAGCTAATTAACACACCTATCTGCACGTCTTTGGGATGTGGGGGGGAAACTGAAGTACCCAGAGGAAACTTAGGTGGTTGCAGGGAGAACGTGCAAACTCCACACAGATAGCACCCAATATCAGGAGTGAACCCGGGTATCTGGTGCTGGGAGACAGTGTATGCATCGGATGTGCCACAGTGCTGCCCTAGTTGTATCTGCTATGTGAGCACTTTCTTCCGACACATGGACTTGCTGCCATTCTGAAACGTTCTTCATGCAGAGTCCAAGGTTAGAATTATCCTGAACCCACATCGCACTCCACAACTTGCAAATGGGACCGGACAGCCCTGGAATCCAAACTTGTAAACCGAGAGGAGAGTCGCTTTATTTAATGATAAAATATCTTCAGAGAAATGTTCCTTTTGAATGTATTCCCAAAGCTGTTACTCAGGCAATTTGAGAGGTTGGGAGGAAAATTTTATTGCCAGCACCTGATCCAGTAAGATGAAAAATCTGGGTTTATTGGCTAAAATAAAACTAAATGGTCTCGACCTGAAACGTCACCCATTCCTTCTCTCTAGAGATGCTGCCTGGTCCGCAGAGTTACTCTAGCATTTTGTGTCTATCTTCGGTATAAACCAGCATCTGCAGTTCTTTTCTACACAAGAGGCAACACTAGATTGGAACATTTTATTTAATCAAAAAATTGGGGCTTGTAGACTGTCCCACTTAGACGATTTTTCAGCGGACTGCCGACGACTGTCAAGTTGCCGGCAATCGCCTGAAAAACCGGCGACTGGAACGGCGACCGTCAGAGTGGAACACACACACGCACACACACACACACACACACACACACACACACACACACACACACACACACACACACACACACACACACACACACACCACACACATACACACATACACAAGCACACACACAAGCACACACGCATGCACGTATGCATGCACACATGCACGCACGCATGCACGCACGCACACACACGCACACACATACACGCACACACACAAACATCGCTTCCTTCACCAGCCTGTTATGCAGGCGGGGGACAGGGCAAGGGGGGGAGTGCTGTCTGAGTGAAATTCACACGGTGCAAAGCCAAGGTGAAACAGACACACACAGCGATGTACAGGAAGGTTGGCGCAGTAAAAAGACCGCTAAAGCACAGTGTACGTTAAGTCCTTTAAAAGAGGGGGGAGTGTGGGAGAAGGGGGGAGAAGGAGTGGAGACAACTTTTAAGAAGCCCGAGATACACAGCTATGAAACTCGGCGGACATTAAGATTACCAGTCGGTTATCCTTGGTTCAGAAAACTATTGCTTACCTTTACTTTTTACAATGAGCCAATGAAATTCACCAGTCAGCACCGGCTACATCCTCCGAGAACTTCCAAAGACCTTCGACCTCCTGGCAACCCATTTGGGCCTCCTGCCGACCCATCTACGGCACGAGAATTCTCGCTATTCTCCAGGGAGGCTTCATTCGAGTCGCCGCTAATTTTTCAACATGTACCATAATGTGGCCGCGAGTAGTTCCCAGAATGTGGGAACTCCTCACGACCATGAAGGCCACTCCCCGGCAACCACATGTGGCGACCGCATAGTCTCCTGCAGTTCGATCCTGACTACTGCATGTCTCTGTAATTCCCACAACATCACTCCCACCAATCTCAAACTGTGCTACAAGCTCATCCACTTTGTTTCTTGTACTACGCGCATTCAAATACAACACCTTTAATTCGGTATTCACCTCTCTTCTCACACTGGTCCCGATTCTACCCGACCATTCTCTCTTAGCCCTTCTTGAACTTTCCACCCCATTCATTTGGGAGACATTTCCACCCCTCTCTTTCCCTTTAACTCCACCCTTACACTTCCAATTTGTTTAAACCCCCCCCCACTATTTATTTCATAGCGCTATCTACAACCCTGGTTATAGGGTTTGCCAGGAGTCTGCTCCTAGCCGGGTTCAAGAGGAGTCAGTTCCATTGGAACAGCTCGCTCCTTCCCCAATACTGCTGCCAATGTCCCACAAACTCAAACCCACTTCTTCCACACCAGTCCTTGAGCCACATGTTCAACTCTCTTATCTTCTCAACCCTATGCCATTTGCACGTGGCTCAGGTAGCAATCCAGAGATTGTTACCTTCTTGGTTCTGCTTTTCAATTTGGTCCACAGCTGTTCAAATTCCCTGTGCAGAATCTCTTTCCTTGTTCAACCTATGCCATTGGTACCCACATGGACCATGACAACCAGACCTTTCCCCTCCCACTCCAAGTTCCTCTATAGGTCGCATGGGATGTCCTGAACCCGGGTACCAGGCAGGCAACACGGCCCATGGGACTCTCGATACTCGCGACAGAGAACACAGTCAATGCCCATAACTATACTATCCCCAATGACAACTTTGTATTTCTTTCCTGTCCCCTCTCGAATGCTCCCCTGAACCAAAGATCCTATAGCAAGCAAGATAGACCACTCCTTCTAAATGCAATGGGCTGACATGTAGTACGCAACGGAGCGGAGCGTGGGCCTTTTTTTCATCCATTTCAGTAACCCGACCCGACCCGACTCGCAGTGTAATCAACGTTGCAGGGGAACACTTTGTGTTAATCTATCTATATATTAAAACTGTGTGTGTGAGTGTGTGTGTGTGTGTGTGTGTGTGTGTGTGTTTCTGTGTGTGTGTGTGTTTGTGGGTGCCAGATTTGGCCTTTGATTCCTTGCTACGCCAAAATAACTCAGAAATTCTCCCAGATTTTTTCAATTTCGGTAGAGATTCCACTTTTACATTCTCAAATCCACTCCTCATTAAATGTTGTCATGTTTATGTACACATTTTTAATAAAATACTTCCCCCCACACAAAAATTCCAAAATGTTAAAAAAAAACAGCTCTCGCCCATCGAATGGTGGTGAACGTTCCATTGTGTGATGTCCCAATGCTCACAGATGTCCAATCGGAATGGATTCATTTCCATATGCCTTTGCACCAGCCCCCCCCCCCCCCCCCCCCCCCCCCCCCCCCCCCCCCCCGTACAGCCTGTGTCGAAGTGCATGAACACGTGTGTGGGAATAGAGAAAGAGGATTGGGGGTGATAGGGAATGGGGAACAGATGGACTGCCCCTACCTGTCCCCCTCCCACTCTCCCTCCCCCCACTCCTCTTTCCCCTCACTCCCCCTACCCCTCTCCCCTCCCTGCACACTCTTCCCCTCCCTCCCCTACCCCCCACCTCTCCCACATCTCTCACACCCTCCCTCATCCCTCTCTCTCACCCCCCTCCCCACCTCTCTCTCCTCCCCCTCTCCATCTCCCTCTCCTCACCCCTCTCCCTCTCCTCCCCCTCCTCCTCCCACCCCATCCCACTTCCCCTCTACCCCACCCCCTTCGCTCTCTCTCTCCCTCAACCCCCCTTCCCCCTCCCTCCACACACTCTCCCCCTCTCCCCTACCCCATCTCCCTCCTCCCCTCCCCGCCCCCTCCCTCACACCTCCTCTCCCCATCCTTTCTCCTCCCCTCTCTCCTCCCCTCTACATCTCCCTCCTCACCCCTCTCCCTCCCCTCCCCTTCCTCCTCCCACCCATCCCACTCCCACTTTCCACTACCCCACCCCTTCCCCTCTCTCCCTCAACTCCCTTCCCCCCTCAGCCCTCCCCACTCAAACCCCCTCCCTCCACACTCTTTCCCCCCCTCCCCTACCCCCATCTCCCCCTCCCCTCCCCCTCCTGCCTCTCCCCCCCACACTCTCTCCCCCCTTTCTTCTCCCCTCCCCCCACCCCTCTCTCCTCCTCCCTCTCCATCTCCCTCTCCCTCCTCCACCCCTCTCCCTCTCCCCCCCTGCTCCTCCCCCACTCCATTCCTCTCTCTCCCCCAGCCCTTTTCCCTCTCCTCCTCCCCCCA
This sequence comes from Leucoraja erinaceus, assembly GCF_028641065.1. Lineage (NCBI taxonomy): Eukaryota > Metazoa > Chordata > Chondrichthyes > Rajiformes > Rajidae > Leucoraja > Leucoraja erinaceus. The sequence continues at coordinate 2,070,886 of NC_073383.1, forward strand.
ACCCCCTTCCCTCTCTCCTCCCAGCCCCCTCCCCCTACCCCTCTGTCCCTATTCCCCCACCCCCCCCCCCCCCACCTCTCTCTCCCCTCCCTCCCCTCTCTTCCCACTCCTCTCTCCCCTTCCCCCACTCCTCTCTCCCTCCCCACCCCTCTCCCTCCCCACCCCTGTCTCTCTCCCTTCCCCCTCCCTCCCCCCTCCTCTCCCTCCACCCCTTCCCCTACCCCTCTGTGCCTCTTCCACAACTCCCCCTACCCCCTCCCCCCCTCCCTCCCCACTCTTCCACTTCTTCTCTCCCCCCCCCCTTCTCCCCACCCCCTCTCCTCCTCCCTCCTCACCTCTCTCCCCTCCCCCCACCATCTCTCTTCCCCTCCCTCCTTCTCTCCCCCACCCACTTCCCCTACCCCCTCTCTCCCTCTTCCACAACTAACCCCCCCTACCCCCCCTCCCCTCCCTCTCTCTCCCCACTTCCACTACTCTACTCCCCCTACCCCTCCCCCCCTCCCCTCCCCACTCTTCCACTTCTCTCCCTCCCCCACCCCTCTCTCTCTCCCTCCCACTCTCCCCCCTCATCTCTCCTCTCCCCCCCGCCTCCCTTCCCCCCCCCTCCCCCCCCCTCTTCCCTCCTCTCCTCTCTCCCCCCCTATCCCTCCCCCCCCCCCTCCCTCCACCTCCTCCCCCCTCTCCCACCTCCCTTCCATCCTCCCCTCCCTCTCTCTCCGTCCCCCACCCTCTCTCCCCCCTCCCCCACCCTCTTTCCCCCCTCCCCCCATCCCTTTTTCTCCTCCTCCATTTACCCCCTCTCTCCCCCTCTATCTCTCCTCCCCCCTCTCCCTCCTCCCCTCCCACCCCCACCCCTCTTCCCCCTCTCTACACCCCACCCCTCCCCCCTACCCTTCTCTCCCTCTTTAACCACTCCCCCTACCCCCCTCTCCCCCTTTCCCACTCCCCCCCAGAGTGGACATGTGTTCAGTGTTATTCAGAGCTCAGAGAGACGTGACCCTCTGGCTTCTTCCATCTTGCAGAGACTGAGTGAGGCACACCGGTTCCGGATTTTATAGTCCCTCCCCCCTCCCACCAGCAGGGGCAGCAGAGAGATTGGCAATTAAAAAAAAAACATTAATAGCTCTCTGATTTTTCATCGATGGGAAAAATCCTCCTGTCCCGGAAGGCGGAGGGGGGCTCTGAACGAGGTGGCCAAAAATGACGGCCGTAGGTGGCGGCGTTCTCTCGGAAATCACACCACAGTGAGCCAAAAGCGGCCAAGATCAGACTTTTAGTAATATAGATACAATTATTAAGGAATTGGACAGGCTAGATGCAGGAAAAATGGTCCCCTTGTTGGGGGAGTCAAGAACCTTGGGGTCACAGTTTAAGAATAAGGGGGCGGCAATTTAGGACTGAGATGATGAAAAATCTTATCACCCAGAGAGTTGTGAATCTGTGGAATTATCTGCCACAGATGGCAGTGGAGGGCAATTCACTGGATGCAATCAAAAGAGAGTTGGATTTCGCTCTTAGGGCAAACAGAATCAAAGGATATGGGGGGGAAAGCAGAAATGGGGTACTAAATTCTGGATGATCAGCCAGGATCATATTGAATGGTGGTGCTGGCTCAAAGGGGTACACCTATTTTCTATGTTTCTATTAAAGCCCCATCATCCAGCAATCCTGGCACACCGATTAGGCACCCGAAGAGCAAAGTGATTCACAATAAGTGTAAAAGGATAAAGCAAATTAAGCAAATGAGATGTGTAGGAAGGAACTGCAGATGCTGGTTTAAACCGAAGATAGACACAAAATGCTGGAGTAACTCAGCGGGACAGGCAGCATCTCCAGAGAGAAAGAATGGGTGACGTTTCGGGGTAGAACTGGAAAAACAGAATTACATTTTGGCGTTCATATCTTGCAGAAGAGTAATTGGCACTCCATCTACTGGGTGAATGAGGGGGTGAATTTGTGATTGAAAATTCTCTTCCTCCAAGCTTTCGAACAGTTTACGACTGAGGCCTCCTTGTTTCTCACTTTACGATTGTTTTTTCTTTGATACCAACTTGGTCAAAGATGGCTGCGAACTGTCTGAAGAAGGGACTCGACCCGAAACGTTGCCCATTCCTTCTCTCCAGAGATGCTGCCTGACCCGCTGAGCTGCTCATGTGAAGCACAGGCCCTTTTTTTTTCTTCTTTTTTTTATCTATATATCTATAAAACTCTGGGGCCATCCGACCGACTGCCGACCGGCGCCCTTCCTGCCTTTCGATTCGTGCCCGATACTCGCAGATGTCCAATCGGAATGGCCGATGCTCGCAGATGTCCAATCGGAATGGCCGATGCTCGCAGATGTCCAATCGGAATGGATTCATTTGCATGTACGGCTGCCGGCTGCATTTCTTCCTTTGATTCATTGCCACGCCCAATCCAGACGCTCAATCTCCGAGATATTTTCCATTTCGGTAGAGATTTCTCTTTGCTTTCTAAGTATCCGCTCCTCATTTCATTTCGTCATATTGAAGTGCACGTTTTTAATCAAATCCTTCTTCCCACCCTCCACACCCAAGTATTTCAAAAATAATCAGGCTTCTCCATTTACATGTCAGCTTCCAACACACTTCGAAACAAAGTTGCAAGACAGGAACACTGAACTTTTCACTGCTGCAGCAGGCAGGGGAGGTGCCATTGGATTTTTTTTTTAATCCACTGCTGAGGGAGGCAGGTCAGTGCTGGAATCTTACTTTTGGGAACGGCTTCAGTTCCATTGGAGGAGACGGGTGCATGGTGGAATATTGGTTTGGGGGATCACACCATTGGGGGAGCAGACCCAACGGGTCTGCACTTGGTCTAGTCTTATTTATATAGCACATTTTTAGTCAACTTGCATTGACCCCAAAGTGCTTCACATAATTACATTACATTTACACACAGGCAAAGGTGGGTGAAGTGTCTTGCCCCAAGGACACAACAACAGTATGCACTCCAAGCGGGATTCGAACCGGCTACCTTCCGGTCGCCAGCCGAACACTTAGCCCATCGCGCCATCTGTCATCCCTTGAAATGTTTCTTTCAGCTGATACTGAAGTCCACTTCTTGACAAGTTCAGCTCCACTTTAGGTTCCCAGCAGGGTGGAGCCTGAGTGTTGGTGTGTAAATGGATGATGAACCTGTGGATGTCATGTCCATGAGCAAATTGCAGAGCCATTAGCATTCCCCCCCCAACCCCCTTGCCCAGCTGATCAAGATCCTGCTATAATTTTTGATAACCATCTTCACTACCTGTGATACCACCAACTTTAGTGTCTTCTGCAAACCTACTGATCATGCCTTGTACATTCTTATCCAAGTCATTGATATGAGACCATTGATGTGATATGAAAAGATCATTCTTTAACCATTATTCATTATTGCTGCAGGGCATTCTTGCTTCTGAATTAGGCTCAATGCTGGTACAGCTTTTGCCTCACAGTTGCAGGTTCATTCCTGAGCTCCAGTGCTGAAGGTGTGGCAATTGTGTATTATTCCTGTGGCCACACGGTCATGGGGAGAGTGCTCTGATTTTCCACCCACAACCCAAGAGTAGGTGGGGAACTCTCCACCATCGTAAGTTGCTCATTGTGTTAAGGTGATTGGTAGAATCGGAGTTCATGGGATTGTGGGGTGAATACCTTGCTGGAGAAGCGATTATTTTCCAGATCGTATCTCCGGTCGCTCTGCTGTCTAACATTATCGAGCTGTCGGCCTTGCTCCAGACTGACTTTGAGCCCCACCGCGGGGCCGTGGACTTACCATTGGAGCCGATCCCTTGCCTGAGATTGATGCTCCAACTACTGCCTGCGGATTTCAACATCAAGGAGCTCGCAGTCTCGGGTAGAGACCAAAGTCGGGAAGCTCCAAACGACGCTGGTTTCAACCAGCCCCGACCCGGGGTCCGATCGCCCGGCGCAGGGGAGCTGAGATTCCCCCCCCCGATGCAGGAGCTTGATCGCCCTGACACGGAGGGCCAGCCACCGGATACAGGAGCCAAGATTGCCCTGTCAACGGAAGGCTCGAGGGCCCCGACCGCGGAAGAACAAAGAAGGGAAGAGATTTGAACTTTTATTTCGCCTTCCATCACAGTGAGGAATGTGGAGGAGTCACTGTGGTGGATGTTCATGTTAAAATGTGTTTTTAAGTCTGTTGCTTTTAATTGTATGACTGACCTGGCCAGTGAAATTCCTCGTATGTTGCAAAACATACTTGGCGAATAATCTGATTCTGATTCGGATTCGGATTCTGATTCTGATTCTGATTCTGTTGCTTTTTATTGGTATGACTGTAAGGGAAATCAAATTTCCGTATGTTGCAAAACATACTTGGCTATTAAAGAATGCTTATGATTATTATGATATAATAGGACATGTGTAGGATTAGTGTAAAGGCACGCTTGGTGATTAGTCTCAGCTCCATGCGCTAAAAGGCTCATTCCTTTATTGTATCGCTCCATGACTCTATTGAGCATTCATTTCCATGGACAAATGCAAATTTGGGCATGTCACTGTAAGGCAGCTGTAACAGGGTGTTGTTCATGTCAAGGATGCATTTTAAAAAAATGTGTTTATCAATAGCTGTGTCTGTCTTCTTAGAAGGACATAATGTGTAGGAAGGAACAGCAGATGCTGGTTTAAACCGAAAATAGACACAAAATGCTGGAGTAACTCAGCGGGCCAGGCAGCATCTTTTGAGGGTAGACAAAATTACTGGAGAAACTCAGCTGGTGCAGCAGCATCTATGGAGCGAAGGAAATAGGCACCGTTTTGGGCCGAAACCTTCGGTTTTCCAGCATCTGAAGTTCCTTCTTGAACACAGCATCTCTTGAGAAACGAAATAAGTGACATTTCAGGTCGAGACCCTTCTACAGATATCTCGACCCAAAATGTCACCTATTCCTTTTCCCCAGAGATGCTGTCTGACCCGCTGAGTTAATCCAGCTTTTCATGTCTATCGAAGGACATAATGTTCCATGGGAAGACTCATCACCATGCTGTGGCTCCTTGTCAGTTTTGATCATTGCATATTTAGTACATTATCTTTAAACCTTGTGTCCTGACTTCACTGTTGCTTGGGAATGTCAAAGAGTGAGCTATCTGCTACCAAATAAATAAATGTCTGAAAACAGGAAGAAATTCATTTTGAAATACTGTAAGAGAGACAAAACCATTAACCCTTAACACCTATCCCACCCATGTACCTGTACAAATGTATCTTAGATGTTATAACAGTACCTGCCTCAACTACCTCCCTGGCAGCTCATTCCATATACCCACCATCCTTTGTGTAGAAAAGTTACCCCATAGTTTCCTATTAAAATTTTCCCCACTCAAATTAAACCTATGTCCTTTGATTCCCTATTCCCCTACTTTGTACGGTGGTGCGACTCATGTTGCAGCTTTTATTTTTTTTGTCTAGTTAAATGTAGTTGTTCGTATATTTTTTTAATACTGTATTTAACTGTGCATATGTGGGGGGGTGGGGCGGGGTGGGGCAAACTTTTAAAAATCTCTTCCCTGCACGGGAGACCCAACCTTTTCCCTGTTGGGTCCCCGTTGTCGTTGGGGCCTAGTACCATGGAGCGGCCTCCAACTGGAACGACCTGGGGGCTCCAGTCGCGGAGCCTGCGGACTCACTCACCGAGCTGGCCGGCCTCGGAGCGTGGGGAGCTGTGGTGGCTCGCTGCTGCGGCCCAACCCCGGAGCTCCAGCTGCAGGCCCGGTGGACTGGGACATCGGGAGCTCGCGGGTGCCTGGTGGAGATCTCTTTCCGGAGCTCCCGCTACGCAACTTCTCCAGCACACGTAGCGGGGTTGGAACGACCTGGAGCGGGGCCGTGCATTGCCCGGCGAGGCTTTAATGGCCGCGGGACATTCCAGTACCCACCGGGGGCTCCAACTTTGTGACTTTTGGGCCTGGAGTGGGGCCGTACATCGCCCGGCGCGGCCTCAAATGACCGTGGGACTTACCATCGCCGCCTGGGGCTTCGACATCGGGAGAGAAATGGTGCAGGGGAGAGAAAAGACTTTGCCTTCCATCACAATGAGGAGGAGATTCACTGTAGGGACACAAAAATGCTGGAGAAACTCAGTGGGTGCAGCAGCATCTATGGAGCAAAGGAAATAGGCAACTTTTCGGGCCATTTTTCAGACTGATGGGGGGTGGGGAGAGGGGGGAGCGGGGGGAAGAAAGGAAAAAGGAGGAGGAGCCCGAGGGCTGAGGGAGAGATAGGAAGGGGAGGTGACAGCAAGGGCTAACAAAATTGGGAGAATTCAATGTTCATGCCCCCAGGATGCAGACTCCCCAAGTGGAATATGTGCTGTTCCTCCAATATCCGGTGCTGCTCGCTCTGGCCATGGAGGAGACCCAGGACAGGGCGGTCAGATACGGAATGGAAGGGAGAGTTGAAGTGCTCGCTACAACAAGTAATCCTCTGCCAGTTTCGCCACCTCCAACATGACTCCACCACTCGCCACATCTTCCCATCTCCCCCCCTGTCTGCCTTCCGTAAAGACCACTCCCTCCATAACTCCCTTATCAATTCTTCCCTTCCCTCCCGTACCACCCCCTCCCCGGGCATTTTCCCTTGCAACCGCAAGAGATGCTACGTTTGTCGCTTTACCGCCTCCCTCAACTCCATTCAAGGACCCAAGGAATCGTTCCAGGTGCAACAGAGGTTCACCTCCTCCAACCTCATCTATTGCATCTGCTGCTCCAGATGTCAGCTGATCCATAGATGCTACTGCACCCGCTGAGTTTCTTTAACTGCGTTAAAGTCTCCTGGACTTTCTCACCGCCAGGCCCCAGGTAGTCAAGATGGGAGGGAATACATCGAAGTCCCTCACCCTGATCACAGGATCGCCCCAGGGTTGCGTCCTCAGCCCCCTATTGTACTCCCTGTACACACATGACTGTGTGGCTAGATTCAGCTCCAACTCAATAATTAAGTTTGCTGATGACACTGTGGTGGTGGGCCTGATCTCAGACAACGATGAGAAGGCCTACCGGGAGGGGGTGACTGATCTAGCACTCTGGTGCCAGGATAACAGCCTCCTCTTGAACATCAAAAAAACGAAGGAGCTGATCATGGACTTTAGGAGGGCACATCATCCGAGGACGTACACTTCATTGAGGATAAATGGGGATCCTGTGGATAGGGTGAACTGTTTTAAATATCTGGGAGTTCACATCTCCAAGGATATGACATGGACATCACACGCCTCAGCACTCGTGAGTAAGGCAAGGCAGCGCCTTTACCACCTCAGGCAATTGAGGAAATTCAGAGTGTCTCCGAGGATCCTCTAGTGCTTCTACGCAGCGGTGTGGAAAGCATCTTGTCCGGGAATATTACCATCTGGTTTGGGAATTGCTCTGCCCAGGACAAGAAGGCTCTGCAGAGAGTAGTGCGTTCGGCCGAACGCACTATGGGAACTTCACTCGCCCCCCTGCAGGAACTATACATCAGGAGGTGCAACTCCAGAGCCAATAAAATCATGGGAGACCCCTTCCACCCATGCAACGGACTGTTCCAGCTGCTACGGTCAGGCAAACGCCTCCGTTGCCATGCGGTGAGAACGGAGAGGTTGAGAAGGAGTTTCTTCCCAGAGGCCATTCGGACTGTAAATCTCACCAGGGACTAACTTTACTGAATGTTTTTCCTTCCAATATTTAACATGTAAAAGATTATGTGTGTGTTTATGATTGTGTTTATAATTTGTTTGGTTGTTTGGTTGTTTGTCTTTTTGCACAAAGTCCGCGAGCATTGCCACTTTCATTTCACTGCACATCTCGTATGTGTATGTGACGAATAAACTTGACTTGACTTGACTTGAGTCAGGGAAAAGAGAAACGAGGGATATAGATGATGATATAGAGAGATGTAGAACAAATGAATGAAAGATATGCAAAAAAGTAACGATGATAAAGGGAACAGGCCATTGTTAGCTGTGGACTGCATGAGAACGAGTACAGACAATGTTCTTCGACAAGACGACTTTGAAGCTGGTACGACTTGGGTGATGGAGGGATGGAGAGAGAGGGATGCACGGGTTATTTGAAGTTAGTGAAATCAATATTCAAACCCCTGGCCTGTACGCTGCCCAAGCAAAATATGAGAAGCTGTTCCTCCAAATTGCATTTGACATCACTCTGACAATGGAGGAGGCCTAGGGTAGAAAGATCAGTGTGGGAATGGGAAGAGGAATTAAAGGGTTTGGCAACCTGGATCACGTAGGTCCAGGCAGACTGAGCGAAGGTGTTCTGCGAAACGATCGCCCAGTCTACGTTTGGCCTCGTCGATGTATAAGAGTCCACATCTTGAACAATGGATACAGTAGATGAGGTTGGAGGAGGTGCAAGTGAACCTCTGCCTAACCTGAAAGGACTGCCGGGGTCCCTGGACAGAGTCGAGGGAGGAGGTATAGCGACAGGTGTTGCATCTGCGGTTGCAGGGGAGGGTACTGGGGAGGGGGTGGTTTGGGTTGGGAAGGGATGAGTTAACCAGGGAGTTGTGGAGGGAACGATCTCTGTGGAAGGTGGAAAGGTGTGGAGATGGGAAAATGTGGCTTGTGGTGCGATCCCTTTGGAGGTGGCAAAAATGTTGGACGATTGTGTGTTGTGTGTGATGGCTGATGGGTGGAAGGTAAAGGCAAGAGGCGCCCTGCCTCTGTTGCGACTAGGCGGAGGGGGAGCAAGGACGGAGCTGCGAGGTACAAAGTAGGTATGTTGCAAAGCATACCTGAAGCGTCGCTGAAAATCTGCCCCAGCCCGTGTGCTCGATTTTGGCGCCGTTTAGAGGGGGGCGGGTTTAAAACGCGATTTTCCCTAGGCTGTTCAAATCGAGTTTGTTCAGCCTAGTTAATTATTAACGAAAATTCGCTGGTAGGTGCCCTCACATGAGCTATTATTAGTTTTACGAGTTTTTCCTAAGTGCTATAGTAGTTTAAAAATTAACCTCTAAACCCCCGACGGCTCGCAACCAGCTGGGTCTATAGAGCAGAAATCTGAAGGGTAGCAGTATATTTTTACATTAAAAATGGCTTCTTAAGATCACTTTATACAGAGTTTAATATTGCGATTAGCTAATTTTGGGCCCATTATATCCCGCAGTATTTTTCTGGGCATTTGAGGGCACAAATCTACCGCAATGTGAACGTTCTAAACCAGCGCGTTCACAGGAACCCACTAGAAAGCTGATTTAAAATGGACTTTAATTTACAGCAATTGAACACTAAATTCCTTCCATTTGGACTATAAATTAATGTAAATGAGATTTAATAATCATGTTTTAACGTGAATTATTTGTGAATATTATTTGGACACTTAGGCTATTTAAAAATGTTAATCATTTATTAAGAAATGGATAGATGTTTAGATCTAGTAATTAAAATGGATAGATGTTTAGATCTAGTAATTAAAGTTTGAAATTAGCTACGTGGGTAACTAACTAATTATATGTTTTAATTTCAGGTCATCCAAGTAAGATTATTTTATATTTGTTTCAGAATGGTTCAATCTATGATAACTGAAAATTTCATTCAGTTCTCTTAATTTTTAAGAAGGTTATGTGCTTTTGACTGTTCACGATCACAGCTTTTTTGTTATGTCCATAGAAAATCAATAGGGAACAAGATGCTAATTTCCGAGTATGAAAATGGCCATAACCTTTTAAATACTTGAGATATGAAAGTGAATTAGGTGCCAAATTAAACTTCTTTTTATGCTTTATCTGATGGGATAAATTACAGACTTGATTTTTTAAATCTCAAAATTTTGTAACATTGCTATACAACGGGGACACGAGTGAGGGCCTCAACTATGATGGAAGAAGGGAAACCCCGTTACCTAAAGAATGAGTAGATCTCTGATGAACTGGTATGGAACAACTCATCGTGGGTGCAAATGCGGCATATACGAAGGAATTAGGAGTAGGGGGTAGAGTCTTTGCAATGAAGCAGGTTGGGAAGAAGTGTAGTCTAGATAGTTGCGCGAGTCAGTGGGCTTAAAACAGACGTCAGTCGATAGTCTAGCTCCTGCGATGGAAATGGTGGGATCAAGAAAGGGGAGGGTGGTGTCGGCCCAAGTGAATATGAGTGCAGGATGAAAATTGGTGGTGAAGTTAATGAAGTCCATGAGTTCTGCAAGGGCACAGGAGGTAGCACCAATGCAGTGGAGATAGGGTTTGGGGATACCTCCTGTCTGAAATGTAACCTTCCACCATCACCTTCTGCTTCCTTCCGTGGTCAATTTTCTACCCATTCAGCTATCTCTACTTGGACCCCATGCAATCTAAGGTGTTAGAAGTTATTACGTAGTGAGATCTAAATATCTGTGGAATTACCTGACGGTAATTTATCTGTTTTGTAGTAAATGCCTACTATTTTCTGTGTGCTTAAGCAAAGCAAGAATTTCATTGTCCTATACAGGGACACATGACAATAAACTCACTTGAACTTGAACTTGAAATATGGTAAAATGGGTAAAATATCTCACTTCAGGCAGTTTGAGGCGCAGTCTAACGTCTCAACAATATTAGCTGGTGTGTACAATTGCTTCAGACAATTTGCCAGTGGACGTTCAGTGGGTCATTAAAAACACATATGTAAAGATAGGCCGACACAAAATGCTGGAGTAACTCAGCGGGTGAGGCAGCATCTATGGAGCGAAGGAATGGGTAATGTTTCGGGTGGAGCCCCTTCTTCAGACTGATGTCAAGGGATGGGATGGGACAAAGATAGAATGTAGGGGGAGACAGTAAGACTAGTGGGAGAAATAGGAAGGGGAAGGAGAGATGAAGCAAGGGCTATCGGAAGTTAGAGGTCAATGTTCATGAAGCTTGGTTGACAGGCCATTGAACTGATAAAACAAACTGATTTTCCCGTCTCTCATCCCTTCCCGACCTGGACGGTAATTCCACCATTGTCTGCTTTCATTTCACCAGACAAGGTAAAATCTTTTAAAATATTGATAGCGGATAGATTTCTTGTGACAGCACAACTTTGCAGAACTTGCTCAGACCTATAATTTAAGAGTCTATACCTGGAGGTGGTTCACAGGATTGTGATGGGAAAATGAAAGGTTGTCTTTGGAAATTCATAGGGATTAAATTAAAGTCACAATCACATTGCGAAAGACAAAGTTGGAATATTCAAGTAAAATTATGTATTATTTTAATGTTTGAATTACAAACTGTCAACGATTTAAGCTTTATTTTAGTTTCTATGTTTTTACTTATTTGGTGATTTTAATTATTTTTTATACATAAATTTCATCTTGCACAGATATGGATTGTTAAGGGCTTGGACACGCTAGAGGCAAGAAACATGTTCCCGATGATGGGGGAGTCCAGAACCAGGGCCCACAGTTTAAGAATAAGGACTAAGCCATTTAGAACGGAGACGAGGAAACACTTTTTCTCACAGAGAGTTGTGAGTCCATGGAATTCTCTGTCTTTGAAATGGAGGCAGGTTCTCTGGATACTTTCAAGAGAGAGCTAGATAGGGCTCTTAAAGATAGCGGAGTCAGGGGATATGGGGAGAAGGCAGGAGCGGGGTACTGATTGGGGATGATCAGCCATGATCACATTGAATGGCGGTGCTGGCTCGAAGGGCCGAATGGCCTACTCCTGCACCCATTGTCTATTGTCTATTGTCTATTGAATTGTATATTTATCTGTTAACATTGCCCATTTGTTTTAAAAGCATGTTGTTGGTGTTTAAACATTTTTTTTCAAAAATGTATATATTTTTTAAATTAGTTGGTTCAACATTTTATTGTAACATTCTTCTATTCACACCTCTTTTCGCAAAATTTGTGAAGACCCAAGGCACGATACCAATAAGGAATGCAGAATTCGAACATGTTGCTTCAAACTTTATTTGACTTTAAAGGGCAATTCTCAAGGGGAAGAAAGATCATGCTATGTGAGCTTCTATAACTCTGTAATACGACGGCAAGATCCCACAGTGGGAAAGCTTGCACCCCAGTCAGAGAAGCGCCTGTACTCTCCTCTCTCCAGCAGGTACTGCCTCCCTCTGAAGTTCGGGTGCTCGTAGAAAACCCAGGAGCCATCCAGCACTTGGCTCGATTGGACTTCACGGAACGGGAAACGATCGTGGATGGAGGAGCAATCTTCAGTCAATTCCATCATCTGTCCACCAAATTCAGGCCTTTCATAAATTCTAATTTTGAATAAACCACCAGGAGTCTATTGCATTCAAATAAAAAAAAAAAATAGTCAATGATTTGGT